>NW_020455843.1:2366275-2397722 GCF_003342845.1 Nothoprocta perdicaria | reverse complement strand
GGTGGCCGCGAAGGGCGGAGCGCGCAGCGGCAGCCAGGCGGCGCCGCCGGTGACGTCACGCGCGGCGGCGGCGGCCACTGGCGGCCTCCCTCACTCCCCCCCCACCTCCCCGTGCCAGCGAGTTGCGCGTGGCCGGAGCGGCCCCCGGGGAGCATAGAGACGAGCGGGGGGGCGGGGGGAGAGCCGGGCCGGGCCGAGCCGAGCCGAGCCGAGCCGAGCCGGGCCGGGCCGRGCCGAGCCGGGGCGCTACCTCCTTAACACCCAATGATCCGTCCTGCTGTCGAAAGCCGGGAAAGGGGAGGCCTGTGCGGGACAGGAGAGGCCATTGACAGCAGGAGAGATGGGAAAGAAGCAAAGATACCCTTAGAAATCAGCAAAACTTCATTATTATTATTATTATTATTATTATTATTATTATTATTATTATTATTATTATTATTATTATTTTGGTACTTGAAGAGTGTTGAAGGTGCCGGGGGTCCCTGGGCAAGTGTTGCCTTTAGTCTGGCCCTGCTAATGTTATTGAGGGCACTTGGAGTTGCTGGATTTGGAGCTAATTTGGCGCCGTGTGTTAATTTGGGAGCTCGTGTTCCCAGTCGGCGGCTCAGGAAGGAATGTTTGTCAGATGAGAAGGCGAAGAAGAGATGCTAGAGCTGCTGTTCACGTTTTACCTTTTAA
The DNA here is from genome assembly GCF_003342845.1 of Nothoprocta perdicaria. Taxonomy (NCBI): domain Eukaryota; kingdom Metazoa; phylum Chordata; class Aves; order Tinamiformes; family Tinamidae; genus Nothoprocta; species Nothoprocta perdicaria. The sequence continues at coordinate 2,397,044 of NW_020455843.1, read as the reverse complement.
GAAAAGGAGAGGAGGATTTATGCACAGTAACACRAAGACAGCAGTCCGCAGGGAAATAAGCAACTTGCTGTATTTAAGTAGTTCCTCAGCACCSAGAAATCCAAGTGGCACCTACCTGTGCCCCATTGGAATGGGAGTTTCCATGACTCCTGAAGTGAGTTATTACCAGGGATAATGAAAAGTATCCAACAGATAGGATGGAAAACAAGTCTAAAAATGAGGATTAAGCACCCAGACTTGTCAGCAATGTGTCTGTGTAGCAAAATCACTGCTCTTTTATTTTGTCTTTGCTGTTTGAGGCCCAGCGAAGAGAATAAGATCCAAGCCAGGTTTGATAACGGAGTGCTGGGATGACCTGGTATCCAAAAGATCTTTTTAAAAAACAGAAATAGAGCAGAAATAGAGCAGAACACATTATGGGCTGTATGGAAGTGGACACACACCGCAGGTTTGGCTTCTGGAGTCACAAATGTGTGGCAGGACACGGATTTGGAAACCGTTTCTTGGCCTGCTGCTACCCAATGTGCAGCCAGAAAGGTATAGTCAGACTTAAGGTCTCAGCTGCATCCATGTCAGATTTCAAGATGGGCTTCAGTGCTCAAAATCCTTATTTTTTTTCCACCTAAACCTGTAGGTCTAATGAAAGACACCGTATGTCCCTTGTCTGTCCCCATCCCTTTTCCTATATTAAGCACTTCCTTAAAATTTATAAATAAATGTTTTCTACTAAATAACTACAAACATTACATCCATGCAGGAGGTTGGTTGKTTGTTAGCCAGCAAATTTTAATTAATTCTCTTAAATTTTTGAGCCAGGAAGGATCCATTCAGCCCCACAAATTCACCCAGCAAGTGACAGCAGGGCGAGAGAGTTATCACATTATGACAAGCCAGTCATCATCCGGCGGTGGCCAGTCTGGAATTCCTCGGAGAGGACTAACATCCGTGAGTGTTGCACAATAGAAGAAATCTTTCCTGACCTTGTTAGCGAGCAGGCTGTGCCCTTGTTACTGTTTGCATAAAACATTAACCCCGGGAGATCATTATTGTTAAAACTAAGTTTTAATCTGTTCAATTTTAACRTGCAAAGAATGTTGAAAAATCCTCGATGTTTTGGTTAGCCAACAACGTGCCTGCGTGCAAATGTGGCTTGGAAGGAGAGGAGGTCGGTTCGCTCAAAGTGCAGGCTGAGCTATTTTTGTTTTGCAAAAAGCAAAATATTTAATAACAGACATACTAGAATGATTAAAACGCCCTTTCCTGGCAACAGGCGCAGCAGGACAATGGTGTTTTTGTAAACCATGCACAGTAAGAAAATTACACTAAGGGATGGCTATCAAGGCCAAAAAAATGCTATTAGACCAGCACTTAAGTGATTATCACATAACTTCATGCAGCACTTTGAAATCAACCACTAATATGAAAGAAATAGTTCCCTTGAAATTCATCTTAGGGAAGAGGCTGCAATGAGCAGCTACCACCAGCACTGGAGATGTTTGCAGAGCGGAGCTACACTCACCCCTTTTGCTCTTGCCACCAAACTTTTATGGCTCTGTACGCTCTCCTTACGCTTGCAATTAAGTGCATCTTTACTCAGCACATATTTGCACGGTTTATAAGTCAAGTTGCTACCCTCCGCACATGCCCAATGACAGCATAGCCAGAGATGCTAATTAATGAATTGGCCTCTGGGGTGAAATTATGTCCTCGTTGCGAAGGCTCCCATTGATATTAATAAGGTCAGAACATCATTGCTGCTGGCTGAGTCACAGGCGAGCTGGATATTGCAGATGTGTAAACAGCAGAGCTGCCCTGGGAAGCTGGGTGCTGTTTATCTCTGGCTGAGCCGGGCTCGAGCCACAGCCGTATCTGGGGGTTAAAAATCACATAGAGTCATAGCCATAACACCACATTATAAATGCATTTTTCCTTCCGGAGAGACGCGCTGTTTCACAGTAGCCCTTTTCCTGCGTAGAAACTAACTCCAGAAATAGCTCCCTTCCCAAGGGCCTAGAACTAGCTACTCCCAATTAGCTCATAACCCAGCATCAACATTTTCTCTCTTCCTCATCCCCTGTGCTGTTCCCTTTGAAACTTCTGCCCACATCCCCAAATGCCTCAGTATCTCCCACTCCCGTCCTTCCTCTTCAAGGCCCTTTCTGTTGTCCTGCCTGTGGATATCCTGTCATGTCTGTGGCAGGAAACCCCCAAACTGTGTCCATTGTTGGGCCTGTTTAGCCTGGAGAAGAGAAGGTTGAAAGGGGATCATATCAACATGTACAAATACCTGAGGGGAGAATGTAGGGCACAGTACCTGAGGGGACGATGTCCCTTGTCCCCCCACAGATTTCCCAGCCTCCCAAGCAGAAGAAAAACATMCAGCAAAAAATTCCTAATACTCCAAAGAGTGGCTCCCGTGTGGTCTGAAGCTCTTCTCATTAAACACAAATTCAGGCTGAACAAACAACAGAGATGACTCTAAACAGAAACAAGAAAGAGGCTCCCCAGTGCTTCTCTTCCCTCTGTGCTTCATCTCCAAAACTTTGAGAAATCTGAGTCTAAATGCTGCGGGTTATGGCCCAGACTCAATTATTCTTGCTTGAAATACTCAGTCGCTGCTTGGCCAACCCTACATTTAACAACTACCACGTGACTTTCCTTCAAAACACTGTCTGGGTCATTTGAAGGGCTTRTTTGATTTTGCTTGTTCCCCCCTCCAGAATACAGATTCCCTGCAAACAAGTCACCTTTGTTTTCTTCTGGTTTCTATGATAAGGTCCCCCTCACGCTGATACAAGTTCTCCTCCTGTCATGCAAATGAAGAGCGTTTCCATTGAAGTTCCTCGGCTGACACAAGTGTAAGAACAGTGGGAGTGAGCTCAGAAACCCTCTATTTTCTACCCACCCACCTGGAAATCCTGCGGTGAGCGTGTTTGACAACACACATCCTCTTATTACACTACGTTTATGCATAAACTGGGAGATTGCTAGAGGTCTAGTTTGACCTTTCTTTTTCCTTCGTTTAGATGTGAATGTAATTGCCAGGATTCTTAGAAAATATACTTAATAAGGAATGAAATGCTGCAAGGAACAAAGGTCTGACAGATTTGCAGACCGGTAATGATGAATACTTGAAAAATATCTTCATTTACACGGATGCTTTTGATTTTTCATTTTTAGAGTCAGTAAACTAGTAACAGAATCTTACTGGAAATACACAGATAAGGACAAAAAAAAATGAGGAATATTGCCCCCTTACAAAGCTGTCATGGGAACTGTGACTAGTGAGAATMTAACTAACCAGTGTGGACTTCAGCTACACTGACATATTTCTCTGCAAAGCCCAGTAAAGCTTTACAGATCTTGGGATTTTAGGACTTTGGTTCTATATCTCATTCAAAAGACATGCCGTTGTGCTCTGTGCTGTTCCGTAACGCCACAAAGGACCACTGGATCAATCCTGATTCGGCCAAAAGCACAGCAGTGCCCGGATTATGTGGAGTATTCCTGCTCCACCTCTGTTTTTCATGTTGATTTTCTATATAGATAGGAGCCAGGCCCGAACTGGCTTTCTTTATGGGATCCAAAGTTTAGAAAATGTCACTCTGAATGGCACGTATGGCATCCAGCCGCCTAGAGCTGCCTCTTTTATCAACACTGCCACCCGTTCTGAGTGCTCCAGTTTTCGATTCGGGTCTTGAAAGAGCTTTTTAGAAGGATATGACCCACATAAATCCACCTGATTTCAGTGGGAAGATGTGCACGCTCTGAAGACCAGACTGTGATTGCCTCGGGTTGAATAACAAAGAAAACAGAAGCGACTGTTTGGAAAAAAAATGTAAATTTGGATGCTACACACAACATAAGGGACAAAAGGCCAAAACTTTGGAAGAATGGATCCTAGCCCGGGGCGATGACCTCTATAAAACCTCTCTTCTGAAATTCTGGCTTATTCTGAGACAACTTTGAGCCTCATGACCAAAAATAATGCATTGTGTAACGAGGCAAAAGGAAAATAAGGAGTCAAAAAAAAAAAGTAACCACTCTCAGTTTTAGAAAATTGACTTCAGTGTGACAAACACTTCTGAAAACGGCCATAAAATGGTAAATCCACCACAGCAGAAGCCAACTGCACCCTCGAATGCTGTTATTAATTAAAAGCAAGGCTTTGTGATCAATGCTTCTGCATAGTGTAATCATCCAGCTCCAGGCTGCTCTTTGGAAAGGGTGTGTTGAATGCATCAGCCCTTTTCCTGCAAGAACAGACCAAAGTCCCAAGTGTAGTAAGTAATTGAGAGATCATTGACCAACAGAATCAAGTAAAATGCAGTCTGGGGAAAGCCCAGACACGACACAAATAGCCCTGTCCTCCTTCCTTACTGAACCAAGCCCAACAAGGGGATATCGAAAGACATTCTGAGTCACTGACTGAGCCCAATACCACGCGGAGGGCGCTGCCTGAAAAGAGCGGAGCCGCCGTGATTATACGGAGCATTCTTGGAAGGGCTAAAGGGAAGCAAGGCAGTTCTGTGTGCTCAAAACAAAACAGCGCGGCAAAAGACAGGCTGCAGATTGTGAGAGGCGGCGCCCGGYGCTCCTCAGAGCCTCCTCAGAGGCRTTTCTGCTGTGTCTGACCTCGGCCACGCTCTCCTGCGCTGTCGGGGCTGGGGTCGCAGCTGGTGCCAAGGGTGCGAAAGCCTTGGCAGCCCCATGGTGGGTGCTGGACTCCAAGCACGCCGGCTGTGACATCCGCAGCAGTGTGTGTGTGACAGGCAGGGAGGTGGACCCTGCCCACGGGTGGTGAGGACGAGGATGGAGAGGCAGCGAGAGAGCAGGGAGTCAAACGCAGCTACTGTTGTTGCTGCACGTTATAGCGCTCTGGGGCAGCTCTCGCTTCCCGCTGACAGGTCACATTGGTGAGGAAGAGCAGGCAGCAAGGGAAGGGAAGCAGATGCTGTCACGGATGCCTGCCTGCGGTCTCTGCTGCTCCTGGACACAGCCAGCCCTCTGTAAGGGCTCTGATATCCATGCCGTGCCCGCTGGAAGTGTTCCCTGTGCTCAGAGCTGCCTTTTCTGGAGCGGTGCGTATGGAGCTGCCCTGCTCCCGTCCCCACTGCTACAAGGAAACACCACGCTGGAAATGCAGCCCGGCTCTGTCTGACTCACCCAGCAGGGATGGAAACACCTGCAAACACCTTCGCTGATCAGCCCCCGCCTCCACCACCCACGCGGTGGCTTTCAGCGCCCGGGAGCCCTCACGTTGCCACCCTGACCTGGAGGCTGCAGGGAGGGCAGCCCCACTGCAGGAACTGCAGCACGGACCAACCCAGTGTGGTGCCCGTGGCACCAATGGGGGACAATCCCAGTGATTAACACAGGGGCTGCAGTGTAGGTGCACCCGTGGAGAGCTCATTCCTGCCAGTTCTCCCTCCATCTGTCTCCCATGTCAAGCTGACCCTCTCTGGCTCTTGGGAGAGATGACTCTACATTGCTCTGAGTCTGGGGGACTGAGTCTCCTAAACTCCCTTCCCTGGCTACAAACAGACAACCAGCAGTGGCCGGAGACGCTGGCCCTGGACTTCAGGCCCATTTCAGTGAATCCGTGTCAAAAAYCACAACTCAAGCTTGCACCTCTTGCACAATCACCTCTCCAACTGATGCTACCCCAGGGGTGGCACCAGGGTGTTAGGTCTTTAGGCAGCAGCCTCTGCATGAAGCCAACGATCCAGCATGCTCATTAGTAGCTCCCAGGAGAGTCACTCCTGCTGAAGACCCGATGCAGCCACACAGGAAAACATCTTGCTAAAGAGCCAGGCAGTAGAAACTCCTTTCTACAGCTGACTCCTTGGCATTCCCGACAAAAGCAACCCTGGAGCTCCCCGTCTCTTCCTCTGGGACACTCAGTCTGGTGCTGTTTCCCTGCCACCCTAGCTCACAAGCTCTGCCACAAGCTCTCACACAGGGTTAATGGATGCCAGTGCCTTGCCTCACTCCAGAGAAATAAGGACCAATAGAAGTATCTCCAAAAGCAAGAACACCCTCATCCTGACTGTTACAGCAGAAGAAGAGAAGCCCAAGAGAAGGGGAGAAATCTGGTATTTGGGCTCCTTTCATCTCAAAGTCTTACTGCTTCTATTTGAATAACAGCACCTTACTGGTAGTGCTCTTAAAGTTCCTGTTCTCCTCTTTCCTCCCTTGCTTGCTCTGATCAGCCGTATTTATGGCTGTTGTGGTACAGGATGGCCTGCCCACTCTGAAATAGGCTCTATGTAGGTGGCTCACTCCGGTTTCCCACCAGTCTAATACCATCAGCCCTAGCAGAACTCCTCCTTTTCAGCAATACAGGCAAAAAGGGAACTGGGGCTGCAGTATTCAGCAGTAAGTATGGCACGGGCCAGGCTGCTGGGTTCCCTGGATGAAATTATGCTCGTTTAAATCAAGTTAATGATGGGCTAGGGACTATGTTTGCAGAGCGATGTAAACCCTGTTGTTCAACCACCCCGGACTAATTTGGTTTCAACAGACTTAGGTCCTCTGGGAGCTGGAACCAAGCATTTATACCGAATTTATTAATCWGTATTTTACCCAAACTATTTTTTTAATGTAATTAAGAGTGTGAATGGCCCTATTGACTTTCATTCATTGCAGTGTCTGCACACATGGTTAATCAGGTGCCTGTGAATAAGCAGGAGTGAAACTTCCACCGGGGTTTGGCCATGTGCAGTTGAAGCAGCACATAAGGAGCGTGGTTGCCCGATTACATCAGCACATGTTGGTTCCTCCGATCGCGACAGGCCAAACCAGAAAGGAGGTACTGGGTTTAAATCCAGCCTTCAAACCAGTTCTCCAAATGCCTCTTGTACTGCAGTGCAGAGTAGTTGTGCAAAGCATAATTAGTATAATACAACCCAAGATAATAACAGCGTAGTAGCAGGTATTTTATTAGAGGTTGCATGAACAGCACTAGTGAGTAGGAAACTCCTTAAAATATACAGGGCAAGATACACAATTACATACAGAGCACACACAGAATACATTATTCTATGCAGAATGCATCATTTTATGGACATTTTATACAGAATGCATCATTTTATGGACAGATCAAGCAGAGCCATAGGATCACAGAATAATTTATGCTGGAAGGAATCACCTGGTCCAAGTGATTCCCACCTCCTCCAAGCAGCTGAAACCACCTTGGAACAAATCTTAGGGTATGAAAATAAAAGGACAGTCAATAGCTCTGACCACTAAACCAGGATTAATCATTTCATGCTATTTAACTCCAGCCACAGATACCAGCATACTATAGGACTTAGCAAAGGATTAAACCAATTTTATGGGTGAAAGAAACTTGCAGTGAAGAACGCTAGCTCCTCACTTGATTAAATCATTGCAGCTCCAACAACAGGCGTATCAGCAAGGCCTGCTTTGTTGGAGGTTAAATGCCACAGCAATCCCAGGCTCTGCTTTACCCAGTGCTTTTCTCCGGTCTCCATGAGCTCGGCGTTGTATTTAACACTTCTTTTCTGGACAGCCCGATCCCAGCTGTACATGTGGACCCAAGTAAGGGAGTTGTTTTGAAAGCAGGAGGCACAAAGTGCTCGGAGCAGACGTGTCCGGCTGTCCTTGCCCGGACCTGTACCCCAGGCTCCCACCCCATGTACAGCCCTGAAGATCTCGCCTGCTGTGAGGTGCTGCTGTCTCAGCTCAGCTCCRTGGCAAAATTCAGGGTGATTTCCACAATTTGAGACCCGTGCAGCTGTTCAGGGATGTGCAATGCTTGGSTCAAGAATATTCCTACGTAATCCCGTGGGATCTTGGGAGGAAACAGTGTCTCATAATAATTCCAGGAGGTTTAGAGGTTTGGGTTTSATTTTTTTTCGCCCCTGTTTAATGAATATTACCAAAATGTAAAACCTGTTGTGATTTATTCCAGAAATATGAAAAGACTTTTTCTGTTTTTCTGCTGCCACTTTAAACTCTCCTTGGCAACATTGCTGTGCAAGCTAAGCCTAGTGCAAGCAAAGGCAGTAGGGGAGGAAAGGCAGGGCCGAGTAATCAGAAAAAGAATCCCYGATCAGCATATCGCTCATTAAAGAAGGGCCTGTGACAACTCAGGGCTTGCAGCTGCCCCCTGGCAAAGGCAGCAGGCCTGGATGTTGCTTGGACCATGGGCAGGACCTACACGTTGCCTTGCAAGTGCAGGCTCAAGGCTGTCACGAGGCCACCAGCCCCTTTGTAGATGCCAGAGCCAGTGGTGAGAGGCCACCTGGACTCCAGAGCTCCCAAGGGTACCGAGAACCTTGGTGCCCCCAYGTACTAAGTGTCTTGGTGCCCCCCTAACGCTCAGTATTGGCCAAATCCAAGAGCAGCTGAGTGGTTTACGGCACCCCCCATCAATATCCRATCTCAATATCCCAACCTACCGACCGTTTCTTCCTGAGCTGGTCAGCACTGTGGATGGAAAGGAGAAGCTCTGCATGCTTAAACCTGCACTTTGGACCTGCTCTTCACCTTGCAGAGAAGCTAAGAGACTACTATCAGGAAAGAAATATCAGTCTGGAAGCAGTGCAGCTGGAAGCAGTGTCATACAAAAGCTCCAGGGTGTTTATTAGGAAACATCTAGACCGTGCCCACAAGGGAGGTTACTGCTGCCACTGTGTTTGGGAATGCAGATGGAAAACAGAGAGGGAACAAGAAKCTCCCCAGAGGTGTCTTTGGAGCACAACATTGTGTGTTTTAGAATCAACATTRGATAGAGACATTATCTGGGGATCTGTGAATCAGCTTATGTTTGGTCCTGAAGGATAAATATGCTATTTCAGTAAACAGAATAATACCCACCTCCAAGGAACAGCTTAGAGACTTGATCAATATGACCTGCACATTTGATAACTGCATGCAGCGATCAGCATTAAGAAGTTGTGGTTAAGCCCAGAACAGCCAGGCAGAGCCAAGGCAATGCATTCCCTGGCTGAACGGAGCTCCAGCAGTGAGTAGGCAGTGATTGCCTTTGCAAAGTCATGGAAGTTGTCCTTGGGCCAGCCCAGGAGCGCTGCATCTRCTGCAGGGTGTCTCATACTTTCCCAATAGCACTGCCTCCGTCCAAGGGTGGGATTCCTCYCAGGTGACCCCAGGCACTGACAGTACAGAGGTCTCCATCAGAGCTGCTCTCAGAGGTTTTCTTTGTGGTCCCTAGAAAATCACAGGCTTTTTAGCATGTAATTTCTCTGAGATTTTTTGCATGCGTGTCCGCATTGCAGCCCTGAAACATGTACTCTGTTCCCTGATTGGAAAGGCAGTCTCAGGAATGCACATTATTTGCACTGTAAATGCACATTATTTGCACTAGCCAGGGCCTAGATGGATCCTACCCACACTTGCGTGCAGACTGACTCACAGCTGGGTTTCCCTTCGTGCGTGATCCCTCGTTCCTGTGCGAGGATGATGTGTGACTGCCCCACGGAACAGCTCAGCCCGCCGGTGCTCCCCATTCAGGTGCTCAGCACTGCAGGTCCTCAGGCTCTTCTCTACAAGCCTGTCCTCTCTGCAGTCATCAAGGAGGTTTCAGCAAATCCCAGCGAGTTTTAAATCAGACTCTGTGAACTGGGAGATTTAACGGGACTATATCATACCATGCAAAGACCCGTGGCAGTGGGAATTTCTGCCTGTTTAACATGGGACCCTGAGGAGCACTTTATTCCGCAGGCAGTCTCCAATCTACATCTCTTCCTGTAAAAGCAAATCACTGCTCTAGATTTGTGTACCCTCCTAAGCAATCCCAATGTGCAATCATAAAATCGCTGGCCTGAAGCCTCTGTACAGAAAGCTGCTCTGCTGGTGATTGCCAACCTGGCTTATTTTCAGGTAGTCCTACTCCTATATAACTCCTATGTAGCTCCTAAATAACTTTCCTGGATAGCTTTCCTCTGTAGCTCCCTATGTAACCTTCACTGACTAGTGTTCATATTTTTCTTTAAAATACTATAAAAACACATCTCATAATGCAAGTGTGTACATTGCTCCCTGGCATTAGTTTTAAAAGAGATCAATATGTTTCTAGTGGGAATGTATTGGTAAACAGAGCATTGACTTTTTCCATTATCAAGCATAATACATGTATATACTTTACAATCAAAATTGGCTTGTGTTCCAGCATCTTCTGTGCTGAGGAAGCAATAGGTGCAGAAGTTATATCAATATTTCCTTATTTCTGTAGTGGTATTTCTAAATTTCCCCACTGTTCCTTCTTTGATTCCTTTTTAATTACCAGTACAAGCAAATCTGAACTACATTCTCATGTCTATGAAGTTGTGTGTGTGTCATCAGGACTTCAGGTGAGGATCAGGGATTTGGTGCCTGAAGAACATCTCTCCTGCAGCAATCCCATAACTAACTGGGACTCTGCAATGGAGGAAATAGAGGAGGATGATAGACATAAAAAAATAAAGTGGTGGCTTTTAGCCTATGCTTTGCAGTCTGCTTTGGAAGTGTGAGAGTGGAAATGACTAGGGAAGACCAATGTTCAAGGGTCTGCACTTCCAGGGAAAACTGCAAAGGGTCCGCAAATGGGACAGAGCTCAGCAGGTATGCAATAGGATGTAGAAAAAAAGAAATATGGAGTTAATGTCAAAAAAAGGAGCCTTTGCTTGGTACAGCCTAGAGCTGTGAGGCAGARGAAGGATGGGATCACAAGGGCAGTGGTGGGATCACAAGGGCAATGGGTCTGAGGGGTGAGTGATGCTCCCTATCATCCTAGTGATGCTTTATAGACGAGTCCCAACACTCTCACAAAGAGGGGCCGTAAATAACTCAGTACCTCAGGTCAACTTTCAGCCCTTCCATTTGCAGAGAATCCTCCTGACCGTGTAAAGTGGCTATTTTTTATGATCRGGTACAAGAAATATTTTTCTATTTGCTATCTTCTCCCTTTGCTCAGAAATGGCTCCATCACATTTGCGGCAAACAGCAATAAATAAGTAAATAAATAAATAAACAAATAAATAAATAAATGAAATGATTCACCTGTTCCCAGATTGCCAGCTAAGGAGCGAGGCAGATGGGGGGAATAACTCAGGCGGCGACACACTGAGAGTTATGAGTGGGAACAAGGGGTTAAGAGCAGAGATTATTACACGGGAGTAATTTTAGCGACACACAACAAGCACCCTGCTATAATTAAGTGCTGAAAAATAACAGCCTACCATTAAGTGATCACATTATAGTCTCAACAGTGATCATATAGCAGTCTCAATAATGGTGTCAAACCAGGATATTCACCGCGGGATTAATGAGCAGTTAAAACACGAAAGCTCCCCACCAGAAGGTTAGCTCCAGGAAATGCCTGCGAGCCCGGTTGTTATTACTTAAATAAACAGCAAATGACGTGGGTGAATATAAAAAATTTTATTTTGTCTTATAAAAATGTCAGAGTAGAGGTGAAGGGGAAGTATTTTACAGAAAATATCCAGCTGCCAAGCTCTCCTCTGCATCTTTTTGCCAYAGTTTTAAATCAACACCCCAAATTCCTTAATTTGCCCGAGCCCAGACTGATGCATCCCTAGCATAAATTTAGTGAGTCCCCCAAGGAGAACAGGTATTTCTGCAAGTCCTGTCCTATAAGGGCCAGTTATATATTGCTTCTATTTCTGTATGCCTTTCCTCCTGGCATGGAAAGATCTCCCTCTTTCCCTACACGAGCGCACAGAGCCTGACAAACTCCTGACTGATGGTCAGAAAAGTTTCGGGAGCTGCTAGGGGACACCTAATCCCAGAATCAGGATGATTTTTTTTCCTCTCTAGCCTGATATCTCACGTTAGAGGCATAAGGATTAAGCAGGCTTAGGGAAGGAAGGTCGCCTTGTGTTGGGATGAGCACCTCTTTAGTGACAGTGATTTAACACTCTGCTGACTGTTTTTAGAGGATTTGCCTTGCTAATGCCGTAAAAGTCACCTGTCTACCCCAAAAAAAGTGTCAGTGCCTGAAAAAGGGGCAGCAAGGCAGCAGGTCTGATGAGGACAGCCCTGGGATCTGGCTGCTCTCGGGGGAAACCATGACCACCAGGATAATGAACTTATTCTAACCTCTGCCAGACAGGGCTTAGCTCTTCCACCCGAGCCCAAACTCCGCTTAGGACACAGAGGGGGACCAGGTCCCTGGGATGGGAAGCCAAGGGATTTCATGRATCAGTGGCTACTGTCTGTCCTCCAAAGGAAGGACAGAGAAGCTGTCAGCAGGACAAGGACGGGCTTAAATGGAAAGGAATGAGGTTTGTACTAATCCGTGGGGGAATTTTTATGAGGATGCGGTCAGGATAATGGGGTTCTGATATAAGCTGGGTGGAGAAGCCACTAAAACAGTATTGCTGGAGTTTGCATGGAGCAGGGTTGGCGGCTGCTTGCCAAGGGTGSCTTAGGTGGGAACTGGGAAAGCTCCCTGTAGCGCCCAGCTAGGTCTGCAAAGTGGGGCTGGAGAAGAAGATGGGGTCCTTGCTTGTGCATCTTGTGATCCACAGCCCTGGGTACCCGTACGTGTGTATTTACTATTTAATGCTGCTATACTGACCTGCACCAGCGACCTGAATTGTCACTTTGGTCAGGAGTYCCCAGGAGACAAAAGTGGGATTGAGAACATGCAGCGGGCCAGAAATGGTCCTATGAAATTCGCTTTCTTCCAACTTCCACACTGCCAAGTTAAACCAAGTTGTCTGTGAACTGATACAAAGACAGCATCCCAGTGGCTCCACCTGCACCAATGATTCACAAATGATCCCCAGCCTCTTCTGCATCCCTCACCCCTTCTGTAATTACCCGGAGCACTTGTCAGTCCCCCCAACGTTGCTCTGCTTCCGTGCTCCACGCCTGGATGGATCCTGCAAGGAGGTTGTGCAGGCGAGCTCCCTTGCCCTTAGCACAGCTTCAGGGGTTGCAGTCCCATGTCTTCTCTTATAAATCTATTTTTGGCGTCCCACTGGAAGCTGCAGCAGGTCCTGCGGAGGCGAGATAAAGCCCTGTGCTTTGCTGGCTGCTCCTCACTAAGCTGGATGCAGCCCAGCGTCCGGATGCCACCGGGAGCATCCCGAAGTCCCCTGCAGCTTGCGCTGGCTTCCTGCAGCCCCCAAACACCGCCTCAGCTTTGGAGCGTGTCCAAGCAAGAGGGCAGGGGCTCAGGTAGGGAGAAAGCCCCCACTTTGCACAGAGGAGACTCTTTTCCCTATGCCTTGTGCTTGACATTCCCCACCCCAGCAGCAGGTTCTGTTTATATTGCCTGGAGGAGGGGGGTTTCGTGCAGCCTTTAAATCAAGTGCCTGGGTAACTACAGTGCCTTTTGCAGGGGGAAAAGCCCCACGGCTTTTCAGACATCAGCTCCTGCTGCCTCAGCCTCACAGCATCTGGGAAAGCCAATTTTCTCCTCCAAAGTGCCTTTAGCTTTGTTAGAATGGGAGGTGTTCAGGGGAGGACAAGTGGAAATTTATGTTAGGAGATTTGCTAGTCCCATAGATGGAGACAGAGCCAGAAGGAAGAGGAAAGGAGGGGAATGGGAAGAAAAGGCTTATTGAAATCTTATTATTTTCTTTCTAGAGCRCAGCTTCTTAGTTTCATACTTGTCTTCCCTTTCTTACAGCATTCCTCTGGTTTCAGCCCTAAGTTTGCTAATGGAACATCAACATCTGACATGAAGACAACAACAGCCAAGCTAAAAAAATAAAAAAAAAGGACAACAAGCCAAAAAAACTCCAGGGCTTCAAATCTAGCTCTGAATCTTTGTTGCTTTCTTTAATCTCCAGCCGGATCTATTTTTGTCGCAGTGGCTCCCGCTCCGGGTGTTGCACTGAACGCAGCCCCCTCCAAGCAGTTGACTGACTATTGCAAGGCAGGAGCTCAATCTCTCTGCCTGTAACAGCTGAATTAGCCTGAGCTTTACAGGGCTAATCAGCCATGAAAATACCCCTCCTTGTCATCCCGGAAGAATTGACTTTAATGATGAGAGACATTCTCTTTCCTGTCTGGTCAAAAGGGTAAGAGGCCTTCTGGGGAGATTTCAGCTTGTCCTTCTGAGCRTCCCATGGACTCCAGTGGGCAGGCCTGGCTCGGAGCTTGCTGTTAACCCTCTCCTACACCAGGGTACTCAATTGCCAGAGCTTAACGACAGGATCAACAGCAAGACCTATGCACTTGTTTGCTTGTTTTTGCTTCCTTCCCTATGATCCTGTTCAGCTCCAGTTCCAYCTGCTTCACCCAGCCTTGACTACCTGCAGGTTTAGTTCAATATGTCCTGCCCGTTGCCTGTGTTCACGCTACTCTTAGCACCCTCAGCCATCAGTAGAGGTTCCCTGAGAAGTTCAGGAGGAATTCAGGAAGAGCCTGACTCCTCCAGCACTGACATCCAAGCCTGGTGGCCACACTCACAGAGTGTATTTTGTATGTCTTTGGCCAAAAAAAAAAAAAAAAAGGTGAGGTTTTACATATTTGTCCTAATTAAGGCCATATTTAAGTTGGCTCAAACTCAGAGGCAGAGTGTTTTCTCCATGGAGCAGCAGTGGCTGCCAGAGAACCACAGTTATTCCGAAGGTCTTGCAAGGGGCAATGTCAGGTTATCTCTGATGGGGATCATCAGCAGCTGTTGAAGGGCCTGGAGGTTACTCTGTGCAGAGACCAGTGATGGAGCGCCATGAAACGGGGAGAGCACTAACAGCTCAGCCAMACAGAAGAGAAATGTGGCCATCCTGTCACCCCAGAACAAATGCCAGCAGACCTTTCTAAACCCCAAATCTGCTTTTTTTTCAGGTGGTRGCAGATAGCAGACAATACCAGGGATTGTCCTGATGGGAGACCTTCCTACAGCCTCCCGCTGGAATTATCCTTCCACGCTGRTTTAGCCTCGATGCCCTGGCACTAGTAGCAGAGCACAGTTGCTCACTTCTGGCTCAGGGAAGCTGGTGACCTTATGTCTGTGTCTCACATCCATGTGGTCCACAGATGTGGATTTATTGCCAGCATGCAGAGAGGTATTATCTGTGCCTATGTGGAAATTGCCAATGCCAGCAGGGCTCCGTGTTGCAGAGATCTCAGCCACGTAGGTATTTTTCCCTCATTGCTCTCTGCATCTCCCTGCGGCAGCAATTCTTCCTCTTGCTACTTCTTTCTTAGGATAGTCTCTTATAATAGCTCAGCCTCAGCCCTAGGAGGCCGGAAATTTCAGCCAGCCATCTGGGACTTTGGAGATACTGGTCTGGTCGTGTCCTCAGGGCTCTGACCACGCTCTGGAGAGCCCAGATTTAGGACAGGACTGCAAAGCCTRTCCAAGCCTTGGGTTTTTGGTAAAGATTTCTCCTAGGGAAGTGGCAAGAGGGGAGCAGTTTCATGAAGGCACGTAGTTGTAACTTGGAGTGGAGTAAACTTGGAGCAAACTCCTTTTGCCTCCATGGTCTTTAGTTGCAACAGCTAAAGCAGTGGGAGAAAAGTCGCACATTCACAAATTCACAARTTCTGAAGACAACTCTCTCAAATCCCTTTGTGGGTTTTTCACGCCAGATCAGCTCTAGTTAAGYGGGGTGGTGAGTTTACATCCAAGCTTGGAGTGCTTGTGCAAAGCGCCCTGTGCTCTTCTCCTTGTCAAAAACCGAAGTCACTCCTTGCTTGGGAGCAGAGGGGACTAATCCTAAATAAAAGAGCTTAGTTCCAGAAGGGTTTCTCCRTGGAACAAGCCCGTGGCTGAGGCATTTCATCTCACCTCTGGCCTTTGCAGAGCAGCTCAGCACTTGATGGAGAGAACAGGCTTGAGTCTCTAGTTATCACCAAATCCTTACRCTCTTACTAGGAGAGGAGTCAATTACTCCTAACGACAGGTTGTTGAAGCAGCCTGTCCAGTCTACTGAGGCCAGCAAACTCATCACACAAAGCTAACAGTCACCTCATAGAAATGCCGCTTGGTCACTGCCTTGCTACTGTGGATTCGGGTCTACTCTTGGCCTTAATGATTTCTTTCATTGATTTATTCAGGGCACTTATCAGAGTTGCTTAAGAGCTAGGCCTGTAAGCCAAGTCCATCACTCCTGGGCATAATTTTTTCTCTTGGGACTATCCATCCTGACATGACAGTATCTCTTTATCACGGGACGGCGTTGCTCAGAGCTTGTAACCACTGTATTTTTCATTCCCTGGGTCATCTGGTTTTGTTTATAGTTCACGGGGAAGAGCCTGTGTGAAAGCATATGTTCAGTCATTTAGGTTAATTAATAGATGATGTTGCTCTTCAGGGAGCAAGACGGGGGAAATGCCTACCAGACTGAGAAGTATCACTCAGATGTGTGTGCAGCAACGTGTACTCATAAATTTTACATCCTCCAAMCTCTCTGCCTAGAGAGTGGTGATCTYGACGGTCCAGGGCTTCGGCAGTTCKGCTAAGGAAACAACAGCCTGTGCTTATCTCAAATCCCCTCTCTAAGGCCACACGCTGGCAGAATGGCAATGCTGCAGGACAGCAGGCAGCTGCACATCTTTCTGCTCTTAATGGTTCCTCTGCTGTGTCTGAAAGGCCTTGATAACCTTTSCTCGAAGCACACAGGGTGAGCTTATGCCTCCCTGTGCTCCTCTGAGTTGAGGAGATCGTCTCCACGCTTTCCCATGCACTGGAGGTTGTGGTACTTTCCTCTCAGCTCATCRTGATGGACCCCAGGGCAAAGGAGAAACATGAAGAGACCCTACGGGGACAATTCTGTGCAGCCAGGCAGGAAATTACAGCCTTTCTAGAGAGGTTTTGGAGAACCATTTGGCAAATTAACAAGAACTGCTACACTACCTGTAGAAGGSTACTAAAAGGTACTCGGGAGGGTTGAGCTTTCACCTGCTTATTTGTTCATCAGATGGCTTGTACCATGGCCACATTCAGGCCATGTGTGCAGCACAAACAGTAACTAAAAAAATATTATTTATTAGGATGGGTCAATCCTTCAACATACCTATCTTGAGACCACCTATCAGTGATCTCACCCACATTAAACAAATTCCTAAAATAACTGAGCCTGGAAGGTACCTTTGGGTATCTAGCCCAACTTCAAAGTTAAATTAGGTTGCTCAGGGCTTTGTCCATTAGAGTTTGGAGCACAAAGCTGGCTATTTCACAGCCTCTCTGGGCTCCTGTTCCCATGCTTATTTGCCCTTACAATGCATTTTTTCCCCTTTATATCCAATTTTAATTCCTCTTGCTGCAGCTTGTATCTGGTCCCTTTGCTGTGCTTCTCTGGAAAGAATCTGTCTCTGTCTTCTCTGTCATCCCTACATATCCCAAGGTGGTGGAAGCCCTTACAGAGTGCTTTAAAAATAGATTCATTTGAGGTCAGAGATCTCCTAACTGGTGCTCACCATCATCCTTCGCCCATCTCAAACTGGAGATTTGAAATAAGGAATCGATGCTCTGGATATGTAAAAATGACTGGGGAAAAATCAGAGTTCAGCTCTGTAAGAAGCACAGAAGTGGGACAAGTTTGCCCTAATGAGCTCTCCTTCCATCCAACTGTTTCTGTGATTTTTCTTCTCTGCAGCAGCCACCTTGCAGCTGGTTTCATTTAAATGCACACAAGAGGGATTATTCTTGCCAGGTATTGGCGTAGCCCTGAAGTTGAGCTTGCTGAATTTGCTGCACACTTACTGCTTGAGATGAAAGGAGAAATGTGACTTTCATAACCCCTTTATTTCTGCAGCCTTCTGGGTGTCAGAGCTTGTGAGATCCTCCTGACACAAGACCATTCTGGCAGTTCCCAGCATTGCACAGGAACTTTCAGATTCCTTGTGCCTTTGGAGTCTTAAATTTGCTGCAGCTGAGTGTCTGAATGACCCCAAGAGGTGCACTCAGCAGAGGTGTCGTGAGCCACAAATCTGTGCAGCAGTGGCCTCAGCTGGAAGGTTTGTTCAAGCATCTTTTACCCAGAGCATCTCTTACCAGCAACTCTTGGACACATGAGGCCAAGGACAGTGTGGCCCACAGACCTGCTTTGGGAGGATCCATGCTGTTTCAAGGAGTCCATCAGGATTTCTGTCTACCTCATTGGCCTCAGTTGGCCTCAYTGGCCTCGGTTGGACACGTTCCACTGGGAAGAGTGTTGTCCAGGCAATGCCGACTGTTCGCTCAGGCTCKTGGGCACCATGAGCAATAAGGAAACTTGCAGCAAGGATTCAACCAGCAAGGACACTAGCAAAGGCCGAGAACTCACTTTCCCTGAGCGGCATTGCTGCTGCCGTGCCGCTAGCAGAAAGACCCTTGTGTGCTGCAGCAATCAAATGTGCCTCGAAGACACAGAAGAAGGGGATCTGCTGGGAAAGAAGAAGCTCTTTTCTTCTGGGGGGTCACAAAAACAGCGTTTGTGACCACAGCCGCCTTACAGACAGAGGGCCCTTATTGTTTGCAGAGACACCCTTGGCAACCTTTCTTCGCAGCCTGGACGTGCACCAAGAAGGCCTTTGTGAAGCCTTATAAAGGGGCATTATGAGCAGGGGCCCCCCGGGCGGTGAGATGTGCTGCAGTCCTTCTCCCAAGAAGGAGCTGCGGGAAGACAAACTCACCAGGGGACATTTTTAGACTGGAGCCAGGCTGGACCAGGCTCCCATGTGCTGGGCATGGGACCCCTGCTCAGTGCTGAGCTAGAACTGAGGCTCCTGCTGCTCTTAATGGTCTTTTGGAAAAGACTAATTGACCCATGGGGAGCTCTAATGAGAGACCCCTACACCAGTTGCTCTTGACCATGTGAAGCTGGTCAAGAATAACCATTATTTTGGAATGGGGCTACCTATCACTTATCAAATCCCCTACGTCCCAATGCCAGCCTCTTTTGCAGCCACATGATGGGAGATCCTGTATTTTAACACATGAGAGCAGMACATCTGTCCTGGCAATGCCCTTTTGCTTGGACATGCAAGCTGAGCCCATCCACAAGCTGATATTCAGCTGAGGTGCAGGAGGGCTACATGTTGATCACAGGATGCACACCACATTGCAGGGTGTTGAGGCCATCAACAAAAGAAGCAAGTCAAGGCCATTGGTGCCTCTTTGCTTGTGTATGAAAGACCCTCAGAGAAGATGGGGAGGGCAGTAGGAACCACAGTGCAAAGTGCTTTATGTCAGGATGCCCAAGACCACCTCTCTCCTAGGCACCCTTAGACCCAGCCATGTCTCCATCACTGTGACCTGGTCCTAGCCCAATGCCAGACTCCATCTCTGGTGCTTTGGATGGGGCTCCATCTCCTGGCTGCTCTGCAAACCCTCTGTCCTGCTCCTGAATCCTACAGCTGCTGTGCAGACTGTTTAGCTCCCAGCAAGGAGAGAATCCCACAGACAGCTGCTGACTCTGCTGCCTTCTCCACTGCCTCCTGGACCGCTGGCCAGAGCATGTCCTACAGCCTGTAGCTTTTCCCAGGTTCRTGCTCCTGTTGCAAGCTAACCAGCTCCATCTGATCACCTGCTGACCCATGAGCCAAGCTGGATGCTGCTTCTCCTTCGCCTCAGTGCTGGACCTAATCGTCACATATTTTATGGCYACTTGCAACACTGCTCAGCTTAGATATGTACTCCTTCCATCCAAGCTGTTGTTCAGCTGTAAGGGGTATTTTTCTCTGACCATTTAAACCACTTCTCCCTTGCCATAGCAAAGCTGTCAGATATCTCCACAAAAGCCAATGCTCTCCTGGTCTCCCCTAATGGAGCCGGAGTACAAAGCACTTGAAGCATTCACCAAGGTTTCAACCCTAGCTCATAGGGTGTCTCCCCAGACCAGAGGAAATAAGAGCAAGAGTTTCCATGTCAGTGAGTCCCTCGTTACTCACCCAAGATGACCCAATACCAACAAGGAGATGGAGCTCTGACCCACATCTTGGAGGCAGAGCACAGCTGAGTACGACAGAGATGCTGCGAGAGCGAAGTGCAAGTGAAACATCCCYGTCAAAGCCAGAAACAGAAGAAAAWSWYYWCTTTTTTTGCAGTAATGACAAGAAATACAAAACAATGTCCTGTTTGGCAGTTGAGAAGCACACAGAGCCTGCTGACAAGAAAGAAATGATTTGGGGGTCACACAGAGGAGAAAGCTGGGAGTAATGGGATGAATATGAGGAGGAGGAATTCCAGGCTGATGAGGAAGATGCATTTTCCAACAACAAAAAGCAGCTCTCCAAGAAAGGGATGAGAGTCCCAGCATGGGGAACTTGCAGTTTCGCATGACTGCAACCCCAGAGAAGGCCTCAGTGAGGAAAATCCTACCCCACCGTCCCGCTCTGCCAGGTAGGGCAGCRGCCTGAGCTTGTCCTCCACTTCCCACCTGCAATTTCCCCAATTTTCACACGTTCTCCAGACTTGTAAGACTGGCTCTGAAAGTGATGAGAAGTTGCAAGATTAATTGCTTTGAAAGCACAAAAGGAACAGAAGATGCCTGAAGGCACTGGGACAGATAATATGTTGTATTCATAAAGGCTTTAATAATTTATTACCAGCAGCTGTATAAAGTTATTCTATCCCTTTCCACAACCACTCATCAAGGACGACTCAAGGCAGTTTGATTCCTGCTCAAGGAGCACAAATCAAAGGACTCTGCGAATCCATCTAGGCGGAGTCATATTTTATTAACCAAAGAAACTTATTTGCAGGTAAGAAATTAAAAGCACTTTTAGTGAGCTCAGAACTCATGAAAAATGCCAGGCTAATACCCTGGAAATTGAAGATTGCCTCGGCTCTCACTGGGGAAGGAAAACCTGCTCCGGGCAAGGACTTAAGCAAGTGCTTAAAATTAAGCATGTACCTAAATGATTTCCTGAAGGAAGGAAGGCAACCTTGCAGGCTGCTCTTGTGCTAGAGACACTGATGGCTTTTGGCACTGAGAAGGGCGGTTGTCTGCCTGCAGTTACCCCTTGGGACTTGGCAGCTATCAACGGGGCATTTGCTCTCTTCAATGCAGTTGTCAGATGTAAGTCATAAAAGATGAGAGAATTTTCTCTTAGCAGGATGAAGGCCTGGAAGATATTTAGTTGGAAAGGTGGGGAGAAAAATAGAAGTGTCCTATGGACGGGTGTAGGGCAGCTTGCTTTGGCATTTTGTGTTTTGTCATGTTTGGAGGCATTTGCTTCAAGAATGTTTTCTTGGTTATAAGAAGCAGACAGAAATCCATTACTGTGAGGGGAATGAACAGGCCAAGAGAGGCTATGGAGTCTCCAACCTTGGAGATGTTCAAAAGCCACATGGACACAATCGTGGTAAGGTGCTGTAGGTGACCCTGTTTGAGCAGAGGGGTTGGACTAGATGATCTCCAGGAGGACCTTCCAACTTCAACCACTCCATGATTCTGTGATCTGTGAAATGAACTGASTCTAAGTGTTCTGGGGCAGGTGGTCATCATGATGTCACTGGTGATGCTGCAACAGCACTCGGTCATACAGGGGAATCTGTTGGTGAAGTTTCCTTTGGGTTCCTGGGACTTAAATCCTGTTTGTTGCACATGACTGTGCTGAGCAGCAAGAAGCACAAAACGGGCCAGGCCAGTGAAACAGGACCTCCTGCCACTCTCCTTTTGGAGAGGCAGCAGTTGGGAGGAAGAGCTTGGCCCCGCTGACCRCCACGTGCATTTGAACCCAGGCAGGGGTGACTTCTCCAAGGCTGAAATCAGGACCGACGTATTTTTAATGCTCCTGAGAAGAGGCACATGAAGGAGGAGAAGCACCATGTGCTGTTCATGCTGGAAGRGGCCAGGGCATCGAGTGAGATCATGGGCTGGCTCGTTGAAGGTGATGTGTATTTTCCATGGATTCAGAATGCCATTAGTCAAATTGCTGAGCACAGAGGCACTGTGTTTGGTTCTGGCAGCTGCGGAGCCATGGGGAGCAATAGTCTGGGAAGTGTCACAGGGAGGAACCCCTCTGTGCTTGAGGAAATGCCCTTCCACAGTGTCTGCTATCAGCCATGGACAGCTGGGTTACACTGATCCAGGACGGTCATTCTTAGGTTCTTGTACTCCTAAACTGCTGAGCTGAAAATGCAAATTATTTCAGGCAAGTCCCATGGCCTGAATTATTCTGGAGGTCCAATTGCACAAATACAAGGACCCCTTTTAAATCTGAGGATTTATGAATAAAGAAAACAAGAACCATCCATCTATCTGCCGAAGATCTGGCCCACAGAGAATAATAACTGCTTTAAGTTGAGCCTGCTTCAGCTCAGAGAAGCCAGAAATTATATGAATAATTTATGAAACTAGACAGGACACTGAGGGAAAAAAAAGAAAAGATGATTTTTTCCCCAATCCCACTTGACACTGCACAAGGCAAAGAGCAAGGCTTTTCATAATGAAGGGGAGCTGAAGGCTCGGGGAGGAGGGGAAGCTCCTTTGGAAGCTGGGCTTGGGTTGGCATTGGCTTTGCATCACTGCCTTTGCCAAATGAGAAGTGACTCAGGGGCTCAGCTGGCTCCGAGGAAAACCAGCTGGATTAGATCAACAGGGAAAAATGCCGAGTGATCCTTTCATGTGGAGGCACCTCTAGGAAAAACCCTGTCCGCGCGTCCGCATCAGCCCTCTTACATGCATCTTGTCCATGCCGTGGCCTTGGTGCTGGGGTGCAGAGGACGACCCATGGGTTGGCCCTTCCTTGGCCGCTCCGTGCTCAGTGCCAGGACAAGCCGTGACCTTCCCGGAGATTTGCACTGTCACGCAGAGAGGTTTTAAGTGTATTTTGCTGAGAATAAATTTTGAAACCCCAAATTAATTGAGCATAAACTGATGCAGTCATGCTGATTTTGGACATGTCTTCCCCATGCCCACCAGGGAAGGGCTGGATCCCCAAGGCCTTCTCACCACTGCATATCCCTCCCCAGCAAGACGAGCATTCACCTGTAGAGCTATTCCAGTGGGTCACAGCATTTCCATGGAAATAACATATTCCTCATTAAAATTTTGCTTGGCTCCTCCTGAGACTCTTCCTTGACCTCTCCAAACCTTTTCTTTTTTTGTGCTGCAATTAATATCCTCATTCACGTCTTTGTGGTCTTGGCATGTCAGAGGGCATCAGTAAGACCTTAGCATTAAGCCTTAGACTTCAGCATTAAATATTTCATTACCAGGCAGTGCAAGATATGAGCAGGGACAGTCRATACTAAATGTTCTCTTTGTGAGTGGAAATGAACTAAATTATGCTACACTGCCTTGCTTGTTCTCAACAGGGAGGAGAAAAGTCATGGAGAGGTCTCTCCTTCTTGCATTCAAATGCYAACAATAATAAAAATTATATCCTCGAGAAGAGGTCTCTCAGGTCTGCCAGGGGGTTGTGTACTGAGGAGTTTTCCGGGTAAATAAAGACACGCTGCTCTGTCTGTATTACAACAAGGATTTCTGATCGGGTTTAAGCAGGTCTCATTTAATTGAACCRAGGCGTGGAAAACTAAATTCAGCATCTTTCTAGCAAGAGGACGTACACTTCCCAATCTCTCTGCTGTTCCCCTTCCCTGAGCCATGCTACTGGTCTAAATTGCAGCCATTTAATTAATTTGATTAATTACTCCAATTCTGCAGCATATCTATGAAACATTTTCATTAAAATAGAAGCAGTTCCTGCTCAAACTGTCCTTAAATCTATTTATTTATTTTTTTCTTTTGCAAACTCTTTGTGGCTGGTGTAGGAGAGAGAAAAAATACCATTGCCTGGCATCACCTCTGGCTTCCCTCTCTTGCAGTCCTTAGGTGATAAGGACACCAGAGTTTATATTTATTTATATAAATAAATATACTTTATACTTCATAGTTTATAATTTATATATTTTTATATAAAATATTTTAAATATTTTATATTTATTTTATAGTTACATTTATTTATATTTATTACAGTGCACAGGAGCTTCACATTTCCAGCACGGGCAGCAAAATGAACCCAGTAGCTGGTGGTGAAGCGAGAAGG
Organism: Nothoprocta perdicaria; assembly: GCF_003342845.1. Taxonomy (NCBI): domain Eukaryota; kingdom Metazoa; phylum Chordata; class Aves; order Tinamiformes; family Tinamidae; genus Nothoprocta; species Nothoprocta perdicaria. The sequence continues at coordinate 2,373,122 of NW_020455843.1, read as the reverse complement.
AGGTGAGTGCACCCCAGGGCTCCTCAACCATGGGGGAATCCTGCCTGGATGYAAGGAGGGGAAAGGATGGAGTGGGCATGGGGAGGAGATTCCCGCTGCCTGGCCTGGCTTCCCATTCCTACGTCTCTGAAGAATGGGCTTTGCTCCTGCCTGAGGTTGTCCTTCCTGCCAGGATGCCCTGGAGGGCATTCCTGCCAGGATGCCAGCTTGGAGCCTTCCCCTGCTCCAGCGCCGTGTCCCTGCTGAGGAGGTTGCTCCGTGTTTCCGATGGGGATCACAGGCTGGTGGAGGTTGGGTAGGAGCTCTGGAGAGCATCCAGGCCAGTCCGCTGTCCAAGCAGGTTCGGACGAAGCAGATTTCTCTGGACCACGTCCAGTCAGTTTTGTGTATTTCCAAGGATGGAGACTCCACAGCCTCTCTGAGTCACCTTTCCAGTGTTAAACCACCTGCATGGTAAAAAAGATYCTCTTTTTGAGGATATACCTGTATTTCAGGTGTGCCCACTGCCTCTTGTCCTGTCACTGGGAACCACTGAGAAGAGTCGGGCTCTGTCTTCTTCAGTTCTGCTGTCAGATATTAACACATATGATAAGATAGTCCGAGATTTCCGTTCTGCAGGCTAAGCTGCTCCAGCTCTCCCAGCCTCTCCTCATGCAATGGATGGTCCAGCTCCTTTGTTATCCTTGTGGCCCATGTCCCTCACGAGGTTCCGGCCCRGAGGAGGTGGCCGGAGACGCTCGGATCCAGGAGACGCAGCCGAGGGGACCCAGTGCTGACCACGAGGGGACACAYGGTGGGGACACAACGGTGCCGACCGCGCGCGAGGCGGCTTTCAYGCCACGCAGCAGCTTGACGGGCCATTAAACGCTATAAACAACGAGTCAGTGACAGATACTGCAGCCGGCATCMCAGCCCGGCTCCAAACCAGCCCTGGAGAGGGGAAAAGAGGGAGTCTGGGCTGCTCTGTGCAGCCAGGCTGGTGCCTGTGGCAGCGCTGAACATGCCGGACGAGCCTCAACGTGGTCCCTTTTTTGGCAGATGCCCCAGGTCTTGGGGCAGTTCTGTTTTGTGGAGAATAAGAACAGGCAGCTTGTGGCACSGGGACAGATGGAGGTGGAAGCTCCCAGATGTGTCCTGATGGCAAATGGGCAAAACAAATGTCCCTTCCCACATGTGTCCAGGGCGGCAAGACGGCAGCAGGTTTTCTGCAGCACAACTGTCCTGTCCATTCAATACAACAACAAAAACGAGCAAGCAGGAATGCACAGGGATCTCGGAACTARCCTTTCCACCTGGTGACATCCCCATTCACACCCCTGCAGGAGGCACAAGGGGGTGAAGCCAAACGGGGTTTTTGTTCCTGCCTGTTTGCAGCCCAAATCTGTTCCCCTGCGTGAGATCAGAGCTGCTGTAATGACCACTGCAGCCCTTTATTTATTTATTTATTTATTTATTTATTATTATATTTCTTTATATTAAATAATATATTTATATATATGTATATATAATGCCCTTTAATGCAGCATTTCTGACACAGATGTGACCGTGATTGTACCAAGAGAGTCCCCTACCCAGGGCTGGAGAGCTGCCTGCAACACAAGACATTTCTGTACAACAGCCCCCGAACCTTGGATATTCTCCTTTAACTCCTGGAGAAGATACACGCCAGTCTGCAGCATCGCAGAGGAACAAAAACCAGCTGGGCAGCAAGTGCATGCTCTGAATTTCTTCCTTTTGATCTGCTCTGGGTTAGGGAGGCGTGGAAGAGAAAGCTGGCATTGCCAGAAACCTTGATTCTGCATTAATTGAGAGCCGTCCTCCTGCTAAATTAAAAACACGAGCTTCTTTATTTCCTTATCCTTTTTTTTTTTWAAAAAACATCCCAGCCCAATTTTACCGTCTCTGCTATTAGTGCTGTGGTAATTGCTCCAGCTGCAGCACGCAGCCTTCTCCAGAGAAAGCTCCTTTTCTTTGACATGGGCAGCGCAAAGGTGCATCTGTATGGTAATGTATTCACAGTCCTTTCTTGCACAGSAGACAAAACAGTTGGGAGGAGACTGCAGGAGGGAGAAAAAAAAGGGAATTTCATTTCTATTGTCTGGGGAATGCAAAATATTTAACGTTGTAAGACAAAAGGGATTGCTGTTGCGTTTTTTGGGTTTTTTTACGTGTTCTAATTAACAAGACAAACTGAAGCCAGGAGCTAGAATATACAATAATTTGGTTCAAATTCCATTGCAAACACCTTCTTCTCCYTCAGGGAGTGTGTGATGCCCAACTGTGGTTCTAAATGTAATTATGCCACCCCRTTCTTCATTTGTTTCCCTGTTTGTTTGTCCCTGTTGGCATTTCTTCCTCRTGTTTAAGGGCCAGATCTCCCGGGATTCCCACCCGTTCTTCGTCACAACGCTTGAGGTGCTGAGTATTGAAGTATTGGAGTCAAGTATCAAGAGATGGAGCTSGGGGCTGCCACAGGACCTGTCCTGATCCACCAGAAACCTGGTGGAGGAAGAGAAGCACAGGGTATTTCCAGCACTGCCAAACACCAGTTYTCCCAAACGAAGCATTTTGCCTACAAGAAAATACACTTGGCTATACAGTTTYCCTTGAGTTTCTAGTCCTTTGGGCCACTTCAGCTTTACCCTCCAATTTTGCTCTGCTCTACAAGGGTCAAAAAGACAGTTTGGCAGGTGCTGAGGCTCCAGAGCGCTCGCACCTTCTCATCATGGGTGCCCAAAGAAGACACGAAAAGCGACCGAGTTTGGAYTCGTGTCGGCTGCAACCAGCTCTGGTTTCGAGGCAGATGTTTTTGTGGGTTGATCCATTTCAACTGATGGGGCTTTTGGGAAAACCAACTCGAGCACATGGATCTCCCGGCTCCTTTTCCTCCCCAGCCTCCCTTGGTCCCAGCAGCGACCCAGGTGCGGTGGGGTTGTGTTGGGTAGCACTGGAATTGTCAAAAAAAAAAAAAAATTGGGACAATAGTACTTTTTTCTTTTTCTTGTTTTCTGCTCGGTCTCATAAGAAGAAAATAAACAGGACCCATTTCGTTGCTGCCTAAGAGCCTTACGAGTGGATCTATGGAGAGAAGAGGGAAGGAAGAAGCCCTCCTGATCCTAGCGTGTCCCGCTTAGTCCAGGCTCAGGTTTCAGAGGTTCCCAAGGACAGAGGAGCTGGAGCAGTGTCCTGCAAGCCGGAGGAACACCTTAGCATCACGTGAAGGGACGTTGTCCTGTGGGGTGCATGGCTCTCTCAATGGACCTCCAGAGTAGATCACCTGGCAGCAGTAAAAGATCTGCACGTTATTTCCCGGGCCTGGGAATGATAAGCCCGATTTTCCAGCCCACTTCCCAGCCCAACATTATGTCTCGATTAGATTCCTCTTTGTTTCCCAGCTGGAATGATGGGGTAGAGCTCCTCTGCGGTGCAATGCAGAGCACCGAGGGGCTCTCAGGCTCCAGAGACACCAAAACTCTCTCTAATCCCCAGTGGGGCGCAGGCTGGGGGCAGAATTTCCACATGGAAAAATTCTGCACTTCCAGCTCAAATTCTTGCTCCATCACAACATCCCTCGCAGGTATCACTGAAAATCCCCCAGACCTTCTTGTCATCCAAAGTGCTGTTTCTGTTTTGCCTCTCTTYCTTTTCAGTACAGCATGATGCACTGAAATTAAAAGTCCTTCTGAAACGAAGAATTAAAAGACTCCACTCTTGAATGCTAAAGTGTGCTGTTTTGGTACCTTTTAAGCACTTGCTTTTTAAAACATATTTTTTTTTTTTGCAAGCTGGAGTTTAATTAGACCTTCAGTCTCAAGGGAATTTTCCTCTCCGATTCACCTCTGAGAATTTGTCAGCCCGCTCCTTCGGGAGCTCCAAGCTGCATAAAATAAATATCTCAAAGATTCGCCTGGAGTTTTGAGCGTCCAGACTGCACTTTGAATCCCTCCCAATGGAAGAAGGCAAGGCCGTTATTCCCRTTCCTCCTTTGCTGCTCACACAGTCTCCCTGCACCCCGTTTTGCACAGACCCCTTCCCAGCCACAGGGCCAGAGGCGAGTTCTGCTCCACGATGCCCTCATCTYGCTGGAGTCTCAAGTCCTGGTGCCTCCAACCCGGAGCTCTCTGGGGACARACACAACCCTTTATTATGTGCAAGCCCAGCGAGGAGAAAAAGCAGGGCCAGCTCCACGGCCAAGCTGCMTCTTGGTTTGTGAGCTATATGGAAGGGCCCAGCTTGCCCATTTCAGACTGAGGTATCTCCTGAGGGACTTAAATGTAAGATATATGGTGCAGAGGCTCTTGAATCTGCCTCTGGGCAGGGAGAGCTTCAAACCACACTGGTAGCAGCGAAAGGTCACTTTCTAATAATATTTACTGAGGGCAAATGAAGCAATTAAAACAACCAATATGCTGCCATTCTGTCTCACATGAGCCTGTCCCAGTAGCAGAAACCATTTATTGAGTGTGAAAAAACCTCCTTGGAAGGGGTATTKAATTGGTCAGCAGAAGCACTGCCTAATTGGAGCTCCTGTCTGCCCTGACTTTGGAGATGCAGTGGGAGGAACAGACGCTCTTTTGAGGTGGCTGGAGGGATAAAGCAACTCCTTGCTGCAGGCTGTGGCTTTCCAGGCTTCCTCTGTGGTTGCCTCGTGTCTTTTGGAGGCTCTGGGCAGCCCCATGCAATGGTAGAGCTTCGTTGCGCCATGCAGTGGTAGGGCTAGAGCTTCATGGCCCCATGCCRTGGTAGAGCTAGAGCTTCATGGCCCCATGCAGTGGTAGAGCTAGAGCTTCATGGCCCCATGCAATGAGAGAGCTGCAGCCCTAGATACTTGACCGATGCAGGAGAAAGGTCTCCCCGGCTTCAGTTGCTCCTCAGTGATGCCCACAATGGACAAAGGCGTCCCCAGCCCTTTCACGTGAGGGCTGAAGCTCTGATGAGCTGCAAATCAGCAGTGAGGCCCCACAGACCACGAGGGAGTTAAATTTTGTCTCTTCAGAGCACTGAGCAATTGCACCAGCCAAGCACTCCRTTGAGCAGGGTCTGAAATCCCCGAGCAGAAATCATGCTGGAAGTTGGCTGCCACGCTGCATTTGCCTTATGTTGCACTTATCACACTGTTGACACTATATAAATAATAGCATTTTATGATTTATTTATGAACAAGCCTGGAGGTGACCTCCAGCTGTAGGCTCATGAAGCTGTAGTAATCAGGCAGCCATTTAGATATCGATCTCTTGGAGAAAATGAAACTGGTGGAGYTGGCGTCAGAGGAAATGAAAAAGCCAGGTCGATTCATTGGAGGTGTCATTGCGAGGGGGAAAAGGATCTGCCATYGTGATGGACATGGGAAAACTGGTGTGGGAAGGCTGCTCTGTGATGGGGCAAGGGAGGTGATCTCTGATCGCTAAAGATCACAGTTACCTGCAGAAGGACCTGAGGAAGRTGCTGCCCCATATGGCCAAAATAAYGGGCAGCAAGAAAGAAATGCACTCGAGAATGTATAAAAAAGGGACATTTTGAACTAAAAGGTGCCCAAGAATGATTTTAGATGTTTTAAGAGAAAAGYGGCCAAGTCTGGGCAGGAATGACCTTAGGCACAAAGTGACTTACAGGTGTGGAGATACAAATGGAAATGTGGAAAGACATTTCTCAGCATTGGTCCGGGGAGAAGAAAAWTATCTGGGAAGGTGTCAGGAGCAAAAATCCTGCTGCATCTCCCTGGCTTCTGGCCTGGAGCCAGGGATGGGAGAAGGAAGGGATGTGTGGGAAGAGGCGGATGTGTGGAGAAGGATTCTAAAACATCAGAGCTGGGCAAGGCCAGTGTTTCTGTCCTGAGACATTTTCTTATGTTCTGAACCCTGTGAAAGTAGCACCGGAGGGTTCCCACCATCACCAGCTGGAGGAGAATCCAGGGCAACCCCAGCAGGAAAGGGAGGTTGTGTCCAGCCCTCGGTGTCCATGCTCCTGTCCCTGCTTGATTGTAGTGAAAATGCTGCAAGAGGTTTGGCCTGATGTTCTCACCATGTTCTGAAGCAACCCAAGTAGCTTCATCAAGCAACCAGCAGACTTCTCCCAAGATCCACATCCTTACCACTAAGGTTACCACTTTGACCCACATTCCTGAGAAATACATGGAGCAAAGGAGTCTTCTGGCAGATCTGCACCAGGGATTTTCCTTTCCTAGAGGAGCTGTGCCAGCAAAAATACCAAACCAAACCAGGGAGAAGAACCAGGAGGACTCTCAGTGCCCTCCTCACCCAAACCCACCTCGCATGTGGTCCCAACAGCAGCCCAGGGCTGTGACCTGCTGCTCTTGGCCCAACCACAGCCTGCATCTCCATCTGCCTGCCCAGCTTCCCGTGGGCTGGATTAGTGCTGGCAGCGCAGGTCTCCTCTCTGCTCACGCAGAGGCCGGGAAGCAGGGCTTCCTGCGCGTTATTTATAGGGCCCGTCATTATTTATGTCCCACTTATCTTGGCGCTGTCATCACCAGAAGCGCGTCCCAGCACCAAGAGTTAACGACAGCGCCTCCGTGATGGATCTTTGCTTACAAGCTCGTAGACAGCCAGCAATTTTTCTTTTCTTTTCCCTTTTTTTTTTGAGGGTGTAAATGTAAATAGAAAAAAAAATAAAAAGCAGGCTTTCATTTTGCAGTGACAGGGAGGTGCCTTCCCTCATTGCTCTCCTACGTCATTTTCTTCTTTTAATCACAACCAATATTTATTGCAGAGCGGCCTCAGCAAACAGCAGCCCTGTATCTGGGGGAGGGTTGAGTATTGAGGGCACCAGCCCTCCTGGACCTAAGGGGCTTGAAGGGCAACCAGATGGTGATGCCCACCAGTGGGAC
>NW_020455843.1:2345098-2365547 GCF_003342845.1 Nothoprocta perdicaria | reverse complement strand
GGGATGAAGAGGGGTGGTCTGAAATCTCCATCCCCCTTCACTATCAATGAATTACCCAATTACCCAATTACCCAAGTAATTTCTCCATCAGGAAACCCCAGTACGTATAAATCAAGCCAGACTCCACGCTGGCACCACAACCCAGCGGGCAGGGGAGTGTTATTTCCCTTAATGCTTCATGTTCTCATTTTAATGGGACAATAAAAACACGCACTTTCTGTTTTGCATATGCCAGCTCGCAAGAAGGCATAAAACCAGAAAAATAAAGATTAAAAGTACATTTGTTTATGTAACATTATCTTTTTGTCTGAGGGTTTTTTACTGAAACAATAAAACTCTCGAAAATGGTCACCCTCAGAGACACAAAGTTTATTTAATCACTTCCAAATGCCGTGCTGATGAGTGCTTAAAATATGCACGAGGGATCATATATTATCCTATATTTAAGCAAAGATGATAGAATTTCTAGTCAGTAGTAGTAGCCTTTTGTCTCACTCAAAAATGTACAAAATAGAACATTTTGAAATGTGTCCTTGGAAAAATTGCACTATTCCTGGGGGAAAATAAGGTGTTCTGCAGGGTTGTCCGTGTCCACCACGGCTACCATCTCAGCGTTCTCCCACTGCGTGTTTACCCACATTTCTGCCTGTGTGGGATTTGTTTTCACTTGGAAGTCCAGGTCCTGGACTGGTTGTCCTGGTTGTGCAGCTGATGCCCCAGTTTATTCTTTTAAACTCGCAGGAACAACCTACTTCAGCATTCACCCAGCATCTCGCAGGGCTGTTGTCAMCGGCGATGGGAAGTGGGTGGCTCGAGGCTTTGTGCTCGATCTCCAGATGGTCCTGGGGTGAGTCAAACCAGACAACATATCATTTTCCTCACGTCCAAATCACAAAAGTGGTAGTGTTTTGCAAACCTCCCTAGGCATCACAGTGCTCGTTACGTCCTACCACCAGCCTGGTGTCTGCTCAGAAAGATGAGACAGCATCAGAGCCGTCCTTCAAACTTCTCCAGCCTTGCAAAGGCTTGAATCTTTTGATCTTGACCAGAGAAGAAATGATTCAAGATCATGATCTTGATCTTGAGGATCTCGATCCTCTCTGGTCCTCTGGCACCTTTGGCAAAGAGGCAGCTCCACCAGAAACCTGCCCTCATCTGTTCTCCTCTRTCCCCTTAGATGCTGGATGGCATCTAAGAGTCATTCCCAGAGGCAGGAATGAACTACAGGCCCCATCATGATTTGCTCTCCCTATGCAAAGAAGCAAGGACCTGTGGCATGCCCAAACTTGGTTGGGAGTAGCATCAAAGGGGCTTGAACACATCCCATCGCATGAAACCTTGGCTCTTTGGCCTTATCAACCCAACAATCCACTTCACATTGTTACCAACATTTGCAGCAAGGTGTTTGCAAGGAGAGATGCATCATCCTCCTGGGAAGAGGGCTGTGCACCACCGTCCTTCCTCCTCCTCTCACTCCCTGCAAGGCATCCCTGGTGACTAGCACTGTCCGTGCTGAAATAACCTGAGGCTGGTGAGAAATACCACAGGGACTCCGATTTGCTGATTTAGGGTGTTAAATTTAGACTCCTGGTATCAAAAATCATTGATATAAATTGCCTTTGTGGCTTCATTTGGACACGGTGCTATTCGTYGTGGCTGTGAACGACAGTGGAACGTTTCTTTTGGCTGGTTACCAAGTTCTACCTGTCCCCTGGGAAGGCTGCATTTTCACAGCGCAGAGAGGCAGTTCCAGGAGTGCTGGCACACGCAGGCAGTGGCTTCCTGCATGCTGGATATTTCCATTGCTTTGGGGTTTCCTTCTGCAGAAATACCACAAGGGACATTGCCAACGACCCTCAAGACAAGCAGGACTTTAAATAAGGAATATTCTTTAAGCTCTACTTGCGGTCACTGCTCTGTCCTCCCAAGATCTCCTGGTGCTGACCAGTTTAGTGCTCTGCTAAGGCTCCTTCTGAGAAGAAAGACAATGAGAAACTGTTGGACTTACACCCAAAAACCTTCTGGCAGAATCGTGAACAGGAAATGATCTTCTGATTCTTACCCAGTAATCTAAAATACTGTGAGTCCTGACTTCTTGTGGCACCGAGGCCAAGTGTCAGCAGATCRGTGTGTCAATGAGGGCTTCAGAGATATCAGTATGTCACCCCATGGCTTCAAASAGTCTGGCTGAGGCTAAATGACACCTGAATACAGTGACTGTCAGAAGGGTTGTCTCAATGGTTGAACTTGATGATCTTGAAGGTCTTTTCCAACCATACGGATTCTGTGATCCTTTGAGGGCAATTTTAACAGCTTTGATGACCAGGTGTCTCTATGCTGCCACCAAGGCCGCTTAGTAGAGCTGGGGCCAGAGGGTGATGGACTAACCAGACAAGCCTGGAGCTAAGCTAGGGTCTCCCCACAGAAGTTATGGAGTGCACGGGCTCAGCTCAATCGCGCCCTTGCTCGGCACAGCCATTTGCTTCCCCTTTTGGTAGCCAGCTCTGAAGTGGTGAAATGGAGCTGCAAGGCCCAGTGTCTTTTCTGAGGAGACACTAGTCCTTCATAAAGCCCGTTTATAAGACCCAGCAAGGTCCTACACCAGAGGTCACCGCTGCATGATGGCCTTGTATTGCAGCCCTTCCTTCAGCAGGAAGCCTTTCGAGATACCATCCCTGCTGCTGCCTTCATCTCTCATCTCATCTTCACCTCTCATCTGCCAGGCGAGCATCCATCCAGGAATGCACTCGTGCAATGCTTAGCTGTAATCAGACCATACATTATTCAGGGCAGCACATCTGGAAGCTCTGCTTGTTCCTCAGCAATGCAATTATACCTGGAGTGTTCGGCAACCTCCTCCAGAGCACGGCCCCAAAGCTGCAAGGAACTTCACCTTTCGTTTCCAAAACCAACATGTAAATCCCTATGTTCTCCTAAATGTCAGCGCAGAAGCAGCTGGACAGTAGCTGGAGAGGGTAGGACAGAGCTGCCTCCACCACCCAACAGTTTACATCGCTGCCGGGTGGGCATGGCTGGAAGAGACTGGTTAGGAGGAGAAACAGATGGCAAGAGGGCACCGACCGGGTTGCAGCGAGGATGCGTGGATGTCTCGTGGGGCCGCAGATCCTGAAACATAAGTGCAGCTAAAACACAGCCTGGAGAGAGAGGGTAGCACTCGAACAAGGTGGTGGCTTTGCCTGTGTTCGTTTTACAGGGCTACGTGTCCTTCTCTCCCGCCCCAGGACCACCAATGCCCCTGGACCAGATCTTTTCAATGAGGGGCCTAGATCTGCTCTGATTCATTCTGCTGGAAGGGTTGTGTTCCCTAAACTTCTGGAGAAGGTGCCTGTGGACCTCAGCTCCTCTGCGACTCCCCTGCCTTAGCCCCAGGCGCTCAGAGCATCTGCCCTTAGCAAGCGCTGGAACGGAACTATCTGGAGCCCACATAGATCCTCCTTCGTCCAAAATTATTAGCCCTCTATATTGAGCAGTCCTGCAGGCCAACCCTAACTCTTCTTTCTTGGGCTGCTTCAGATAAGCCTTCCCAAAGAGGAACTGTGCACTTGCCTGTGAACGTGCGTGCTCCTGCTGCCACGACCAAGTGATTTCATTATCTCCCTGGGTAATTAAGAGGCTGCTTGTCTCACTTTGCACTCAAAAAATTCAGTGCAATTTTTTTTTTTGATTGATTTTTGTTTCCTTTCTGATGTGCTTGGTGGGCACGATGCCTCCTCAGATGGATCACAGCCATGCTCCGCCCATCCAGAGAAGCTAATGAAATTATACTGCAGGATAAAATCTGCCTCAAATTAAACGTTAGGAATTGCAGCTTTTCCTGGCAGAACATTGAGCAGACAAGAAAGGAAAGATCTTAAAAAGCAGCAGGTTTCAGGTTACCACCCATTACATATTGCCTGTGAAGTCTGGTCTAAGGTTAAGTCTTCAGATGGGTGTAACCAAAAATCCCACCTGCGCTGGCTCTGGAGACTGGGGGACTAGGAGAGCTGCAGAGACCTGCCTGTAGCATGAGGACCTATTTGCAACAAGGAGTGGTGGAAAGTGAGTGAAGGCCACAGTTACAAAGGCCTTGCATGCCCATGCCACCATGTGCCAATGCCTATGAGGAGGTCTCACCACTGCTGTTCTCAGCTTGGGGGAATAAAGCAAGTCCTGCTGTGTATTTCTTCTTCATTTGAACCCTCCAATGGGCTGCGTGTTTCCCACAGCAGACACAGAACACATTTGGTGAATGCTGTCTTTCTTCTTTCACTCTTCCACTCTCTTCCAATCCACATCCCAGGGTCTTCTCCTCAGCCATACATGAGGAGATTTGATCTAATTTCTGATGCCTCCTTGGGGATAACCAAGCACCCTCTGAACTTTGAATGAGTTCAGTTGTTGAAGGAATTTGTCCAGTTGTGAAAAACTGCCTCAGGCTGTGCTGAAATCCTGGAAGAGTTGGGGACTACACAACTAATTCTTTCTTGGATGGAAAAAAATCTCATTGGGTAATTTGAACTGGTTCATAGGAGGAGCTGACTTCTCACTGTTGGTCTGGCAAGACGCTTGACTGACGARTAGGTGAGAACAGGATGGAAGTTTTGCTTAATTTTGCAGTATCCCTATTTCCTTGGCTTCAGATGGAACAAACTGTACCTCTCTCATAGGTGAGGGCCACGCAGCAGCGAATTATTGCCATTCGTCAAGTGCRCTGGGATTCCTGGGTGGCTGAAACCAGCGAGGAGGCTATTACAGTTTATGGCTCTGTGCACTTATTGGGCCTCAGAAATGTGGATAAACTGCTTTTGTACTGCGTGGCTGACCCCTTCACCTGCACTCTGGCTGCTGATGTGTCTCCACCAGGATTGCTTCTAATATTGCAAATCTCTGGGCAGCTCCCAAATGGAGCCATTACAAGATATTAAATCTGGCTGTGCTATACATTTTTTTTCCTTTTCTTCTTCTTCTTTTTCTTCTTCTTCTTCTGGAGACAGAAGTGTAGATCAGGTGATAGCAGAATCCCTAAAAGAGCAGGATTTATTCTCTTTGGTGCTGGACTGCTACGAGACAAGGACTGTGCAAAGCCCAGGGGTTTGCAGTTTGCTGTGGAGTGAAATGATGCTTTTCTTCCCGCCGAAGCCTGGCTTTCTGACAGGACAAGACTTTGCTTTGTGTAGCACGTGCAATCTGTGGGATCTTGATTTACAGGACCATGCAGCCCTCCTGATTTACAGAGCAGCTCTCTGGGAGCTCATTGTGCTTCAGAGCTGACTTTTCCCTCCCCTTGCCTTTACACAGGGTTTACTAGGCTGGGGTGAGCTGTCTCTAAGAGAAAGACAGAGCTTTAAAATCATTTTCAAACACAGTTTATGTCCTAGATGTATGGATAAGGAGTATTAGGCATGTGGAGCAAATAGATGTAATTATATTTTGCTGGAGCAAAGCGGGTAATTCACTCACCGCCATCCTTGGATTTTGCAGTTATCCCCAACTCCTGCCTYTAAAAGAAGCAGCCGTAAAATGTCAGATGGTGTCTGCAGGTGGACAGCATTAAAATCTGAGCATGAACACACAATTATTTGAAACTTGCTTCTTCCAGCTCCTAAGCTCTACGTGGCCAGGCTGTGGCGCGCCTACTAAGATCTGATTTTAAATGTGGGTTCACTGTATCATGAGTGACCAACAGGTGATATTAACTCTAATAACATCTGTTTTCCTAGGGAACGACTGCTTTTGCCACTGCAGTTGTGGACACTGGTTGCAGCAGCCTGAATGGATTTGGTGTGTGAATCCTGGCAATGGGAAACACCTGGGCAGATTGCGAAGGCCAAGYAGAGCGGCTGTAAACCAGCAGGAGGATTGTATGGGTATGATGAAAGGTGTGATGAAGCCCATCTCAACAACAGTATCTACCCTGCGGAGAACAAACCTAGAGGGTCCTTTCTTCAGGGTCCAGATAACACCAACAGAAGCTGAAGATATGTCTGAGACAAGGTATGTCTGCACAAGCCAGACTTTGGAAAACACAGGGTGATTTGTCAAGCATCCAAGTGGTTAGATGGGAATCAGAGATGCACTAAAAGCAGGCAAGAAGGAACATGGTCAGGTCACTTTTCTTCATTAACCACCATACAAAGGCTAGCAAGACTCACCCCACAGTTCCCTCTGCCTCGAGGGACATTGCTCTGTCTTGACCAGCTGTGAAATCCTGGGTCTGTTTCCTGGTGAGCTCCAGAAAATGGTCCAAGTCTTATTAGGGCAGTTAGCAGAGATGGGAGCAGATCTGAACCTCCTCACCATCCAGAGCTTGGATTGGAAACTCAGGTCTGAACTTGGCTGGTCAAAGCAAAACCCACCACAAATTCTTCCAAACTTTTCTAACCATCCAGGGCTCTCTGTAGGATCGTYAATGCAAGGAAATAGTTCAGGGCTGACATTTCTGCAGAAGGAGGGCCCTGAAGGGAGCTGAACTCCAAGGGGAAAGAAAAACCTTTTCATAAGACAAGCCCTTGAGACATCCTCAGGATCAGATGATTTGAAAGCAAAACCAATATCTCCCTTTGCCCAGCCAGGCAGTGCAATGGGAATGCAGAAAGGAAAGCACTCGTGAGAAATGTGCCAAAAGTSGGATTCTGAATTACCCACCCTATTCACTCTAGTGCAAATAAGGCAAGAACCCAAAGTCCTATTAAAGCCAGCATTCATGAACCAAACATTGAATTACTTAACCTTTATAAAAATGCAATTTCCCTGGTCTTTCCAGGCTGTTTCCTTTACATGTCTTGATGTGTGTGCAAGGGCTCATATTGTCTGTGAGGTGCTGTGGGACCAGGCACAGCTGTGGCTCTCCCACCTGCCTGGGTACCTGGGGACACAAGGAGTGTGCATGATGTTCTCCAGGAAGAGCTGCAATGAATGATCTTCAAAGTGTATCACTGAATCAAGCTGGAGAATAACTCTTTGGCGTGGTCCTTCTGCTGTATGGCACYATCCATGAGAACTTCATTCCTCAACGGAGGGATACAGCCTGGACCCTCTTTGCTTCTAGAGAAGGATGTCTTCTGGATTTGGCCTGAAGATGAGAGTCACCAGAACCAGCTCAAGCTGCTTACCATGCAATTTCAGCCCAACATGGCAGAGAGAAGGAGGGAAGCAAAGGAGTTCTTTTGACAACCTTTTTATACCTTCTGCCTATTATCCAGCAAGGGAGAACCCATTTCCATGCAAGGCCCRTACAGAGCAGAAATCCAGTCTGGAGTTGTTTAGGGACTCAGCAACTGTTCGATAAATTCTTCTAATGACCCTGGCATCACTGTGCAGAAATATGCACTTTCACTCTGAGATAGACTCACTACGGGTGTCAAATGCTGGACTGAGGGTCTACTCACGTGCACAAACCTCTCCATGATCCTGTCCAGCCATGATCAGCTACAGCCTGTCCTGAAGGGCATATAGTCCTCCACATCTGTCAGTCCAGTCAGATACCTGAACCCACCTGTTTTCTTGCACTGCTTACCTTCAGGGAAGATTCTTCAAAAAGGACACCTTTGAACAAAACATTCATGTGAATCATTTTTCTTTTCCAGAAAAAAATAGCATGACCAACCAGCTCAGTCAACCCAGTTGCTCCTTCTCTTCTGGATCATCTCTCTCAGTTCCGAGTGGCTGACAGTCGTGAGGAGTTATCACTTCTCAGCATCATTCCTGCAGCTGAAATCAGAACTTGTATTCATATCAGTTGTCTGTCTTAGCATGGACTATTCTGTCCTTGAGCGAAATGCCTTCCTGTCTCCTCTCAGTGTCCTCAAGTGTGCCGGAGCCACAGCCTGTGATTCAAAGACCAAGAAATAATTTAATCCCAAGAGAATGGTAGGAGATCAATGTCAAGAGCGAGCAGTGTCTAATGTGCTGGGCTCTGTGGCCTGTCAGAAACAAACCTCATTTCTTTACCTTGCTGGAATTGCTTAAGCTGTCACACCACCAAAGACATTGAAGGGGTGTTGTTCTTGTCTCTCTTCCTCTTTTTTTTTTTTTTTTTTTTTGTTTGCTTGTTGGCTTTTTGAACTCTGCAAGCAATAAGGCTTTACAGTGGTCAAAAACCTTGAAATTGGATTTTTCAGTCCCTGCAAAGGACAGCTAAGCTGCCTAGTTGTTTGCTCTCTCCCAGGTTTCAGGGCCTGTGAGAGCTGAAGGATAGTGCACACCTGGTGTTGTTTTGATCCGGCGTGGTTTTGATTCCCGCTTGCAAGAGCATTTTTCCCGCCAGGAAGCTCTGGTTGCTCCTMGGTTGCTCCCTGCAGTGCTCTGCTCCCTCCCTGCAGTGCTGCTCCAGTGGGATGGAGAGCAGGGCAAGCCAGTGCGGGGGGATCTGGTCCTGCTTGCCAGCTCCTGCGGAGCTGTAACTCCAGCACTGAGAACTTCAGCCTCCAAAATGCTAGCAATGAAAGCTCAGCTCCCATGGGTCCCTCAGGGCTCGCCCTTCAAACATCTGGGTGCAAAATTTCCAAGGGAATCTAAGAGAGAGATGCTTAGATGCCTACAGCATTTATTTCAAACACTCTCAAGCTGGCTGTGTAATGCAGGGATAATAACATCTCCATCACATCTGCAATGGGAAGACAAATCCAGGACACAGTGAGGTCTCCAGCACTGTTAGAAATGGAGTCACAAATGTAAACTGCTCTTCACTGCACCTCTAGTTTCCAGTTCTGCCTCTTGGCGATGCATTCCACTGTTGTGCTCTGCCTGAAAGACTCAAACTGAGGTGACGAGGCTGGAAACCCACGTAGATATTGATTTATCTTCTAGATGTGACATCCAATGTCAACCCCAGGATGCCATTTGGGATATTACAACAAGTAAGCTATGGGCATCCTTATTCCGCACAGCATCTGTTTAGTCTGCAGATGATCTAAGACACTCATCAAGTTGGTAAAACTCACATTATTTTGTGCCGACAAGCGGAATTACATGGCAGGAGAATTCAGGCAGAATTCTGAAGAGTTTGCACACTGCTGTCCCACTTAACTCTGGCCACGGATTCCAGCATCCTGATGGGATCCCCAGAGCCCTGTTCAGCTCTTGGCTGGAAGGAGAATAATTTTCACAGGGAGCAGCGAGGGTATAAATTAGGAAAAAAAATAGGATTGGATCCTCTGGGCTTTTGAACAAGCTGCAGGGAACAAGAGAACGTTATTTCAATCATTTTATTTGCAGTTGGCATCACTGAAACAGTTCAAGGTCCACAGTGAGAGCAAACAGTAAATAGAGAAATAACCAATATGTCACAGAATTGCTGTTTAGTTCATTTTGTGCTTTACCAAGTCAATAGTTGTTAACATGCCTCCCCTGAGAGAAAGCCAGAGAAAGATCTTTATCCTCTGCTCAGCGCAAACCTCCGTGYATTTTTGGCATCAAGGCGGCCGATCTGCAAATAGAGAGATCTCAAGRGTTGTATTTGTTGAACCTGTTTCAGAAAGGGGCTCTAGAGACGGAGCTAGGGCCTCTTGTAGAAGAGAGGTTTCCTCTGGTCCATGCCACCCGGATCACCGATGATAATTTTTGATCTGCCTCTGTGAAATGAGAGCCGTGAGAGGGAAAGGTCTCATGGGACATGATGAAGTGGCAGTTTCTTCTCACCATGGACCTCACTTCCAGCTGCTCCTCCAGGTCTGAGGCTGCCACTTCTTGGTTGCAAGTGTTATTTCTGCCATTGCAAAGACCAGATCCCTCCCAGGGACCCCACAAAGGGACCTGGGGGGCCAGAGCTCCTGTCTTGGGGAACACGTGGCATCAGCTGTGCAGCTTCTGCAGAGCACTCAGSCTTTCCAGAACCAGAAGAGCCTCTAAACTAGTGCCTCAATATGAATTTAGGAGCCGACTGTAGCCATTTTCTTTCGTGAGTCCTGAATTTCACTGGTGGTTGCAGACTATCCTTCAAAGTCAAGCTGAGGTTACAGCCATGTCTGTCTATGAATTTATGGAGTCTGTTAAATTCAATATTCCACATTTGCTTCTTTGCTTGACAGATGACAAGCTATCTCCTACCTAGCAATACTTTGGCATCAATGCATGTCCATCCTCTACCATGTTTCTGGACATCTAGCTCAAGTTTGTATGCCTGCATTCCTCTAGATGATTAGCTAGAGGGCCAGATGGACCATTTAGACCATTTCTGATGAGGCCAACCACCACATCACGACGCCGAATTTTACTTTGCAACCAGAAGGGGTTCGTCATGACCTCTTCATTCTGGAAGGTTTCTTGAAGTCAAGGCTATTTTTAAAACYAAGGCTTTTGACACATACCCCTACAAGCAGTAGGTTAAGTCCCTCTCTGTGGGCATTGGAGGCAGACAGGACATTAAGCAGTGCAAGTATGTCCCAATTCCTACTAGGCTAATGGGATCTTTTCCTAATCCAATGCGGCCACCCTTTTATTCCTCGCAGTGAACCACAAATACCAAATCACACCAAATCCCCCCATTTTCAAATACCAAATCACAAAACAGCCGCTGTTTCTCTCTCCACCAGAAGCAAGTAACACATCTGTGCAGAAGCTGGGCGGGCGATTGCCTCCCTAGCAGAATTCCCGGGTCCAGGGTGGAGAAGTTGCTGTGTTGAGACATGGGGGAAAAAAGCCATTCGCAGCCTTTCTTCCCCAACTACATCTCTCACTTGTGTGCTGAAGTTTCAAGGCTCAGCAGCTCGCAGATACAGGAATCAGARCTTCTGTGCATGGGCTCTGCTAAGGCAAAGCAACAGCCTGGATATGTTTCCTCTTCGGCTTTGCGYTTTTATCTGGTATTTGCTGCCTCCTGGTGCCTAAAAGCAAGGAGCCGGAGCAGCTCTTCTCCCAGCCCCAACCTCATTCTGCTCCTTCTGCTTCTCCAGCCCCAACGACCGTCTGCTCCTTTTGCTTCTTCTAGGGAGATGAGGCCACCACCTCGTGACCTGATGCATCTCCAGCTTCCACTTTATTACGCTGGTTGACAGCAAAACTAGGGCCAGCCTTAGCTGATGCTCTCAGAAGCCTGAAGCGTGTGCACCTATACCTATATACTGCACATATATAAATATATATATACATATACGAATATATATATATATATATATATATATACAGAGAGGATTTTTTACTAATTCAGAGTTAATGCCAAGTGCAAGCCAGGGTTTTGCACGTGCAACAGGAACTGGTGGCTCCTCCTGGTGATTAATTGTCTGCCCTTTCCTCTGCCTTGACTGAATCCTCTGGGATTAAGGATCAAGCTGTGGACCATAACTACTGCTCACCAGCTTCCAGGAACTCCTGAGGCTTAAAGGACGCCTCCAACTAGGTGTTTTCTCGTGTTCCACATCTGTGTTTGCACTTGAGCAGAGCCTCATGTGGCTCATAGRAATTCAGTGAGAAAGGAGATGCTGTCTCCTCACTGAGCTATCTCATCTCCCTAGGGGCAGAAAGAAGTTTCTTTAATGCTAATTACTCCTCAACCTTCTCCAAATTGTCCTACTCGGTTCAGCATGGCCAGAAGGGTCTTTCTGTTCACCCTTCAGCAGTTTTGGGGGCCAATTGTAGAGGGTCAATGGGGTGTTTGCAGCTAGACATGGAGGACTTTCCTACAGAGCGTGCTAAGGATGTGACTAAGCAGGTTGTAGACTGGGATAGTATTGTTCATGGAGGAGAAAGAAAAGGAAGGCAAAAGCTTTACTGTTTCTAGCACATTCACATCCTCTGCAGTGGTTCTGGCTGTYCCCACTGTGACTCCTCTTTCTCTTCACCTTCTCTTGCAGGAATCCCCTCTCTCTGGCCAGAACAGGCCCATAGTTTTCTCCTGGGACTTCTTCCTAAGAAATTCCTAGAATGATACATGTATTTTCGCTTCATCTTTTGTGGAGGAGAGAAATAATGCACTCTGCTTGACCTGTGAAGGAGCCAGAAAAGATTTTTGGATGGGTTCTTCACAGGAGAAATGTAGTTTGAAAAAAAAATGTATTCTTTGTCAGCATTTCAGATCACAGATGCATGGGGATCCATATGGGCATGATATGCTTGACCTGCTCTCCYATATCAATGATGGTGACACTTTTTGAAATTTTGAGGTTAGTGGATCCAAGAAGAGCTTTCTAGCGTCTTTTGAACACTGGGAGGACCTCGGGGTTGCTGCTTATCCTGTTGGATCTGAGATCTGCAATACAATGGCAGCAAGAGCAACGTGCCCTTRGATAGAGTTAATTCTCCAACAGCAAAGAGTTTTTCCAAGGCTGCCACATCTTCTTTACATTTTATGGTGGGATTAGCAAAGTGTGCTGCTGATTTCATGACTTTTTGCAATCGCGAAAATCATCTGGTGCAAGCAGGGGCTGCAGGAGAAGTTAGGGATGAAATCCCAGCCCCTTGGCYTTGCTCCTCTGTCTGAGCTGAGGCCTTGCAGGGCATCAGTGGTGAGATGCTCCAGTAGGAAAGTCTACATTTAATTTTTCTCGTTATTTCTCCTACGCCCATGAGAGCAAAGTTATCTTGGCCACCATTGGGAAGTTTCTTCCAGGATATTACAACAACTTCACCCACTGTTACTAAATCATCTTAAAACTCGTCGATCTCATGTATTCTCCTTCAAGGCAAGGCACACTAACATATTTGAGGGTAATCCCATTCAGGTCTATTTGTCATAACAAGGCTTGGAATGAAATATTGCTCTCTCCTATTGCCAATGGAGATAATGCAAAGGTAATTGTAAAATATGCTTTAAAAATCAAATTAGTTTTGCAGCGATCATTCTGCTTCCCTGGGTATTATCTGAAGGCACATTTGGAAGGTTTTCTATCTCACAGCAAATTTTGAGCAGTTGGCATTTGGTGTTCAGGCCGAATTTTAATACAGAAAGGTTTCTAAGGGACTTCTGTAGTTTTCAGGGGTGGAAAAAAAAATGCTGCAGTTTCCATTGAGAGATATKTAAAGATATAAAGATATATAAGATATATGAGATATGTAAAGATAAATATGTAAAGATCAATAAGATATGTAAAGATATAAAGATATATAAGATAACGATAAGAGAGAATGTAAAATCCCAGTAGGGATTGGGCAGAGCCAGCCACTGCGGCATCAAATAATTGCATGGAGTGAATGCTGCCCTTCCTCTATGATTTGGCCATACCTGGACTACGACTGCTTAGGTCACCACCTATCCCCTATAAAACCTATAAAACCTATCYCCACCTACACATCTGACTGCAAAAATGCCCATTTGTACAAGATTCGGATATTCGACCGCAGCAGGATTTTGGGTTGCTTCCCTTTGGAGCAACCAAGGCGCCTGGCCTTGCAAGGGTGTTTGCTACTGAAACCAGTGATGAATTTGCATTTAATGGCTCGCACGGAAATCCCTCTGCTGAAAGGCTGTCCGTGAAAGCAGGGCTGCCGGGCAGCCGTCTCGCCRGAGCTGGGCTCCTTTGTTCCCGATCCCGGCGACAGCCATAAATTGCTGTTTAACTTGACAGCTCTGTTCTTATTGTTCCTCTTTTTTTTTTTCACAGCTCAAGGTGAAGTTCCGGACAAATTGCAGGGGATAAAATCTGGGGAAAGGCGCACGAGGTYCAGGTCAAGGTCAAAGCCAAGGGAGACTCCTCCAGTCCCGCTCTGGACAATAGCCTGCTTCTGTTTCTGTGCTCTTGGTGGAGCACGTTGCTTTTTATTCTTCAGCTAGGGAATACTTATAGTGCTGGCTAAATAGGAATTGCATACACTTGCATCCCATTTTATTTTGCAGATATTTCCAAATCCAGACACAATCCTGCTGCTTACTCCTCCGCTGCATTTGCAACCTGAAAAATACACTCTTTTTTATTTTTATTTATTTATTTATTTATTTATTTATTTATTTATTTATTTATTTATTGTTATTTAAGTGCTAGGAAAGCAAGCCTCAAATAAATCTCATTTTGGACCTGCTTGGCTCTTGTTTCATCTTCTCCACCTCACTATTCGGTGTGCATAAGTGCAGGCAAAGGCAAAGAGCCCCCAGCCGTGCCGGGCTCTGCAAGCGCTCGCTSCTTCATTCCTCCTCCCTTCCCAGCCCTCGGCTGGTTTTCATGCGGATCCCTCCTCCACACAGAGGACTCCAATCCTTTCCCAGCTGGTCCGGGACGACCTTCCGATCATTGTCCTCGGACCCGTCACGCTGCTCCGAGCCGTCTCGGCTGCAGCAGGGCTCCGTTTTCCCTCTTGCTGCAGGGATGTCTGCAAAAAACGTGCATTTTTAAGACAGCACYGCAGCTGGTTGCCTGGCTCTGCGACGAGAGGAGATAATTCCTCTTTGTCCACATTTCCATCCCCAGTGGCCGGTTTTGCACGGGAAGACATTGGCTTTCCTTATTTTTTTTCCTCTTTGGTGGGAGAAGAAAAAAATCTCCTTCTCCCTTTGTCCCCTGCAGAACAAAGACTCTGAACCCGCTATTTAAGCTGCGGGCT
This sequence comes from Nothoprocta perdicaria, assembly GCF_003342845.1. Taxonomy (NCBI): domain Eukaryota; kingdom Metazoa; phylum Chordata; class Aves; order Tinamiformes; family Tinamidae; genus Nothoprocta; species Nothoprocta perdicaria. The sequence goes on along the minus strand of NW_020455843.1, from coordinate 2,351,078 downwards.
GAGCCCATCCCCAGGGTAAAGGCACGGGCTTAATAGGGTTACATGCAGCAGAAATTTGCCTTTAAGGATGTAATCACTGTCTGCATTAACAAGAAAAAAAAAAAAGATGTTTCTTTGGAATAAGCTGAATAGCGCAGCTGCGGCAATTATCTCGTCACTCATTGGGATGACGAGAAAATTAGTTCCAGATATAAAAACGGACAAAAGACGAAGAGACACCTATCTGTTATTTATTTTCTCTGCTAATGACACTCAAGGAAGCCTTTCTTTTCCCGTATGTTTTATGCAGCCTGGGGTGTGGAACAAAGCGCTCAGGCTTCGCACGAGGCCGGACACGGAGCTGGACGTCGGTTTGGGCGAGTTTGCTCTTTTATTCGGCAGTCGGCTCTGACAACGGCTTTGTCTCCTTTCTCCGGGCTCCTTATCTCTTATCTCTTATCTCTATCTCTCGAGGCTTGACTTGCTGTCAGCCGGAAATGTTATTGCAGGGCAAATTGCAGCAAAATTCCCTGTGGATGGGCTGGGGCTGCAAGAAGTGGTGGTTTTGACTTGGAAAGGCGCAAACCATGGAGGATCAACTGAAAAACACGATGCATTGGGGGCTGTTTTCCATACAAAAATCTGTTACCAGGCACCTCATTGATCATCCTTCCCTGTTTCCTACCTGAATAGGGAGAATCAAAGCTAAAATAGCTACTAAGAGCTCTATATGTTGCTCTAGGTAAGTGCTGGAGCCATCAAACACATGCTGGCAGGTCCCACCTCCGACAGAGCTGCACTGGTTGGTGGAAGAAGATCTGAACTTTGGGCTGGCATTAGAAATATTTACTGGCATGGAAAAAAACGCAAAGAATTTCAAGAATTTCCCTGCAACAGCTTCCATCTATTAACTAGCCATTTTTGGCAGCCCAAAAGGTTGAGGTCTGGGTGGATTTTTGCGCTTGAGAAGTGGGTGTTTTTAATCTCTGCATTATTACAGCCAGTGACTATCAATAAAAAAACCTGGGGGACCTACAGGATGCCAGCCCCGGTATTGCTCCATTGAGACCCAGGATGGTCTTTGGGAAGGACACATGAGGGAAGTCTCTGATAAACAGTAATAAATCCTGCTCACTTGGAAGAGGCTGGGGTTGGTTGAGCACAAGAAATAAGGTGCCCACAAAGTTCTTTTTCCTCCAGGCTGTTGCTGCTTTACACACACACTGCAACAGACAGTGGCCAAAATGCAGCTCYCCTGACATTATTTTCCACTTTTTGGGGCCAAAATGAGATTTATGGCTCCAGTGCTCCAGTGGTGTGTTTCACAAGAGCGAATGGGCACAAGGAAGCTCGGGGCAGCTTTCCTTCCCCAGGCTGGTTTCTATGCTCTGCTTTCTGTTTGGGAAAAGAGAGGGTTTGTTTTCCTTGCATTCAGATGGGAAAAGGCAAATCCTCAGCAGGGCAGCGAATTGACCAAACACATCCAGCTCCCCTTCCAAATCTCCTTAATCATATATTTGGTTTGTAAAGGATTCTTTTCCTAGCAGKCTCAAAGCTGGCTCTGCTAGAACCAGCTGTAAAACGGGCTGTATTCCTCTCATTTGGCTTGGTAACAGAGCAGAGCAGCAACGTGCGAGCCCTGAGTGACGGCAGGCAGGGATGTCTGAGCCTAGATCCGCATAGGTGCTGGACMTATGGATTGCTGGGATCCTATTGAACATCAAATTGATGACGGATCCATGCAGGAGGGACGATGCCTTTRATTCCATCTGCCACTGGACAAAACCTGGGGCTGCCCCAGTGGTTGGTTTATCCCACACAGGTCGGTTCCCATGATAAGGTGATAAGGGTTCCCATGATAATGCCACCTGGATAAGGTGGCAGAGAACACGGGAACACGACTGYGCATGGATGGAGGTTAGAGAAAGGAAGAGGAAAGCAGAGGGCCATTGGTTTTAATTATCACTGCCATTCCAACTGATGATATGCTGGGAGAATTAGCTTAATTAAAGTTATCAGGGATGCTGAAGGCAATCGCTGCTCTGTRTTTGCTGATGGACCTTCAGAGAGGGCTTTTAGGGCTCCTGCTGCAGCAGCAGAGCGGGTCCCCAGGAGGAAGCAGAGAGGAGATGCTCTCGCATGTGCCTGTGCACGTGCAGCACATCTCTGCATCTGGCCTGGGAGCTCTGCTGTGTGAGCAACACGGCCAAATTAGCCAAAAGAGCTTCCAAGATGATGTCATTCCCGCTTCCTTCCCTGGCTCCTGCCAAACGGAGCACGCAGTGAAACGGTCAGCGGGGCGCTGCTTCATCCAGCGCTCCCCAAACTTGCTTGGGATCCCACTTATGCTGCAAAAGACTTTCGAAAAGGAGATGGAAAGAGAGAGGTGGTCCAGTGGGCTTGAGGAAAGACTGGCAACTAGTGATGAGGCATCYGAGGACATACAGGTGAAGACAGAAAGGGGTGACGAGCAGTTAGGTCCCCGCTCACACTGCACTGTTTGTGATCTCCTCTTGCAGAGGACAGTGCAGGGACATCACTGCACTGACTTGGACACGGAGCATGCTGGAAACTGTCGGAAACTTTGGCATCGGCAGCATGAGTGTCTCACTTACTTAAGCGAAATATTGGCAAAAGGAGATATAAAACTCTCCTGGATTTTSCCTTTCCCAACATGCCTGACCTGGCTGGTTTACAGCCTCTGAGCTAGCCCCAACTGCATGCTGGAAAATGGAAATCCAAGAGTGAATATCTAGACTTAAATGAAAATTGGAGTGTTTTCTGGAAAAGGTGCGAGCAAGATAGGAAAAGGTCTCAGAGAGAGAGAAAAAAAGCTGGGAATCTATTTAGGGGAGTAAACTAGTGCAATACTGCAGCTTTATTCACACTTATCTTTGTAAAGCCCCTAAACATTTCAGAGTTAAGATGAATATAAGCATGCTGCCAGGTTTGCTTTCCTCTGTGGGCCCTGAGGAGCAGCCTTTGGATCTTCAGGAGCACCGGCTGAAGGTATCACCACGGCAAACATGGATAACAGGGCTTGGAGATGGGCTTGGCCTACACCCCCAGCCTTGGAGGCCAACAGGCTGAGACTAGATAGCGAGCTGGAGAGCAGCTGCATCACACGCTGTTGGCTTCAATCATGTTTGAGAAGCTCTTTCCCCAGGCAGGGCTGCAAGGAGATTCCTGGAAACAGAGCAGCGAGGAGAGAGATAGGAGCCCTGCAGGGAGCGGGACAGGATGGGTGGGAAGCTCTGTTGGAGAYAGAGACACGTGCAGGCCACACAGCAGGAGCTGCGGGCAGAGCCCATCCTGGCTTCCTTGGTGTGTGTGAGGATGAAACACCCACATGTATCAAAGAGAAGGAAAAAAAGGGAGGTGTAGCTTGGTGGCCAAGCTTGGTGGCCTCCAAGGGCTATCRAACCACCCCATGGGAGGTGCTGAGGATGGTCCAAACCTGGTTGGGTCATTTGGAGAGGAGCAGTGCTGTCAAGGTCCCAGGGAAACCTCTTTCCCCACAACAGTGATCAAGTAGAGTGCAAGGGAGGTTCTTCCATCTCCAGCCTTGGTGGTTTTCAAGACTAGACTGGATAAAGATGTGGGCAACCTGGTCTGACCTCACAGCAGACCTGCTTTGAGCAGGAGCTTGGACTAGAGGTATCTTGAGGTCTCTTTCCACCTGAATTTCCCTATGACTTGAGAAATATTCAGACCGCTCCCTATTCCCAAGCACTTCCAGAGGTACCTTCCAAGGAGGCGGAGATGAGGCGCATCACTCCAGATAACTGTGTCCTCCAGCAGGTAAAATCCCACATGGGAAAATCTGAAGTTGTCACATAACCTTAAAAACACGCTGCCTTTAAGGATCACGCRGTGGGTGAGTGGGTGAGGTCTGGACTTCATTACATGGAGTCAGTTAAAATAATACCACAGAATTGAAACTGGGCAGATTTTTTTTAGAAAAATAAGTAGTTTCCTGCCCCATCTACCACTAGTGAGGACAAAGGCAACTTCAGCTCCTAGTCCTATCAGCCCCAACTTAGATTTTCTTGAGGTTGAAGTCTCTCCAAGCTCCCTGTCGCCCCTGCAGAGCCTTATATCTCCGTTATCTGAACTCTTCCTTCACCAGAAGGGGCTACAAGAGGGTGGTGAGGATAACTTTGAGTTCATGCTGCTATTTTCGTGGCCCGTTTCCTGTGTTTGCTGGGTCCTGGAGTGCTCTGCTGAGGTCACCTCCTGCCTCTGCACCCGTTTCATGGGTCCATAGTGCCAGATATCCAGCAGCAAGAGCACACATAATGCTGCAGAATTTCCCTGTTATTTTCTTTCCCTTGGAGGCAGCCTCCTGCAAAGAGATGGAACCCTTAATTTCAGGGCAGAAGAAATCTTAATATCTCTCCTCCCAAAACAACGCCTTGGAGGAACAGGGATACTTTCTCCCTACGAACTTGCAGAAACGGAGCAGGAGGTGTTTATYACCATCACAATTTGTTATTTATCTTTCCTTCCTGCAGGAAAAATGGGGAGCTTTTGTTGCAGGCTTGTTGTGCCATGTGTGGAGTTTCATGGAATCACAGCATTGCAGAATGTTCAAGGTTGGAAGGGACCTCTAGAGATCATCCAGTCCAACCCCCTGCTCCAGCAGGGACACCCAGAGCACGGGGTACCCAGTCGCATCCCGGCGCGTTTGGGAGAGCTCCAGAGCAGGAGCCTCCGCAGCCTCCCTGGGCAGCCTGGGCCAGGGCTTGGGCACCCTCACAGTGAAGTTCTTCCGCATATGGAGAAGGAGTTTCCATGGGGAGCTCTGCAGGCAGCAAACCCGTTCCCAGCAGGAGCACATCTGCTCCTCACAGGACTCTGCTCAAGCACCTATGGACACAACAGGATCTGAACAGAAATCTGAGCAGAAGGGAAGAATAAAACCAATTCTGAGATATCACAGCTGACCACCTAGTTTGCTCGATGAAGGAGTGTGATTCACTGTCCTCCCTCTGAGAAAACTGGATTATTTCTTTAAGAATACTCTTTCTGCTAAGGGAATCGTGAGCTTTGCACACCTATGCACGACGTGTGGATCTCTCATAAGCAGCAAAGCCTCAAAAGGACCTAAAACGGGCCCCTTTCTAGGAATCCCACGTGGGGGCCTGGGAGGCCTCCAGGGGAGCTCCTCAGCGGGCACCTGCGTTCAAAGCGTCGCCGCGGCCGCCAGCCCCGAGCAGCCTGTGGCTAAAAGGCCCCTGCTCGTGCCAGCAGCGTGGGCCGTACGYGTGTATTGTCGAATAAAGCGGCAGGGAAGAGTGTTTATTGTTGAATAAAGTGGCAGGGAAGAGCTGAGGAGCAGCTGGAGGGTGGGAGAAGGGAGGTCCTCTGCAGGTGCAAACGCTGCCTGGGGCCTCGAGGAGCGCGGGAAATAACGCTGCTTTCTCCATCGGTGCGAAGGGGTTACTAAAAATAATAAAAAAATAAGGTGTTTAGGAAAAGGATTTCCTTTTAAAGAAGGAGGTGAAGGGACAAGGGGATATGTGGGGCTGAGGGGACAAGGGGATGTGTGGGATGAAGGGACAAGGGGATGTGTGGGATGAAGGGACAGGGGGACTTGTGAGGGGATGGGACAAGGGGACATTCTGGGGTGAAAGGACAAGGGGACATGTGGGGGGGTGAAGGGACAAGAGGACATTTGGGCTAAAGGAACAAAGGAACATTGGGGGCGCAGTGAGGGGTGAAGGGACAAGGGGATATACAGGACAAGGGACAAGAGGACATGTGGGCGGTGAAAGGACAAGCGGATATGTGGAGCTGAAGGGGCAAGGGGACACTGGGGACGCAGCAGGGGGTTGCTGAGGGGACAAGGGGACGTGGAGGGACAAGGGACCGTTTGGACTGAGGGACAAGAGCACTCAGTGGGTGGAGACACAAGGGGGCATTTGGACTGAAGGGATGAAGAGATTAGGGGACAATTGGGCTGCAGGGACGAGGGGACATTCGGGGCTGAGGGGACCCT
>NW_020455843.1:2266500-2344523 GCF_003342845.1 Nothoprocta perdicaria | reverse complement strand
TGGGGATGGGGGGAATGAGGGGACTGGTGCGGAGGGGCTGGGGGGCACTGAGGGGGCCCGTGCCGGGGTCCTGGGGGGCACCGGAGCGGCTGTCGGGGCGCTGCGGACATGGAGGGGCAGGGGGCCGTGGGGAGAGCCATGGGGAGGCCCTGGAGGCCTGGGGGGGTCTCCTGGGGAGCGTGAGGGGACGCTGAAAGGGTGTCTGGGGTGCAGCTGGGGACACAAGAGGGGGCTGGGGGCATGGAGGGGTCTGATGGGGCAGAATTTGGGGCTCTGCAGCTGTGGGGGGAGAGACGGCGTATGGAGAAGCTGGAGGGGCAAGTTCTGGAGGTGGTTGGAAGCTGCAGGGGCTGAAGGGTCAGTGGCCCTGCCAGGGTGGGAGGCAGGGCCTGGCTGGAACTTAGGGATGTCAAGGAGTGGGACCCTGTGGTTGTCTTGGGCAGCAAAAAATAGGGGTTTGGGGACCATGGAGAGGGAATGGTTTGTGTTGGGTTTAGTGTAATTGGGGTTGAGCCAAGCTGGATGCTGGTTTGGGAAGGGGAGTGGAAGGGGGAGGTTGAGAGAAGAGGCTTGGGGAAGGTTGGACTAGGGATAACGGAGGCAGAATCCTGGGATGGTTTGAGGAATTAGGGAAAGCGGGGAGGCTGATGTGAGTATTTCCATGGACACCTGCTGGTTGGCTCATGCAGGAGCTGCTTGAGGGCACGAAGACAATAACGTTCAGCACACTGTGCATGTTAGCGATATCTGCTCCTTGGGAGAAGGGGTCACCTCCGAAATCGCTGCTAGGTTCCTAGAGTTGTACATGTTTCCTCTCAARGACTTAAGGTCATGTGCAAATATTAAGCTGCAGGGTGTTTATTATCTCAAACGTTTGAATATTACAAGGAACAACTCGCAGGCTGAGCTGCATGGTGCTTTGAATAGTAAGAAGCACAATACGTGGAAGTGTTCAGCTGTGTTAAGCCAGATAATAGAACAACTGGGATGCTGCACATAAATTGCTAAATTGCCACCAAACAATAGCTGACCAAGCTACTCGAGTATTAAAGTGACTGTATATTGTTTGCAATAAGCTTCAAAATTAATAAAAAAAAAATGTTTTAAACATGCAGTTCGAGAAGGGAATAAAAGGGGTTTGACTTTTCAGAGGMTTTGCCTTTGAAAAGAGAAATTCTGCACTGTGTGAGAGAGAAACAAGTCATCCTGTGTGCTTGAAATATATGAACATGGCTGTTTTGTAATGGTTACATTTCTTCTCTGCTTGTAGATAGAAAGTGAATTAATCTTAAGAAGGAGGGGGAAAAAGAGTGACGTTTTTCAAATCATTATTTTTTTCACTGTATATACTCATCTGTGTATGTTTGGAAAAAGCCAAGTATTTTTTTTTTTATGGTTGAAAAGTACCTCAAAATTAATGACCTTTAACAAAATACCAARAAGTGAAAAAAACAAGCTAAACGAGAAAATGGTTTCCACTCAAGCCCCTCTCTTTAAGGGTATGAGTGATTTTGTAATCTGAGATCCTGTTTTAGAGCAGGCATGAGAACATTCAAACTCTCCGCGAACATCTGTAAGCTTTCGAGCTCCATTGGGAGATCCAGACAGCATCTGTAATTTGGCATGTTTGTAGGAGGCATGTCAGCCGTTAATTTATTTATTTCTTTTTTTTCCCCCTCTTCAGCATTCCTTCTTATGCAGTTTTTTTCAGGCCAGATGGAGACCGGGAGACCAGTGTTTGCAATAAATTTCCCGAGCAGTCAGCAGATACCGGAGCAGTTAATAAAAATAACTTAAAACAAAGCAGTCCATTAACCCTTCCCCCTGCTTGCCCAAGTCCCAAACAGGAATGGAAAAATTCTATATAAAGACTAGAGAAAACGGCCAAAGATAACTCTTGGAGTTCTTCCACATACTTCAGGATTTTGGTCTGCTGTATGGTGTGTGGGGAGTTGCCATTTACTGTGGAGTCCTCAGACATGGTAACAACAAAAAGGGGAGGGGGGGAAAAAAAAAGTTTGGTAAATAAAGAGAAGATCCATTAGTGAATGAATATTTGCCCCTAGAGGGCGAATCCCTCTTTAGGAGCTGATGTCATGTTTCACRTGTCTGTATTTAGTAAGGAACTGATGTTTTGGTTAAGAATGCATGTATTTCCAAACAAATTTGCTGCTAAATGATATGGCTATATATTAGCATTTAACTAAATATAAAGTTGTTCTRTCTGATAGGAATTTAGTTCCATCTTTGCATTGCCTAGTTGAAAAAGAGACTGCATATTCTTATTATTAGTTACTCATGTTTGTACCATGGCACAGACTAGTTCTCATTGTGTGTCTGTGTAGGGAAACACAAAATTGGGTTCATTTCTATGGTTGTCTCTGCTTACATTATCCTCTAAAATATTCAGGTTTTAATCATATGGTGGTTAAATAGCCTTCTTTTTGTGCAGCTTCAGAAGAGCAACCATTGGAGTGTTTGGGAGCGTGATAGTGCAGAAAGAAGGTGGTGTTGTGGTTTTCCAATCATAAGGGACAATTTGACGTGCGAAGACTTAACAGTTTGTTGTTTGCATAAAGATGCTGAGRTTCAGTATCTCATAGAAGCACATTTACACTTAGTTTTTAAGGAAATCACTGTATTTTCACTGTGTTAGCAAAAAGAAATGTTTCTTCCCGTGATTTTCTTGTGTGTAGACCTCTATTCCGCCCATGTTGTCTAAGTGGTAACCTAACAAACCATATATTGTCCAATGTAAATTGCAAGATGAAGATTATAGCACCAATAAACTGAATTAACAGTTTATCAAGCCATCTTAAGCTATTTAACTTGTTGAAGCATAGGGTAGAAATTTTTAAAAAGCAAAATATAGAACTGAATATGGGTAAATTTCTACCATAGTGGGATGTAAGATGGTTTAGGAACTGCTAAATGCTGCTGTAGAGCCAGAATCATGAGGGACGTGGGTTTATATAGTTGATAGCAATGGAAAGGKAGAGTGGTACTTACAGTTATTACCTTATCTCAGCTGCCAGTGGGGCTTTACATGAAATTACCCCTTTGTGATTCTTAAATCTGGACGAATGGAGAGTGTTCTGGTTTGATGCTCTGTGGCCACGTGGCTGTAGTCACTGCGATCCAGTGATAGGTGCTTTGAAAGTAAATTTAGTCTTATGGCACTGTGGTTTAACATCTGGCTTGAGCTGAAGTGGCAGCTATTTGCCTTTCCAGTAAGGGATTGATCACAGAATAATTATACTTGCATTGTTGGCCTTTCAGACTTAAATATTGCTGTGTTTTAGATGATAAGTTTTTGTGGAGGAGAGGGAAAAAGCCATTTTCTCACTGTAATTTAAAAAAATGGTTGCCACTGAAAATCCAGACTTAGTGTTCATACATCAGCCTGCTAAGCAGACTGCCTCCTGGCTACTTGTCTACCTGGAGTATAATTGTGTGCAGGTGATGGGTCATCCGTCATTTGACGGCACCCGTGCAATAGCTTCTCTTGGCTTCCAGTACATTTGCTAGTGCTGAGCCCTTCTGTTGTACTAAGACTGTCCTGGCTTGTGTCTCCTTGACACTTGCATTAAAACAGCTCCCGTTGGCGAGTTGCTTATAGTAAACCAGCGTATGTTATATTACTGACAACCTACTGACTGCTTTAGCAACCAAAAAAAGGGAAGGGTGTAATAAGCGTGGTAATGGAAAATACTATATAGATACTCAGGTGCTTTCTRTAAGATAGGGCTGTTGTTCAGACGTGCTACAGTGTCAGAAATCCTAAACAAGCTTATATTTTTGAAAGTYCTTCTAGATAGTTCTAAACACTCGGAAAAGAGAGGTTTGTGGCTATTCCTATATGTTCTGAAGTCTTTTAATTCCAGAACTGAACATTACTATCCCGTTGAACTCCAGAAGCAGAGATTTGGGTCCTATAAAAAGCACCTTAAGAACTAAATTTTCTTCCCCTACATATTTTTTTAACACCTACAACTGAAAATTCTTAAATGTACCAAGTGGTTTTGAAATTACTGTATCTCCTACTTATATTCAAATTGCCAGTTGCTTACGTTCATTGTAGAGACATTTTGAAAATATTTGGCATATTACCTTGTCTTAAGGTGGTTAAACTGTATTGTCCTTTGAAGCAAGCAGTAAAATAGAATTTTAAAATTAAGCTAAGAAAAATTTGGGAAAGCCTAAGTGCCTATCTTAAAGCAAGATTCTAAATTTCAAATGTATAACTGCTTTGAAATCTCTGAGAGTTTGCAACTAGCCCGACTTCTGGTTTCTGTTTTTGCAAATTGGTTAGGACGGCAATGACGTCTTCCTGTGGGAAACGCCAGAAAATTCGATACCCAAATGTAAGCAGCCAGTAACACTGTTTCTGTTGGAAAATCGAAGGACAACAAGATGCCCATGAAGAGTATCCTTGAATTTTAGGGATAGAAACAAAGCAGATCATCAAGAACCTACAGTAGCAGTGGGCAAGATAATGCAAAGGGAGCTTTGTAAAAATATATCAGATATTTTCTTGATCTTTTCTCKTTTTTTAAGATTTTTTTTTAAAGTTTTTCCCTTCAGTACGTAAGAAAGACACTGGTTTTAACACTAAATAGAGGTCATGTTCCTTTTGTCCAACTTGTTCCCTGAACATCGATTTTGTTAACATGAGAATTCCTAGAATTTTGCCAGAGGTGCCTCTGATTTTCTTTTTTCCCCGCCATTGTTCACTGGTATCTATTAAAGCTTAACCACATGTGGGTTTTTAAGACTGCCCAGCATTTGTGGGGGAGGAGTGCAGCATCTGCCAATATGAAGCAAAACATCCTCAACTCCCCACCCGGTACAGCAGTGAAATTAGATCTGTTGTCAGCCGAATTGCACAGCAAATCACAGCTGTGCCTGTCCCAGACATATGGTAGACGAGCCAGTGGGAATCAGTTTGGAATCAATAGGAGATCAATGTTGATGCTGTTGCTACACCGCTACCGCTTGCTTGGAGCCACAGGAAAAGGAAGCTTGTGCACAGCGTGAGGAATAAATTGCATTAGTAATACGAGATGCAAAAGGAGTAACTTGTGGTGGAAAAATAAGTAAGGGTTTATGAGCTGAAAATTAAATATTGTGTGATACTCCTAAGATGCATTTTTTGCTTAAAACTGAAAAAAGACGTTTGCAATGTTGTTTGCCTTGGCCAACAAAACTGAATAGTGTCTGTTTCTGTGTTGTGACAGTCTAGATTGCTGCAAAGCAAGGTATTGTGCATAATTAGTAGGAAAATGTGTGAACAGATGAGCAGCAGTTCTTAAAAGTTAATGATTATGAATTCTCTTCCTTTTGTAATTTTTTGGCTCTAGTCCAAGCCGAGCAGACAATCAGCTACCTCAACGGATAGTTTCTTAATTGGCCTGAGCATGCTGTTGCCAGCTGGAGCCCAAAGCCATGGCCGTGTCTTCTGACCTTCCCCTTGTCAGCAGTCAGATCAGCTTGCCGAGGCCTGAAAACATTGGGKTTTTTTTTGTTTTATTTTTTTTTTAATTCCTGGTTCGAGTTTGTCAGGGATCAGTAAGCTGATCTGACTTGACACATGGCTTCAAGGTTGTTACTGCAGCCGCAACAAAGGCAGGGAGTAGGGCGAGCTGCTCCCTTGCAGTAATGTAAGGTTCCCACTTTGACTTAAGGCAGAAATTGTATTGTCTGTCCAAAACTGCAGGCTGGAAAAACTCCTAATTAACCAGCTTTAGCTCTTCGCTTGGTTATCTGTGGATGTCTCTTTGTGTATGTTTGGAGTTGACCTAGTTTAAGTTGCTTGTGATTCAGGTCTTGCCTAAATCTCATTGGAATCCAGGAATTTTGAATTTCCTTAAGTAGGTTGTATTTACTTGTGTTCTTGGAAACCTCTCACGTCAGGATCAGGCTACTGGAAAATGATGTTGTGGTTGTGCATTTTGCTATGGGGYAAGAAAGGATGCACATAAAGAAGTTACTCTTCTGTAGGGTACCTAAATTCCCCCAGAGCCTCAGGGCTTTTAGAGCTACATCTTTCAGGGAAGCATCCAACCGAGTGTGGGTCATTCCTCAGTGCTCCTCTTTGAAATTATGTTACTGTGGTAAAGCAAGAATGAATAAAATCCASTATCCTTGCTAGGGCACTTGCTTTGGAGGCAGGAGAAGTCATGGATTTTTGTTCCCAGGACTGTTTCTTTGTTTTTCTCGAATGACTATTTGGTGTGAAATGCAAGAAAATGCCTTTTTTTTTTTTTTTCCCCAACTTTATACACAGTTTAGCTTGTATTGTTTAACAGCCTGTAGTTAGAGTTCTAATTATTCTCTTTAGTGGTTCTGAATGACATCTTTATTCACACACAGAAGTCTTCTGTTTTTAATGTCAGCCTTTGAATATAGTGATTTATATATGCTTGAAATGATGTAGAAAAYATTTCTGTGAAGAAGCTTTTTCAAAGGCCTCCTGTTCTATAGATGCCACTTCCTAAATGAGGCAAGGAAAAATATTCCTCTGAAGATTCTTCAGTATTATAATTGGAATAAACATATTTATGGCCATACATCTCACTGGGAAAAAAGTAATGTATAAATTGATCTGCACTTTTTCCGTTAATATCAGGAGAGTCTCATGAGTAAAGAGTGGCAGTGACATTAAACTTTGCATGGCCAGAGTTTCTTAGCAGCTTGATCTGAAAACTTTATGTATTTTAAAGGGTGCATAAAGTTATAATTTCAGTGGAGAAATAACTTTTTTTAATTTTAACCAAATGAGAGCTATGCTCTCCTGTGACTTGCTTGCCAGTAGTATTGCTACTTGTTTTGTCAAATTTAGTTCTGAATTATTTTAATATACCAATCATATTTAAATAAAATTGATAGGAAAATGAAGATATGCATTCATGCTGTGTTTATAGTGCATATGAGATTTGATAGTAAAATGTTTTTAACTCAAGACTGATCTTTTCTTGGAAAACTAGTTAAATTTGCCTTTTAGGTTAGTTTAACCCCTCATAGCAGTGGGATTTCTGAGTCTTGTTTCTCAGAGAAATTTATTGAAAATTGACCTCTTGTGCCTTTAGTTTGCAAGCACTTCTAGTGTTTTTCTGATGGCAATTTCTTTCCTCACATTGTGGAGCAGCAGTAGGAAGATGCATCCTCTGAGATGGCGAATGTTTTATTAAAAGGCAGCCTGAAGGGTGCTTGTTGTGCAGCTGCACAACTCCTTGGCATGTTTCTTCCACCTTCCTTTCAGTCTGTCCTTCAGATGGCTCTGGGAAACACAATTTCCCTCAAACAGGCCTTGGCAGTAGGTTAAGAAACATTTTGGTCTTGATGTGTGCTTTGTCCACACGTAAATTTGTTTTGTTTCTCTAGCGTTTTACAGAGACATGAGCATTCTGTGTGCCTTTACCTGGGCAATAACAACTTCACTATAAACTTATTTCCATGCTTACAAATGAAATACGGGGATCAGCTCTTAACTAGTCTGGAGAACTGTTTAATAGTGGGATATCTTCTAGAATAAGGAGCAACACCCTAAATTAGGGTGCCTATGAGATTCTGTTTTGGGCTAGGGCTTAAAAGAGCTGGTAATTAGAAGTTGCTTCAATGTGCAGCATGAGGTTCAGATTTTCTTTCACCGAATTTGCAGCATCACATATGGCCAACATCTGACCTTGGTAGTAGTTAATTAGGTCTTTGGGTGCTTTTCTGTTTTGCTGTCAACAGTATTTTATTTAAGTTCTTGTTATTATATTGAAAATTTTATACATGTGCTAGGCTGTGCAGCTGATAATAAAAATTGGGAAGTGCAAAACTCAGGCTACTGAAATTTCAACATCTTAAAATGTTATCCTTATTCATTTTCATTAGTATGGATGTTTGAATTGCACTTAGATTAGCTAGAGTTTAAATTTTTCACAGACTCTGTGTTTCAGAGAAAGTAGAGCATAACTGCAGTGTCACAGAAAAGGTCTTTTTGCTCTTTATTTGGTTTAAATAACTGAAAATAGCAATATTTGTTGTTGTTTCTTGCTTACTTGGGCAGATCATAAATTAAGCTCTGTTTATTTTTTTTCCTGTAAGAGGCATTTGTGTTCCACAGCTGAGCAGCTTAGTTCTGCACAGAAGAAAACGTTCTTTATGTTTCCTGCTTCTGAGCAGTGAAAATCCTTGAGTTATATCTCTATTAAAAAAAAACAAAAAAACTCAGAAAAAAATGATTCAAAGTATGAATCACATTACACCGTGTAGCTGATGTAGCTGATACAGACGCATGTTGGGCACATACAGCAAYGCAGTATGTAACAATATAACATTTTGATTGTGAAAATTGTGGCAAAACTTGATATTGTTTAATTTTCTTTTTTAACTTAAATTATAAAGTGAGTGTATTTCAGGCTTATGGCATTCTCTAACTGTTCATTGTAGAGACATTTTTCATGGTTGTAATAGGAGAAATAATTGAGTAAGATCACTGAAGACATAAATTATGAAAAGGCTCTAAGCATTTCTTTGGGTATAGAAAGAAAAAAACCCTGTTTTATGATCTGCACATAGTATTATTTTACTTGCAGAGCTGTTGTGGCCCGCGGTTTTCTTTTCCACTGGAGCTTGATAGTGCAAGTTTAGCTGGCTGATTTTTCTTGCAGAAAAATCTTTTTCTTAGAAGGAAACTCTTCACGACTTCAGCTTTTGTTATGTTAAACAGGAATATTGGGTATATATTTTTCCATTATGGAGTAAGTAGTCTTCTAGTTAATAGAGCCAGATCTAAGGAAGAAAGGTAATGCCAGAAGCCTAAGTTGCTGTAGAAAATTCTGCTGTTCAGTAGGTGTCTGTTCGCAGTGCTCACTAAATTTGCTGCTTTTTTGTCAGAATGATCCCTCAGTTCTACATTTTCCCTTATGTGTGTTTGTATTAATGGCAGAGTGTCCCCTTTGAGTCTTCGTAAGACTGATAAGTAGAAGCACGTGACACCAGCAGATAATGTGACACTGTTASTCTTGAACAAGGAGTTTGTGAAGGCTCTGCAGATTTGAGAGTGGAGACAGAGGTTTGAAGAGTGTAGGAACTTCTCCAAATCCTCCTGTTCTCCTCCCTGTCCTTCTGCAAATATCAGGTTTTCCACTCGTTTTATAGGAGGTTTGGGACATGTTCGTATCGTACAGTTACGCAGGATGGAAGCTGCTGGGTGGAAGCTACTGGGTGGAGCTGGCAGTCCAGAAGCGCTCTCATCTATTTCATACTCCTCCCAGTGTTTTGAGCATATTGCAGCGTCCTGCATGAGCATCGCCTCCCCCATGTTCCAGTTTTGTTTTGCACTCCTTTGGTGGAGAAGGAAGTGGCTTGATGAGAGAAGAGGGAAAATCTGGGCGAAAATTCTTGTTAGTGGTTAGAGACTAACAGGACACTTAGTTAGAAGGGATTATAGGCTCCAGTCATCTCTCAGGGCTGTGTACTTTTATGGCCTTTTGACAAGAAGAATTTGGGGAAGGTTTGCTACGAGTTTTAAATGCACTTCATTTGCATGTTGAGTGTAACCRTGTCAAACTGTGTGTATTTAATTCATATAAGTGAGGAAAATAAAAACRTAGATCCACCCTTCAGCCCACCAAAGTTGAGCGTTTCAAAGCACTGTCCCTAATGACCAATTCTTTCCTTTGCAGCTGCAGCCGCCTTCGACAAATTCAGAGCATCCTGACACAGAGCAGCAAATCTCAGCCTGATGGAATCCTTTGCATTTTAGGTTGGTTGTCTCTGTCTCTCTCACGCTCTGTCCTTTTTTTATGCCCTCTTTTGTCCTCCCTGTACTGATAAAGATGCCATGAAAGATGACTGTCATCTCTTACTCCCCCGCTTCCCCCAGCCTCCCAGCCTGTTTGTCAATGAGGACAGCTAGCTGATTGCTGCTCTTTTCTGCCCATAGAATTCATTGGCCTATTTACTAATTCCGGCAACTTTCAGATATGGTAGTAACGATATCAACATTCTTCCAAGCCTTATGAAAATAAGTGGTTAGARAGAAGAGAAAATCTTTGTTAATGTCCATATGGAAGGAAACCTGGGGAGAACTTAAGCTGTATCTATTTGAAGTACATGGTCATCCAAGCAGCATTTGTCATCTCACTGGCAGTTGAAATAAAAGCTGGAGGCTGAAGGCTCATGTGCTGCAGCTGGTTGCAAGACTATGTTGGTGAGGCTTGGTTGGGAAGTTAAAGAACTGGAGAAAAAACAGAGCGCCAAGGTTAGGGAACGTGATATGAAGGGCTGTTGCGGGTGGTGGTCAGGCACTGGCTTGGTTTGTAAGAGMTGCATGAAAATTTGTAGAAAAATTGGCAGCTAATTACTACTAGTAATTTTAGGATTACTAAAACTGAATTCACTTTAAGGGAAGCTCAAGACCTTTGGGAAAAATAATTCAAAATATTAAAGGTCAAATGGGAAGCCTGGGCAGCAGTTATAACTGAAATGGTGCAACATAAAGAGCATGCAATTTCAGTATTTAGTCATTTATTCTCAGGGCAGAGGAAAAGTACAATATAAAACAAAGCTGTGCATGCAGACATACTGTACAAAAGTAATAGGCATTTCATATAGTTTCAGTATCACTGTGTGAACATTGACTTTTGGGTCTGACTATATAATAGTTATATAGTTATATGTTTTGAATGATGTTGCAAGAAAATTTGAAATTTTGAAAACTTCTTCTAAAGAAGCTTTACTTTCTGGGTTGTGAAAAAATGGGTAAAAACACAGAACCTTATTCTGTTTTGCTATATGCTCACTATATAACAAGACTCTTTCTATTCCRTGTGCTGCTCTGTAATAGTTTAAGAAATCTTTTGGCTAAAATAATCTTACCAGCTAGAAGTTGCATGTGGTGTCTACTTGGCAACCTTGCAACGCTTTATTTTACCAGATGAAGTACTTGTTTTTTGCCTTTGATGCCAGTCTAGCTTTGTAAAATACAGCAAGCCATGTCAACTCTCAGTTCTCGCCATGCACACGTATGTCTTTGACTTTCTCAAATTCTGAGGCTGTGGTAAGTCCCAAGCATAAAAGGAGTCATTCAAAAGACTCCTCAAGAGATGTTGTTTCTATGGCATTAGGGAAAACATTGCATGCAAAAGGAATCCTGTTCTCTAAGCCTCGGTGAAATGTGGAGCATTTAAAGCCTTACAGAAGACCATACCTCTTAATAAATAAGCATTTCTGTTATGGAAATGTATGAAGTGTGTTTTTTTCATTAGACTTGTGCTTTATACTAATCTCTTTCTGTACCCACAATAGGGCTCTTGTTTAGTCTGCCCGATCTGATATCRGCTGTAGCGTTTCCCACATAATTTCTGGTCTAGCAGCAATGTCTCTGTTATAAAGGCATTAAGTCTTCAAATACRTGCTTCATATGGCAAAGTTCAAAAGGACTAAAGACATGAGAATATTTAATTTCTATGGAAACCAAATAGGGGTTATACATATGTCTGCATTTCCTTCCAGACAACACATGTTCCATTTCTGTTTGCTAACTTTTAAGTACTTAGAATTTAACAACCCCCCCGTTCCCCTTTAATTTTATATACTGGGCTATAAGATAAAGCAGTGTATACTCTCATTGCTTCTTTCCAGGTAGATTAAAATCTATACTGAAATGAAAAACAGCTTGGTAAGGTGCCCAAGAGAGGGGAGAACTTAAGCTTGATACAATTACTTAAAGGTAGTTGCAGCTATTTTTAAACAATCCTATATTTCTTGTTTATKAAATGTTTGAATGGTAACATACGTGCATCCTTGGCCAAGGAAAACACATCATCACAACTGATATGAAAAAGAAATCTGCAGGTGGGGAGAGAAGAGATAGTTGCCAGCCATGGCTTTAATTAAAGTTGTGAGGTCTTGTTCTTCTAGAAATGGGATTATTGTTGTAACAGTAGCTAAGAAAATTGCAATTTTTGTAAATAAATATTTTTGTATTTACAAATATGTTTATATATTTCATATATATAATATGTTTATATTTCATACATATACATAATATATATATATTTCATACATATATATATTTCATATATAAATATATTTATATAAATATATAAATATATAAATATATTTACAAATTTTTGTAAATAAAATTTGTATTTTTTTCAAGCCGTGGCATTTCTTTCTTTTCACCAGAAATTTGTACCTCACTATTAAGTTAATCTGGTATTTGAGGATGCGTATTTGGTACCGAAGTCCATCTTTACAAGTTTTAGGAAATGTCTGTCCTGCTTTGAGCTGCTGTTTGTAGGATGGGAGAGAAATCTAACCAGCATTTTAAACTGCTCATTCATCCTCTTCCCTCTTTCAATGGAGGCAGTTTTAATGATGAATGCACGTGTGTTAGATGGCTTTTCCACCAATTCCTAGTGCTTTTGGGCAGCCATCAGAATATTTGTCCCTTCTTGGCAGCCCCACCTTCCTGCTGGCCTCCCAACTTGCGTCCCCAGAGCTCACGTGCTGTTAGACATGGTTGTTAGGGAACAAGTATTCTTCATTTTGATAAGCAGGGAATGTCAAAAATGCGTGGCCGGGACAAAGAGAGCCAGGCTGCTTTTACATATAGATTATGTTTGTGTCAGCTTAGCAACTGGTGGGCAAGCACGTGAGATGGCCAAGCCCTCTCAAATACTTTTGGTCTTGGAAAAGGATAGTCCTGACCTGTCCCTCYACTGTTCTGTTCCTCTTCTCCCTCCCCACATGCCTTTTTACATCACTTCTGGTGCTTATTTGATCTTGTGAACTGGCTTCATCTTATTGAACTGACAGAATTTTTCTATACGTGACTGAACTAGTTTTCTTCCACCATCGCAAACTGAATCAGCCGTGTGAGAGGTCAGATAAGCCCTGAACGCAGGAGAAGGARGAGCAGGAATTGCTCCTTGGGCTACCAGATAAACTGAGTCATGGTCTTACTATACCCTTAAAGATTGGGCCTTATTGCCCTTGCACAGCTCAGCTGGAGCCAGGCCTGTTGCATCA
The DNA here is from genome assembly GCF_003342845.1 of Nothoprocta perdicaria. NCBI lineage: Eukaryota > Metazoa > Chordata > Aves > Tinamiformes > Tinamidae > Nothoprocta > Nothoprocta perdicaria. The sequence goes on along the minus strand of NW_020455843.1, from coordinate 2,331,494 downwards.
CGAGCAACTTTCCCCTTGTTCTCCTGAGGCCTCGTGATGTGTTTTATGGAGGTATCTTGGTCATTGTTTCATTTCCTGTTTATTTCCTGCTGAAGGCATCTCTTTTTTTAACTCCATATGGTTGTGTAGCATTAAGGCCCGATATGAGAAATCCTGCTGGTATTTGGTGCTAAAGCATCAGGTATTCTATGAAGTTGCTGGCTTTTGGGCACACAGATAACATTCCTTTCTAGCCCATGTGTGCTGGGCAGGCAATGCTTTCACTCGCATCTTGTTTTTATAAGAGTTCAGCTTATCAGCTGCTCTTTTGTTAAGAGCAGCTGCCTTTCTTTAATCTTTTCTCTCCTTCTCATGTGGAAAGTCCCAACTCATTTYATTTTATTCTGCTTCTCTACGTGTTACTCTGTGAGCCTGTCTCTGGCCATGYTGTCTTGGCTTTCTGGACTTCAGACTCCCTAACAATGAGCCTGATAGGGAAAACACAAATATAGTGAGGTGGCCCTTTCATCCATGGTGTTTGGATCAGYGTTGAGGGTGTCTCGTTGGAATAATGGTTGAGCTGATAGATGATGTTTGCTCGTGAAACATTCGTGAAGCCTAAGAATGAGCTCACACAGAACATCAGGTCTAAGAGTTTGCTGTCGCTGGAGGGGACCATCCTGACTCCTGTGTTGCACTAAAGTGGATGCTTATCTGCCTTCAGAAGCTGCTTTGGTTAGGCAAGTGAGCAGTAAACCAGATTACCTTCAGATCATGTGCCACAGGCGGTGACATTCCGATGGGATGGTTGCTTCCTGGAAAAATGAAGTCTCTGCATTTGGAGAATCCCAGCTGGCCTTGAGCCAGGGAGCTGTGGTGCTGAGCTCAGTTCTACTGAGTATCTGGGTTTGTCCCTGTTTTGTAAGAGAGGCCTTCAGTTCTCTGTTTGGTTTTTATTTAAGAAAAATATGCTCTGATGGAGTGTGAGTAAATGGGAGAACAGTGCTAGAAATAAAACCTCAAAGGAAGAACAGAATTACAAAGGTCCCGTAGCTTCATCCCCATCTAAAGAGACGGCAGTAGGCGCTGCAAGCCTTGCTACATGGAGGCRATGGATTCGGTTTGTCTCCTCTGCAGGTTGCGACCAAATACTTGATAGCTGGGAACAGGCATTATTTAAACATCAAATATTATGCAAACGAGGGTGGTTTAGTAAAATATGGGACCCAAATGGGTGCAAATGCAGCATGTGGTTAGTGCTCTAAAGCTAAGGCATAATTAAAATGAGGATACAGTTAGAAGTGACCTCCACACATACAAAATTGGAACAAACCATAGTGTCTCCCAAGCAGTTTGGTTTCTGATGCAACTCCTGATCYCAGACATCCAGGCTGTGCTATGACAAACTGTTGCATCAATCTCTCACTGGGACAGTGTTAACAAATTGTGCTTTTTTTTTTTTTTCTTTTTCTTTTTTTTCTTCTTTTTTGGCAGCCACATGGTTATATCCTAATATAACTTGGTAGGAAAACTGTGCATGTGAGGGATGCTGTTTCTTGCATAGTTTTAATTGAACAAAACTTGATTTGTTGCCCTTGAATTAAGTACTAGGAATTACGACTGTGTGTATTAACCATGTTGCAGAAAGATGAAAATACTCCCTAAATCTTTGGGCTGATTTTTTTTTTTCCCTTTGTTTTTATCTTCTTTGTTTTTGGTTTTATCTTTCTTCTATCTCTCCTTGCTCTAAATTTTTACTTTTAATTTTTATTTTTTTCCTCCTTGAACAGAAAAGGCTTCCCTTTAAAAGCCTTTCATATGCCAAATGTTTGTGAGAACAAGTTTTGATCCACTGGCTTTCTGTTGACTCAGGGATTGCACTGTAATACTTATAATGTTTAATCATGTATTTTAAAGCAGGAGATTTAGGTCACAGGATTAGTTTGTTAGGGAGCATCAATCAAGAACATATTCATTAGAATCAAAACTGCATACAGACAGATGTTTGTGTTTGGATTGCTACTCCTGTTGCTTAAGAGCACTGCAGAAAGCTAAATTTTTTTTAAGCAGTTCCTGAGGATTTAGGTCAAGAGWGAAATGTCAGCATGTAGCAGTGAATTGCAAAAACTCTTTTCCCTCCTGTGTTTTCCCATTAGGCTAGAATAAGTGTTCACTGTCTAAGTAAGAAATTCAGTTAAAACTCCCATCTAAACTGTCTCCTTTTAATTAAGGAAAAATGCAGGGTTTTCAGGAATGCTGTTTTAGGACACASATCTCACAAACTCTTTACCTTTGCAGGAATTGATAGCCGATACAATGAAGGTTGCAGGGAACTGGCAAACTACCTGCTTTTTGGCTTGTACAACCAGAGTAACAATGACTTTGAGAGAACTGGGTTTCCCGAAGAAGTTCTGGATGGTGAGTAACAGGATGAGCATTTTCATGTATTTCTCARCTTTCTGGGGGAAGGATGAGTCAGGAAAAGGCACATAATTATCAGTGAATTAAAAAACAAAGGCAGTTAAACTCGTAATTATGAAAATATAGCTGATATACTGATTTAAAAAACAAGGGAAAAACTATGTTTTAACTTCCCCTACCAAATTCTTCCCAATATTGAGAAATATTTAGAGAAAATAGAGRAAGAGTCTGTTAGTAGCAACTTTAGTTCAGTCATATATATTTTATATATGTATACATATATGCATACATACCATTAGCAATTATTGTATGATGAAACATACGGAGTTCTACAATACTTAAGTTTGCCAAAAGTAAAACAACAACAAAAACTCATTTTTCTATTTGAAAGAGGGACTGTTATCAAGGTCAAAGATTATTCCCTTATTTGCATAAAACTTTAACTATCCTATTTTTACATGGGATGTGCTGTTAAGGTAGTTTTTAACGGGAACAAGCTCCTGGTGTCAGGCAAGGTCGGAGCCAGTCAACGTTTTTCAGTGCTCTGCATGTGCTCATCGCTGACAGTCTTGGCTTTTCAAAGCACTGGCTGATGCAAGTTCTGAGTAAGACTTCAGAATAAATCCAGGATTGTTTTCAACAGTAGAAAGTACCGTTGTACTTGGAACTAAAAATTAAAAAAAAAAAACAAGTGGGCTGTGTTAAAAGTATTTTTTTCTTCTGTTCCTCTGGTTTTTGTGGTTGTATATGTTTTCTGTGTGTGCGCATTCTTGATGCTGGAATAAAATCTGTTCTGCTTGTTGCAGATATAATCCTATTAATAAAACCTGACAGTGTTCATCTGTACTGTAACCCTGTGAATTACAATCATCTTTTGCCATATGTGGCTTACTGGAGAAACTTGCATTTTCACTGTCTAACTGAAAATGAGGTATGTGGAAGATGAATGCACATGAGAACTGCATGTCTCTAATATCTTGCTAATGAACTGATGCTTGAAGTGCAACTATTTTTTTACACTTATAAAAGTCTGTTTCCTCTCCCCATACTCCCTTGGGAGTGATGTGCTTTTATTTGGTGATATTAAACATTTTGTTAATGTGTACACAAAAAATAAAATTCAAATTATTCGAATTTAATGGAGTGTGAAGGCAAATGCTTTTCCTCCCACCAATTGCTATTGTTTTGACTTCAGTTAATGATATTTAATAAGGGGGAAAAAAAATCCACACAGATTGTGAGAAAAACAGAATCTGAATCAAGTACCATAATAAACATATTTGCAATGATAGGCTTTTTTGTTACCAAAGCAGTGTGTTAGTGTGTTATAAGCTTATAGTTTCAGAGGTTTAGAAAAAAAGGGCTTACTAAACTATTTAAAAACAATACATTTTCATGTATTTTAAAATTTCAACTCTTCCTTTCAAGGGCAGTGAACTACTACTCTGCAAGTACTGCTTGTGCTTGTCTAGTTGCAGACCAAGAACCTTTTTTTAATAACCGTTTGAGATGTTCTTCTTGAATTCCCTCAAGACAACTCTTCCTAAGTTCTGTGTAGCCGTTTTCTCAAATTAGAGTGATGCTCCAGCCCACCTGAAGGCAGTGGTTTAGAAGGGTGTGTTATGAATGGGTGAAACTGGTGAAAGAGCAGGGAGGGAGGCCTTTTGCACCTCAAGTTGGCTGTTACCCTTGTTGCAGCTTGGAAACGATGGGAATTAGGACAGATTGGTGAAGTTTCTGTGTGGCTGTCCCATAGTATGTTTATATCACCTAATTATAGAATAATTCAGGCTGGAAGGGACCTCTGGAGATAATCTTGTCCAAMCTTCTAATTAAGGCAGGGTCAGCTATGAGATCAGACCAGGTTACATGAGGCTTTATCCAGTTGGGTCTTAGAAGCCTCCAAGGATGGTCTCCACACTTTTTGATCAAGTTCCTTTGCTCGGCTGACACCATGGTGAAAAGTGTTTCCTTTTATSCAATTTGCCCCTCTCATTTTGAACCATGCTCGTTGCCTTGCCTCCTGCCACAATGCATGACTGAAGAGCCTGGTTGTGTCCTCTTGGTGACCCTTGGCAGGTACTGGAGAGCGACTCTTTATAGCCTCCCCTTTTGTAGGCTGCACAAGACCAAATCCTTTGGCCTCTTCTCCTAGGACAAGTGCTCCAGCTCAATTTTCATCTTAGCAACACACCACTGGACCGTTGTCAGTGTCCTTCTTGTACTGTGGGCCCCAAAATTGGATCTGTATGTTAGTTGTGGCCTCAGTAGAGGGAGATGCTGCCCAGGGTGCTGCAAGGACACACTGCTGGCTCCCATTCAGCTTGCTGTCCAGCAAGATTCTCCCGATGCTTTTCTATAGAGCTGCTCCCCAGCCACTTTGTCCTCAGCCTGTGTTTTTTTCATAATCTTAGTTAGCCTAAAGGATGTAGATCCTACAGCAGAACCTAAAGACTACCCTCATTAAGGCTTTTCTGTTGCTAAAAACATACTATAAAGAGCAGATCTTGCAGCATACCTTGGAGGCAGTTAAACCCACACATTTTGGAATCAAGAATGGAGCAGTTTTTAAACAGCTCTTTGCAGCACGACTGCAATAAGTAGCTTTAAGTCTGTTTAAGCTTTTGAATTTTAAATTGCATCTGCTTATGGGCTTTTGTGTGGTCTGTTGTGGTAAGCATAACTTAATCACACAGTGATTAGTGGCGCAACTAGAAAGGTAAAGCAAGTATATTGCGATGTCTGGAAACTGCAGAGTGAAGTGAATAAAAAATCTTAAGATTTCTGCTTCTGCAAATAAAATATTTACTTAATTACTACTTCATGTGAATGTCAGCTGAATGATGCACTATGTATCTCATTTCTAATGTACAGAAGTTGCGAGTTTCCTAGATTACTTATGACACAGAATCAATAAAACATTGCTGTGTCAGCCTTCCGATACACCCTGCTTAAAAAGGAGGGTTGCTTGTAGTGGTTTTTAGCAGAGGGTTTTTTATTTGTAGTGAAAGAACCAAGTTCTACTTGCTTTTATACAAATGAAAAAGAAAAAAAAAAAGCTCAGGGCTTTTGAAGTGGACCAAATAAAGCCTTATCTATTCCTATGCAGCTATTCATGAGCCTTGAAAAATACTATTGGCTGTCCTTCCTTCCTGTTTGGTTTAAACTGGGCTGTGAAGGTTTAAGTAAAAATCCTAATTAGTGACGGGCTGTTACTGAATCTGTACAAAATAGAAAATCTTGTTGTGTGCTGTGGAGTATTTCAGGCTATCATAGCTCTGTATCTCTTACAGAATGGGCTCYGTTTATATCTGTAATAGCAGATATTTAGGGAACAAGCTTCTACCATCTTTGTGAAAAAGAAGCTCTTACACTGATGATATTTTACCAACAGGCAGTTGTTTGGGATTGGTTTTGAACTGCAACTTTGATCTGGCTTGCCAGGACTGGAGAAAGAAAACGTCTTGGTAGCAGTTTGGGCTGCATCTTGAGTTCAGGCTTCTCTTAACGTAACTGGTGCCAACGTAAATTTGTTGGGTGTACCCTGGAGCTGAGATAATCTGCCTACAAATAAAGTTCATAATCATGTAACTTACCTCAGTATTATTCAGTTCAGAACAGTATGCATAAAAAAATGAAATAAATAAAAAACTCCTGTCTTCTGACCTTGCTCCAGAAAGCAAGTGACTTGAAACAGATTCTTCCTTAATGACAGTTTTTTGGGCATATAATTGATTTTTTAAAAACATTTTTGTCTAAAGACTCCCCAGAATCTAGCAGGCGACATTTAGAGATTTCACTGCAAAGTAAAGATCATGCACTAAATAAAAATAATGCAAATTTCTGATTTTATGTAACACTTCATAGGAACTCTGATTTAAAATCTTGTCTCAATTGGCTTGAATACATCCCTGCCATGACAGAATTCTCAAAATAGAGGCTAAAGAGGCTCTTTTACTTCTAGGGAGCTGTAGGTAATAACTTAGTGGCTTATAAAAACTGCCATGTGCCATTGAGTTAAAATTATACTATGAATGTGCTCTTTATGATAAAACTAASAATCAAATCAAACAAATTAGATATGCTTAATTAAATTTTGTTTTAAATTACTTTTTTTTCCCCTCAGTACGAAGATGAAGAAGCTGCTGAGGAATTCAAAATTTCCAGCTTTGTAGACATGGTTCGAGCTTGCAGTCGCATTGGAATTCCGTACAGCTGCCAAGGTGGGTTAGCTTGTTTTATGCTTGGTGATTCATGAACGAAGATTTCCTTCTCTTTGGTGAGAAATCGTGATTAATGTGCCACTGGTAGATGTGTTTTTTTTGTGTATGTGTGTCTTGTTTTTTCTTTTTTACATAAGAGCTGTTTATTTCTTTTTTTTTAAAAAGTAAGCTTCATCTGAAGAGTGAGTGGTCAAAAAATGAGGCAAAGAAATAATTTGCATTCAGAGAAGTGTGCTCTACTACATACAGAAGTTCTCTGTTCAGATGGGATAAATACTTCTTTATTTAAGGAAAGAATAAACATTTTGTTATGCAAGTTTCCTTTTTTAGCGCTGAAAAGRCTGGACTGCATGACTTCCTGTTATGATCTGTCGCCAGCCTTGCAGTCTGAACAATGTAATCTTATATTGTTTAGTAAAGTGTACTTAGTGGTATCCAAGCAGTGAATAATGCAGAGGCAGCGCACGCAGCCTTTGCTGTCTGCCGTGCTGGGGTTTTGAGCCATAGTCAGTGAAATACAAATTCAAAAAGAAAAACGTCCTTTTTTTTTGGTTTAGCTTTTTTGAACTATGCAAGTTCAAACCAAGCTAATTTAATTAGTTTTTCTTAATGTCTCTGCGTGTAGTCTCATATGAGTAGTGGTGTGTCGTAATTGCTTGGAAAACCATTAATTTGCGTGAAGGAATWTTTTTTTTCTAGACTGACAATGGAAAAAAAGGACAAAGTTTGGGATGGAGAAAGAAAGAATTCCTCAAGTATCACTTTTACCAAATCTGTTGTTCAGTTAAAAATTTTAAATTGTACAAACAAGGAGGAKAAGTGAGGTCCTTTATAAGAATCTCATAGCAACAGTAATATCTTATAGAAAGTTAACAAATTGTGTTTGACGTGTGTGGAATCTGTCTTTTGCAGGTCATCTACAGATATTTGATATGTTCATTGTTGAAAAGTGGCCAATAGTGCAGGCTTTTGCACTGGAAGGAATTGGGGGTGATGGCTTCTTTACAATGAAATATGAAGTAAGTAGTTAATATTTTCCTTTTTTTCTCCATTTCCTTTCATAAGCAGAAATAGTCATGGAATAATTTAAATTAAAAGATATCTTTTGATATCATCTAGCAYGTCCTTCAGGTAGTGGCTTGGAACAACTTCTAAGCTGCATCCAGTTGCTCAGGACCTTGTCAAGCTGGGCTTTGAATGTCCAAGGTTAGAGATATGCTGGTCCACACATGGTCCACATGCTTTCTGAGGGACTGCAATGAGCTGTCCAATATTCTGTCCTGGATGGATTGTTCTTCTTTCTGCCTTGAGTTAGGCCTTTTCTCCTTATCTTCTAGACTTAGAACCTCCTTCCACAGTAGCAGTTAAACTTCAGGTCTTCTGGATGGTRATAGAAATTCGAGTCGTGTAATAGAAGCTGTTTAGCCACAGATGCTTTAAAAATAAAATAACAAGTGACTGTCTTGGAGGTCATGGGTTCTGGCACAATAAATACATGTTTTTTTTTCTTGTGCRTTATATATTTTTGGGCCATTGTGGCCTACCAAATAGGATAGCAGTCAAGGTTGTTGATGCTTCTAGACATCCTGGACAAGGATTTGCTATTCCATCATTTCGCATCATTTGAATTTCTTATTTATTAACTATACTGTAACAGAATCTTTGGAGGAAAGCTTCATATTTAAGTATCCGAGGCTTCATTTTCTGGGACCTCTGCCACAGAAATGCAGATGTCCTGTTCTTTTTGTCACTCCTCCATTTTTACAGCTGGACTGTTCTTTTCTGATTGCCAGAATTCAGACGAAGACAAGAAATTAATAATATTGCTATTGTTTAATGAGTTTTATCACATATAATATGCTCCAAATATCTCTGTGAGATAGTGTTTCTGCCTGTTCCTGAGCTCTTTGAACTGAAGTCTTTCTCTGTGCTTTATTCCTTTATTTCATAACTAGTGCTGTAGTAGTTTTGTGTGAACATGTCAAAATCATTCGATACAAAGCCTAAACAGGTAATTATGTTTATGGAGTTCTGACATAGGTGTAGGTAGCTCTTCCTGATAGCCTGAAATTATTTGATGAAAATTTGTGTGAATTCAGTGGGAATTGTTTGAGTTTTAAGTACAACTCTAGCACAGTTGGCTTCAGGATTTTACGAAAGCTCTTGAAAATGTTGTGTTTACTATGTGTGTGATACCTTAATAAAGGCAGAAGGGCCTCCTGTTTCATTGTGAGGAGCAGYAACTCCCTGATGGCTCTCTTGGAGATGTAAAAAGGAACAATATAAGTTTTCAAATCTGTTTTTAAGAGTGTGCATGTTAACTCGCACTTTTCAGCCAAGTTCCAGCTTGGGTTCTTGCTTTCTTCCCCCTTAAAATCGTAAGGGGCTTTCAAGTGGGAAGTGACATTCTTAACATTTTACGTAACTGTTTATGCATGACTATCTGCTAAGCAGCTGCTGTATATCATAGTTAGGGAGGAAAAATGTTCTTTYGTGTGTGTGTGTGTGCRYATATATATATACRTATACACACTTGGGATTACTGTAAAGAATCTAAAAAATGCTGTTGCAAATATTAAAAGGGGTTAGTCTTAATACTTCTTTAGCTCTTTAGTCTTATCTCTGCTCTGCATTTTCTGTTGCTAGTGTTCAAAAAAATCTGCTGGTAAATTACAAATTTTATTTTGGTGCTTCCTCTTTTCTACAAAAATGTCGCAGCTAAAGATCAGTTGTATGGAAGCCACAACTGGTTGAGGTGGWGTAATGCAGAGATTTATTGTATCAGGAGTCAGATAGAAGCCATGTCTTGGAAATCTTTATTGCCACATCTTGTCGTATGAGTAATTGGAATGACTGTGTAAAGCTGTGGCTTAAGGAAAATCCAGTTCCAGTCGCTGCTGCAGTTTGAATTAATTGCTCTTTGCTACCTTGTCAGTGCAGAAATTACTCAGATTTGAGTGTCCCTTAAGAACACATTTCTGAATARTCTTCATAGGCATCTTGGAAAAAAAATAAAGCTACTTGCTAAGTATTGCTTAAATTTGCATTTCACTTGCTATAAGGATTGACCGTCAGCAATATATGCAGGAATTACTGTAAGCACGTAGGAGTTGTAACCTTGCAATCCCTTTCTTGGCTATCTTTCCTCAGGAAACTTCATCTTCCCCTTTCCTGCCCCAGCTAATGTCTTCCTTGACTTTTATTAATTATATCAATTTTGGGAAGCTTTTTKGGGAAAATAATTTGTTTGAAAGACGCAAACAAATCTTTACATTGTGCTTTAAACTGTCACTTGAGCACATGAGTCTTTCCRGTACCCCATACCATTTCCATCAGATTTGGTCAATTCTTCTGCAATTGCTACTGTAAAAATATTTCCAACTCAGGAGGACTCTTGGGTTGGCTGCTCGTCTGTGTCAGTGCAATGCCTGTATCTCTAGCATTCCTTTTGGCATTTTTCACAGAAATACCTTTAAAATATTTTTCAGTTAATGGACGTCAGCGTTGATCTGTGGAAAACATACAGTAAAATGGATCCTGTTTCCCTGGAGGACTTGGTTTTTGAGGTAACGTGGGTGAAATCTGCTGATCCAGCTACTGGTTCACATGGCTGCAGAGCCAAAGTGTTGATTTTTTAGGAGTGTTTGCAGACTTCGTTTACTCTCTCTGTACACGCTGCAAGAAGAGCTTGCCTTGCATTCTGTGCATTCTTACAATTCCTTAAAATACCTAAAATTCTCATAAAACATAGTGTGATTATCCTTTAGGCCATAGGACTGTATTCAGAGTATAAAACACTGGAAATATATATGTTTCAGTCCCTTATTGTGGTATAGGGAAAAAATAATCCAGTTTAATATACAACCACGAGGCCAGGAGAAAATCACTTCCACAAACAAGTGGGTAACAGTGACACACAGTGGCAGCACTGATGCTTTGAGAACCAAAACATGCACTGCTAAATATCCCCTTGCTGTGGTGAGGGGTCTGATCTTGATGCTGGAAACAAAAGCAACACATATATATTAATATCTATTATTTGTCTGTATACCTCTTATTTGTCAAAATTTAGTTTTGAGGACTCTTAATTTCTAATTCTTTGTATTTCTTCAGTTATTTGAAACAAGAAGTTATTTCACCCTGAGATGGTTTCAGACTAATTTGTGCAGTGGTCACTGTCCCTTGACAAAGTGTGGCTCAGGTATTCAGGAGTAATGGTTGTAGCTTTTCCTTCAATTTTCTAGCTTAGCAGCCAAATACATTTCTTAAATATAGCAAGGTCATCGGTAAATATCCCTTGTTAATAAAATATTGGTAACTATCCAGCCTGTTGGGGATAAATATCTTATTTAACACAGATCATTTAAAAAAAAAAACACATTGGATTGGTGTCCAAGCTTTATAAGGCTGCCAGTCTAAATAGTGGCACTACAAGACACTTATTTTATCTGCTTCCTATGATAATTTGGGAAATTATATGTAAAGAATTCATTTATTTGTACTCCAAACTGTTCGGGATTTTTTTTTTTTGCACCTGACAAATCTACTCTGTAGCTGACTTATTTCTTCTGTTTTAAAATTTTTTTTAAGGGTGAAGCTTCAGCTTTTCTGAAAAAGGTTAAAAATAATGGATAGGGTTTTCATACAACTTATTTCACAGGTATTGGTCATTTTAAAAATGACTCATTTTTCTCAGTACAGATTTGTTTGGATGTCCTTTAAGCACATTTGGAGCTCACATAGATGTTCACAAGTTTTCTTTTTTGGTTAACGCAGCTTTGCTGTCAGGAAATTCTGATTTTAAGTCTATTTGGGATTTAAGAGAATTAATGTTTTCTATACCATGGGCATGTTCCAGATAAGCTGACAAAAATGTTTTTAGCTCTTACTTTCTTTGTAAAACATCTGAGGCTGCAATGTTCTGCAATTGCAGTGCAACCCTAAATATAATKGTTATTTTTAAACCACTAATATAGGCCCTATTATTACTTTAGAAGCCTTGCAAGATTTCAACAGAGTTCACTGCCTGAACTTCATTCATTACTATATTAATGAAGTTGTTGAAAATAAATACTGTATAATATTCATGCAACTGCTAGAATTGTAATTCTGGTTTGCTTGTTGTATAATTGTGTAAATATATATAATTGTGTAAATGTCACACAGGATTTCACTCTCTTTACAAATGAATATGTGACAGGCAGTGAAGATAATCTTGCAAACATAAAACCTTAAAATAAAACCATAAAATAAAATTAAAGAAAAAGACCAAAAAGACTCCCTGAAAATCTTCCTCAGCCGCTTTCAAAACCCAGAAGACCCCGTCTTGTAGGTGATGTTTACCCTTGTTCACGTCTTTACACCTTTGGTGGTCATGATGTGTTTTATACTGTGTAGTGAAGCTACTAAACAAAGTAGTAACCTGTGTGGTCTGATATAACTGGAGTTCATTCAGTAACATGCCTGGGATTTCCTCTCTGCTGTAATGCATGCTGTAATGAATACTCTCTGAATGTTTTTCTTCCAGGACTTAATGACTTTCGAACACCAGTGGACCAACTTTTTTGCTAATTTTGATACTGAAATTCCTTTCATTCTGGAGCTATCAGAATCTCAGGCAGGGGAGGTATGTTTACTCCAGAGAAGCTTTCAAATGACATTGTCTTACTAGCAGAAGTAGTAATAAATACTCAACTTAAGTAATACTAGGATATTAGTCTCATTTGTAATATAGTAAGATACTAATAATAGTATTTAACATTTTGTCCCCCCCTATGCCATCTCTCCTTTCAGGTTTGAGGAATAGAATTCTATTTTTAAGGGTTTTTTAAGTTGACAGCTCACCTTACTGCATGCTGTGACAACACTGGACTGCCTGGTGTAACTCAAGGTTGAGTGTTTGTTCACTGATAATGAAACTCAGTTGTTCCACGTGTGCAGAACAGATCCCTGTTTGTAGATGGATCTAAATGGCATTTTGTTGGTAGCTTCTGCATGTGCTTTTCTTGACAAGCTAAGGTCGCACATGACAARTTTCAAACATTATCAGTGATGACATATAGAGTAGGATAAAAATAGTACAACGCATCTGCTTATAGTTTTTTAGGGGAGTAGCTGCTGTCTGTTTTCAAGCACGTGTGTAACTAACGGTGTTTGTTTCTGGAGGTTGGGAATAGTTAGGAGGGCTGAGAATGTTTCAGGCTTGTTCTTAATAATAGTAATATCTTGCACTGTCCTTTCATGTATTTGTTAATCAGAATGTGTTGTTTTTCTTCACAGCCTTTCAGAAGTTATTTCAGTCATGGGATGATTTCCAGCCATATAACAGATAACAGGTATTACTCATCGCTTTGTTGTGAGATTATGATCTCACTTGCATCTTGATATGTTATTTCCATATCTCTGGTGTCATAAGAATGCTTATGATTCCTTTTGGAATTATTTCAAAATATCAGATCCCATCTTGGTGCATTTGAAATACCACACAGGATCACTGGTCCAAATATTCACRGGCTTCGATTCTGCAGTTTCATTACATATATAGTGTCAATATGCTTAAAATGTCGAATTAGTTCATTCTAGTATGAATTCTATCAAATTCTTCATGCTCACATGTCTAAATAAACTCATGGACATACTAAATAGGATAGCCCTGTTTGAAAACTTGGTTATATGTTTTCATGTTACTCAAAAACAGTTATAGTATGAAATTTGCAGTCAGTGTACATTGGTATGTCACAGTACCAACAATATCAGTGCTTAAAAGCAGACCAGGTAGAAAGTARGTTTTAAGTTGCTGAATACGAATCAGAGTTACTTTCTTTCAGCTCAGAATGGTAAGTGATAGGGGCAGACTGGTCGTCATATGTTACAAAAGGAAGCTTATAATGTTTTGTGCTATATAAAGGTTGCTTAGCTACTTAAATGTCCCTGTAGTTTATTCTTTATTTGGAAATACAGCGGGATTCTGTGTCCTTTATTGTTTTCAGCATCCTATCTTTCTTGCAGTTAGTTAAAAGAAGAGCCTTGACCAAGTTGAGTCTTGGGCACAAAGCCAGAATAAAAACCACAATATTTTTCCTTAATTCCAGCTACTTACTTCAAGGTTTTCCTTGAAATTTTGAGATACTCAACTCCTTAAGAAACTTCAAAAAATAGAAAAATAGGTTTTTTTTTGTTTTCACCTAATATTGTGGTAGTGATAGAGTCTTTTCTCTTAGCCCTAGCAGGCAGCCATTTGTTCTGTTTGGGAGCCACTCAACTAAGGACAACTTGAACTCCGGTAACTTTAATTTTCCCTCAGAAGGACATCTGGTTCGAAACACCGGCCTTGGYGGTAGCACCGCTAAGCATATGGTGAGATTTTAAAATATTTTTCTGCATTTTGTGAGCAGTTTATTGTTATTTTCTTCAGATATTTTGGGAGGCTTGGGGGTGAAGGCAACCACTTTTCATGAGTTAAATACCCTACGCTGAACATAAAAGGCATGTTATATTAATTCCAAAACAGTTTAAGGAAGACTTTTCCTTGTCTCTCTCGATCTCTGTCTCTCGATCTCTGTCTCTCTTGATCTCTTTCTCGATCTCTGCTGCTCTAAATGTGTGGGATGGGGGAGAGGGAAGTGTTTCTGATGACATTTAACCTAGCGCTAGCATGAAAATCTTCCTGGTAGCGTATGATCTATAAGCAATGGCACAAAGAATTTAGTTGAACAAGAGTTTTCTTAAAAATAAAAGTCACTTTTATTTTTGGGCTTTTTTTTTTTTTTTTTTTTTTAAACAATGGCTTTGTATATGTACAAAGCATTTTGAATTCTGGGCATACCTTTGTGTTTGAGCAAGCAAACAGTTTCATGAAACTCTGAAAATTCTTCTAGTGCTCCAAAGACTGTTAAGATATACGTTGTAAGATTAACTTGTCTCCGTTTTCAAGTAAAAGTTTAGTTTTAAAACATATGATGAGCTCGCTGGCTTGTGCACTGCGGCGCAGGGGACGTAACTGGGGAAGCGACCCCAGGGAATTGAGCTCCTCTGGCTGCCTGGGCTGGGTGCATCAAGAAGGTAACGCAGCGGAGCAGGAGAGCTTGGGTGCAGGTGCCCGTGGGCAGCTCCCTGCAGAGCCCGGGGCCGCGGGAGCGAGTGACAGGGGTGCGAGTCCAGGCTGCGGAGTAGCTGGATGTGGCTTGTTGAGTTCAGCTCGGCGTGGAGTGAGCGGATGGCTGAGGGAGTGATTCTTGGTGGGCTTGTCGTGGCATTTCATACCCAGCTGCCTGAAGGATGGACGTGGTGCATGGCTCAGAGGCGCAAGAAAGCATCATATTGGCRTGCCAGTGAAATCTCATCCTGCATTTCCTGCTCAAACACTGTTTCTGTGCAGACTTTTCCACTCCCCCCCCCCTTAAAAAACATTCAGATTAAGCCCATTTGATACCTTCCATATTTCAATGATTTTTTTTTCTGATACCATATCTGCGCAGTTTCCCCCAGATCCTGTGCTTGTTCTTAAAAAGGTAGTTTATTTTACTTACATTATTTTAAGAGTGTCTTGAAAACAGCATATAAGATGAAGTGTGACCATAGTTGTGGAAACCTGACACTCGTTCCTCTTCTTGAGAAGAGCAGTTGATGTAGGCAACTGAAAACGTATTCCTAACATTTATGCACTTCAGAGCTCATCATCTTTCCAAAGATTTTCAACTAATCAGGTGAAGTCAAAAGTGAAATATACCTTTGAAAACGTAAGTCCCTTTTTAAAAATCCAGTTGGTCCTGTGTTGTGCATACGTAGTACATCAGTTTTTAGAAAACATAGGGGCAAATTTAGTTTATTGTTAATAATTGCATGGTTTTTTTTACTAAGATTTTTTTGTTTCTCATTAATACTGACAACTAGGTTGTGCAGTGCGTATCTCCAAAGGGACCTCTGGCTTGTGCAAGGACCTATTTCTTTGGAACCACTCACATTCCTTTGCTGGGTAAGTGTATTAAGAATATCAAGCAGTATTATAAAGCGTTTCTTAATTAAGATTGTACTGATTAAGAAGTTKTTTCTGATCCCTTTATGGGTATTATGGCATTCAGTGTTGTTCAGTGATAGATACTGTATAATAATAAATAATATTTTCAAGTACATAAAATCTTAGCAATTCTGTGGCACATCCTACATCTTGTGTGAAAATCTGTCAGATGCTGTCAAAAAAAATGAATCAAAAGTAACCTTTTTTTTCTTTTTTTTCACCTCTTCCAATATTTTAATAAAAAAGAGAATACTAAAAAAGAGAAAACAGTGAAAAGATTTGCCCAAGCGAATGAGGTGCTTCCATCTTTGGATGGAAGGAGTATTCAGGAGTGCATTGGACAAGCCCGTGAGCAACCTGATCTAACTAGGCTTGCTTTGAGCTGGGATTGAACTAGATGACCTTCAGAGCTCCCTTCCAAGCTAAATTATTCCATCGTTTTATGATAATATTGATTTATTTTTCCTGTGAAGATCTTAGAACTAGCTTGATAGTGTCACACTGAGTGTGCAGTTGGACCAGGTGGCCTTCAGAGGTCTCCCTAAACCCAAAGTAGAGGAAGTTTCAAGAAAAAGAGGTGCTTGTGTCTCTGAATGCAATGTGAAGGTGAAGAGCACCTAAGGGTACTGGACTTTTACAAATACCATGTGAGTTGGTGTTCATAGAGGTTCATGAAAGAACACCCCTGAAACCTAGTAGTTGAAAGTCGTAATTGTCCAAAAAAAAACCCGAAACCAAACAAAAACACACACACACACACACACACACACACACAAAAGGACTTTTTTAATAGGATTTTTACAATGAGTGGATAAAACTTATGATTTTTATCCTTTATCGTCTTTCTCATACTGAAAACCGAGTATGGTAATGGCACTCCTTGATAAAAACAAGCCATGTGAAAATTTTAAAAGCAACTTTTTAAATTGTTTTAAATGACCCCATCAGTCTTTGAAATCAGTCCCCTTAGGTTACTACATATCTTGAAACTGAAATCCACAGGCAAGCTGAAGTTAATATAAACAACATCTTTGGCAAGGAGCACAGGGATGTGCAGTAGAAACTTTACGCCTAAATAGCTCTGTTGAGAAGTGCCTGAAGCCAATAGATTTTCATTTTTGTTTGTTTTTCTTTCTACAGGAAATGACAATGAGGTGCACAAGAAGGCTGAGCACGTGTAAGCTGCCCATTTTTTCCTTAACCCTTCCCTCTTTCAACTTTGAAGCAATGGGTTCAAAAGCCCTTTTAGAAAGAAGGAGCCAAGGCATTTGCAGAGCAATATTTTTCTTTAGAATGGTGTGAATGGGAGAGGGTTTCAGAGGATGCTAATGAGCAAACTAGGAATTGTTACTTAAAGCACAATACCTTCAGGTGACATTTGAAAGGAAATGTTGGTAAACTTTGCTCAAAAATTGCTCAAAAATTGAAAAATTTTTCTTTATTTTTTAATCTTTACCCTCACTTTAATCATTTTTAAATGTWTCATGCCCCTAAACTGAGGCTGAATGGGAGCGTGTTCTGTGAGTAGAAGTAAAAGTAATTTCTATGCTAGCTTCATGAAGTTAAACGATGTGTGAGAATTAYCATTTTTAGTGAAAATATCAGCAGGGAGCACTCCGCCTAGCGCAGAAAGCTTGTGGCTTTAAAGATGAGATAAAAACAGATTCTGAAAGTCTTTGCTAGTAATCTGGGCAGCTTYTGCACATTTTGACCTTCGCAAAATAACCATTTGGTTGCCCATATTGCTGTTCGTTTTTATGCATGTCCTAGACACCTGTCCACATTTAACAATGGGGTAGGTCATCTGCTTTGGTGCTGCTCTCAGCCGCAGTCAGTGAGGCTACTAGGAAAATTTATTCGGAATTTATTAAATGCATTATTTAGAAATTTATTCATTGGGAAATTAAGAATTAATTAGGAAATTAGGAATTTATTAAATTATTAAAATGTATTAAATCTGTTAGGAAAATTTCAGGAGCCTGTGGTTGCTCTGCTGAGAAGCTGCCTGCAAAACCTGCATGACAGGTTGGAGAAATGTTGAGATCAGTGAGAGGAACCTGTAGTGGTGACCTTTTACACTAAGTACTGTGGACTTTTGATGGCTGTTGTACTGTTCATCAAGGCATAAATATGTATTTACCAGACTGAGCAKCAGAATTTTCATTTTATATAACAAAGCATAGGCAGAGGGTAATCTTTTTTACTTTTTTATTGTGCAAAAACACTTTTTATGCACTGTTTAACCCCCTTTTATTTATTTATTTAATATTTGCCAGTATTTCTCAGTTAAAGTAAAAAGTGGCAAGATACTTGATAAGCCCTAATTTTGTTCTATTTAGGAAGCAGAACTACAGCCTAGAATGGGTGACTTTGAGGATCCTTGGGTTAAACTTTTAACTTTCTTTTTATTTAACAAATACCATTTTGATTTGTTACAATCCCGAAAGAAGAGTAAGAARGCTCTAAGATTAACACAAAGCACATCACAATGCTATTCCTCTAGTAAATATAGATACAGAAGGGATTTTGAGTGAGTATAGAAACATTTTTGGAATTAGGGTGAATTAGCCCTTTTTAATGTATATACTGAAATCGTAAGTGAAATTTGCTTGTTCAGAAAATCCTACAGATCAAACCCAAAACCCAGGGAACTGTAGGAAGGGTTAAGGATTTTTAAAAGCTATTGCTGTTATCAGRGATGTAATTAGAAGAGATGGTCTGTTTGTTTGAATTGTTTGTGGTGGTGTCTATCCAGAAAGACACTGGAGACTGCTCCAGGTTGGGCCGTGTTTGGAGCTTCAGAAGCCTTTTTTTTCCACCCTTCAGAAATGCTTTGCATATGGCTTAAATGCTGTATCCTTTCCCCTCCTTTCCTCTTTCTTTCCCTCAAAATCTGGGAGTTGCAAGTAAGTAGAAAGCAAGTAAGAAGAGTTAAAATTTAGGCAAGTAGGAATATTCCTATTTATCTTCCCCTTCCAGTGTAGCTGGAAGACAGAATCTATGTTGGTCTGAGGTGCCAACTTTGGAGCTCAAAATATGCAACTCCCTTCTAGCTTTACCTGATCTTTATTTCACTACTCCTGATTCTCTTTTAAAAACAGAATTGGATTAAGCTGTGATGTAGACGTGCTCAAAAAGTTGCAGTGATCAGTTTATGTTGTTATTACTTTGTGCTTGAGATGCTTCAGAACAGGCCATTCTCCAAAGCTGGCKCGATCTATTTTCTGGCCTGGCCTTTGCAGAGTGTACGGCTCCCACTCTTGTGATTCAGTATTTAGGTGTGATCTGTGAGACAGCTCCRGGGAAATTCAACAGTAAAACATTTATCTTGATTGCGTTGAAAACAGGGTTACACTGTGCTATGGTTTTTTTAAGGTATTGCTAATTTGAGCAGTTGACTTGGTCTAATTATCATATTTTAAATTTAATCTGGGATGATAGGGGTGCTAAGCAATTAATATGCCCTTTCTGAACAAGGACCCCTTCTGCATAAGGGAGTTCTGTGCTGTGAGAGATTAAACTGCTCCTTTTAAAAGAGGAGGAAGCCAAACTCTGTCTGTCTAGTAAATGTTGTGTTTGTATTTCTCTTCAGTATGCTGTTGTCGCAAATATATACTGCTGTTGTAGAGGCTGTGCTTGCTGGCATTGAGTGCTATGCTAAAACTTCCACTGAATCCAAGGTAAATGAAGTGCTGATTCTCTCCGCTGTCATTGTTCACTCAGACTGCTTGGCAAGACCAGATTACAGGCAAACCCAAATAAAAAGTAAAACATTTGGGATAATGGTATAAGATTAGTGAAATGAATACCATGGCCTCCAACCAATCTCTCTGAAATCTGCTAAAGGAGTGAAATTTCAGAGTGTATCTAGTCTTACCTCTTTATGGTTGTTTCTCTCCTCAATTTTCCGAACCTTGTAGTAAGGAAAATTAGAGAGAAGCCCAAGAACAAACTTTAGCCTGGTGCACAGTGTGTTACTGGTTGGTGTATGGTGTCTRCTTATCTCATGGGTGCTCTGTGAGTTGCTGGGAATCCTAAGGATGKGAAAAGATGTTCTAGTCTCAATTTTCATTTTTCAGGCAAAGGAGGTAGCAGAGCAGATGCTTATGTCTGCGTTAGATACCCTTCATTTAACACAACTCAAACCTGCATTRCGGTAGGTACTTTCAGATACCTATTTGTTGATGTATAGCATCAATGTACTAACTTTTTGGGGGGAGAAAATACCCAATATCTTTATTATTAAATGTAACTTAYTTGACAGTTGAATTCCAATACCCTTCTTATTGCATTGCATTGTGAAGTCAGGATAATTATTTCATTTTTCTTTACCTGTTTTTAAACACTAAAGTTGTTGCTTTACTGTAAACCTACTACTGCATGCTTTTGTGTGTAAAGAGAGATAAAAGAGTTCTTTCACTGATATGATTTCTGTTCCACAGCTCCAAAATCTCTTTTCAAATTCAGGCTGTGAACAATCATGGAAGGTTTGTATCCCTATCTTGCATTATTTTTCCCATCTCTAGCTTATAAAAAGTACTAATTAATTGATAAGAGTTTATATTTTGCGATCTCAGAGTTTCTGGAAAAACATTGCATGTGATTGTTTTGTATAAAAACAAGCACTACATGCTTTTGTGTACGAGCCAATTTAATGGATTTGGATCTTCATGATTTTGTGGAATTTTAGTAAYGTTTAAACATAATAATAGCACATCTGCACAGAGCATTGTTATTACCTCTGATAATGAGTAGAAGCAGCATGAGCCCATTAAGATCTTCCATTTAAAAAGCTGTGCTTTTAACTTAGTAGACATCAAACTTGCGCTTTTTTTAATCTACATGCTGTCTAATTGACTGAAATGGCCTACACAGATAAAAGCTATTTTAAAATGAAATAGTTTTTTTGATTGTTAGGAAATCACTCAGAATTATCTAGTCTTTAAATATTTAATTATCATTATTTTTCTAGAATTACTCCATTAGATAACGAGGATAGCCTGAATTTGGTTAAAACGGTAAGTAAGCTGTTCAGTGCTCTCCTTACACATTTTATATGAAAACAGAGCTTGCATACCTTCTTTGATGGGGTGTGCTGAACACTGTACATATATGAATACAAATATGAGGGGATGGATGAGTTGAAGTTCTGGGAGGAGAAAATGAAACTGAGAAAAATCTGAGCTTGACAAATGAAGTTGGATAGCAGAATTTGGAAGAAAACTTTAAGATACAATTTCTGTCTCAGAATTTGTATTAAAACAACATTGAAGCGCTGTGTTTTARGAAGTTTGAAACGTGTTATCTTGACTCTCAACTTCAAGTTCTGCTTTCTGTTCCTTTCCCAGGCGTCCATGACAGTGTTTGACATTCCAGACTTGCTCACAGGAAGAGGATGCTTGGGATCCGTAGTCTTCTCCGAATCTTTTCTAACCTCAAGGATACATGTAAAAGAAAAAGGTAACTCTTTTGAACCAGGAAGAGACAATAAATAACTTGAAAAGTTAAATGGGATGAGGAAAAAGCACGTACCAAGACCAGAAAGAAAATGGATTCCTTTWAATATTCTTATTAATTGAGGATATGTTGCCATATGAGGAAGACTGGGAGTTGCTCTTCCAGGAGAGCTTCACTTATACATAATGAATCCCTAAAGTGATCAGAAAATTTTGTATTTCGTAGAACAACARAACAAACTCATCTAACTTGTTAAAGAGTGTAAAGTGTATGGATYGTATTATAATTCTTTGTTTTTCCTTTATTTTCCTGCAGATGGCAGTATTAGTTCAGAAACCAGCCACATAATCTTGACTGCAGTTATTCCAAGATACGCATCTTGGCTGGTTAGTACACAAAAAAACCTGTTCAAAGCATTTTTCTTTATATGCAAATTGACAAAAGAAAACTTTTTATCAATATATAGYCCCTGATGTATTTGAATAGCTGTGAACATACAGATGTGTGAGAATAATCAAAAACTTGGGCAGTGAAATAGAATTGGAAATAGTATGATTTTTAATTGTGAACACTGAGKGTGTACCTTACAAGTGGAAACAGGCTGATGGACTCATTCGTCAAGCAAGCTTTAAATTGTTCCATTTTCATCACTTCAGTTTTTGCAGTGCTACAGGCATGAATTTTCAAGTGCTCCATATCTCATTTGAAAATCCTGCTTATTGTGGGTTTCCTTTCAGATCCTTAATATCCTGCACTGCATTAAAGGTGTAGTTCCAATAAATGTTATTAAGCTGTGCAGCTTTTTGTTAGTTGGTAGCCCATAAATGTTTTACCAAACCAAAATGCTTTAATAATAATAATAATAATAATAATAACAACAACAATAACAACAACAACAACAACAACAACAACAACAAAAAGGCAAGCACTTTATGCCTTTGCAATACCATTTTAGCTTATAAAAACCATTTATTGAGGAGCAGCTCCTTGAATATACGTTAAGGAACTGTCCTGCTTCTATAGTTTCACAGTATTGAGAAGTACAAAACTGTCTTTGAAACAGAGGGTAATCTCCARAACTTTAACCATCAGTGGTACCTGAAGTTGTCTGTTGTCTCGTATTTTCATTAATGCTTTTTGAAGTAATTCAACCTTAGTCTTGTTTTTTTCTACTAATTATCTAATGGAAACTCYTCCTTGCTACAGGTAGAAGATAGTGATGTGAAACTATCTGAAAAGGCACAACATATACTGAAGGTAATATAAAAAAAATCAGTTACAGAGATAATATTTTTAAGAAACAATACTCCCAGAAATGTTAATTATTAGTAAGACGGCTTGTATCTTGTTTATTCTTTTTCTTACTTGTTAGAAAAATCTGCCTATTCTATTCTGTGTTTTTTTCAAACTGCGTCCTACAAAAAAAAAAAAAACATTGTTTATAAAAATTTGGAATTTTCTCTATTTCCACGAATGAGAAAACTCATCAGCAAAAAGAGTTTAGAATAAAGCTAAGATTCTATAGAAGTCTCACTGAACACTACCCATGAAGCTCATGTGTTTTTTCTGTGGGGTTTTTTTTTTGTTTTCCTTCTTAAAAGACCACTGCCATTCTACATTCAACTTTCTTTTAACCTAATTAGCATGCTGAATGTCTGAAGGAAAACACTTAAAGCACTATGAGAAATAAAAGAATCTTGGATCTGGGAACATCTTAATCCACATGAGTTTCACATTTGTGGTTGAATTTGTGGTTACCAGAAATCTTCATTACAAATAGATTTATTTTCCTGTAATATACTTTTAGTTCAGTAGATTGACATTCTGAAAACAAAAAGCTATGCCTTGTAGTTGTGACAATAACTGGTAACTTAATAGCTGCTGGCAAGACCAAATAGGGGGGAAGTGCTTTTAAAAATTGCACTCCTGACGTGCTGTTTCTTTCACTGCTTCTCTATCAATGCTATTTAAAACTCTTTAAAAGTTCTGACAGATGCTGTTTAATTTGCCTTTTTTTTTCTCTCTTTAAAGCATTAAAAACATTCTGGCCTGGACTGCATGATGCACACCATGATATTATTGTTTGTTTTCTTGTTTAGGAGGATAAATCCTTTTTGGGCACTTTACTTGCTGGAGGCGACGGAGCACACGTTTGTTCTAGCAACCCGCAGGCCATGCCTGCAGAAGGTGAGCTGTTTCCCTCAGTTGCTTGAAGAGCAACTCCTCCTCTTTTAAACATTGGTTCTGCCTTTTTAAACTCTTTTCTTTTTATCTGTTGAAATTCCCTACCCTCATTTATTTAATTTTATTCCCTCTAGGAGAGGGATTCTGATCAGTGTCATAGGCTTAATTTTGAGACCCAGTGTGGTCCAGTGCCTGCGATGTAGGAGGATACTGGAGTGATTTGGTGCTAAATTTATTTACAGCCTTGTGTTCTCTGCTTCCACTGAGGTCTTCTTCCTGGAGCTAACACTGTTCTGGGTTTATTTCTCTTGGGAATATCAGTGTTTATTAGCACAGATGCTCGTAATACCAAAGGAAAACGCTTGTTCTTGGTCCTTTTGAGATTCAGTGAAGTTAACCTCAAGCTACCTATTGACACAAGATTACTGATAATGGTCTCAGACAATTGCTGCTATTTTAGTGCCTTTTCTTTCAGAAATAAAGTGATGTGAATGCCCCAATTATATGACTAAGAAAATTCAAGATGACCTATGGGGTAYGGTGGCAGAACGAATTCTCTCATTTCACAGCATTGCACTGATGCATCTTCCTTTTGAGACAATTAATGGAAGAATAAATAGGAATTTCTGAATCAAAACAAATGCTTTAAGGTCTAATACCTTCATTCCTTCTGTCAAGTCGGGGTACTGTTGTCACAATAGCATGTGACATCTAGGTATAAATGACAGTTTGGAGGAGAAAATCATTAGCCTTGTTATTCTTGTGGTTATACRGAAGTAGTGCTAAGGGTAAGTGATGATACACAGGACAGCACCTTCACATAGAAGAGCTTACTTTTGGCCGTAACTTAATAGATTTTTAAGGTAGGAAGGACACTGCAGAATAATGCATTGAGCTGTGTTGCAGTATAATTCTGTGAGTACAGATTCATTCAGCAAATAATTAGGAAGGAGAATAATGATGTTTTTTGGTGCTATAAAAACAGTCTTTCCCCATGGAGTAAAACTTTCCCCTTTTTTCCTGAGATTTGAGTCAGATGTTCATGGCACTTGGGATGGTGAGTTAGAAGTAGGTAGAGTAGCACAGGACTATTATTTAACACTTCGACAAAGAGATGTTTTTTCTTGGGGGTCAAGTGAAAACGAACTTGATCTCATTGCCTTTCCCATGTGCTGGATGGTAGTTGGCTGTCTTGTGAACTTGGCGTCCTGCATGATTCGTGCCCTGGTGAACTTCACAGAACTTGCAGCTGTGAAGCCCAGCAATGGTGAAGGGAGAGGTGCTGCCATATGCTYGTTCAGCTCCTTTCCCTGTCATTTATTTCATACTGTATTGGAGTGGTTAAATTCCTGTCTAAAGCAGAGCAGAAAAAAATTCAGCCTAGTAAATGTTTTCCTTATTATGCTAATGCATGTGCTGCTTTCCAGCATTTCGTAGGATGTGCGTAAGTGAAGCAGGCACTCTTACCAATTAAATGCTCCCCTCCAACATTATTAACTTGTGAGTAACTACAAAAGTACTATATACAATTAGCCCATTATATCAAAAATAACCTTAATATGAAGGAGACCATTTTGCATGTTTGTTATTCTTTTCAGCTCCTGTTTTTCAAAAGAATCAAGTACTGTTTTTTGGGTTTTTTTTTTGTTTTGTTTTTCCCTCCTTCTTCCCACCCCCACATTTTGTCTGTAAACTGTAAAACTCTGTGAGCTTTGGCAGAAGTGAGCTCCAGACTGAGTGTGTTGTCATTTTTCTTCTTCAGCTGCCCAAAAGAAGGCATGTTCCATGTTGTGAATTTTGCAAGCACTGGGAGCATAGGCAGTAACCTTTCTTCATATGCAGGTTAAACAGGCCAGTCTCCGGATCCATGTCAACCATCCATCCATCCATCCATCCATCCATCCACCCATCCATCCATCCTTTTAAATTAATAGAACAGTGTAGTGGATTTGTTAACAACTAGGTTTTGTCTCCTTTTCATTTGCTCTAAAGTGAGATCTATTTGTGGTTTTTATCTTTGCCTGTTTAATAGCGGTCATCTTTTTGGTGCTACTTTAGTGTTAACTGGAAGTTTTGGTCTAGAACAGCTGCATACTTCCCTACAAGGGACAATATGTTGACTATGTAACTTAAAATCACCTATCTTGGTATAGTGAGTGAGTATAAAGGAGAGCTTTTAATTTGTATCTCTTGTTCTCAAGTTCTCTTGTCTGTTAAAACAAAGCCCTAATACTGAAAAATGGTGACGATGTTATTTTTAGCTGCCATTTCACAATGAAAATTCTTTGTTCTTTTATTATTTCTTCAGAACATTGTTTGATAGATTGAGCTGAACGTGCAGATATGTTTAGCTGCATTTTAGCTGTTCTTCTGCTCCACTTTGCTTTTTTTAAAGCCTTATTCTGAATCACATTGTTTTGTTTAAAAGAAAGTAATTAGCTTTCTCTTTTGCTGCCCCTACATACCTTTATGGTATGTGATCCTGCTGTTAATGCATGCTCTACTACTGGCAGTAGAGGTCCAGGGAGCAACTCCTGCTTGCTCTTTCATTCCTGGRTTTCTTAAGGTTGGCAGAAGTTAGTGTTTGCCAGTGTTGCTTTATGGAACTTTAAAGCTAATCTTTTCTTATTAATCCCTTTTTATCATCCAGTCTTGCCCTGTTTCCATTTTCCGACTCATTCAGGTTATTCAGGTCTGCAAAGAGTCTAAATGTCCAGAAGATGGCAAGAAAGAAGGAGGTGGAATGAATGTTTGTGTCCCTTAGCTCTCACTAGGCTAATAGTTTCCAGGGAAATTGCTACCCTATAACAGTGTCTCTATGCAAAAAATAAAACTCAAGCCTGCAGATAAAGTTTTTTTCTTATTTTAAACATTCTCTTGGTGAGAAAGTGAAGGAAAATTAGGTCAGAAAATTTTCCTTCACTCTGTCACCAACAGAAAGTTTTAAATCTCTGACTTTTTTTTGTACTTGGCTGCATGCTATGTGCCAAAATATTGACATTTTGGTGAAAATATGACCTTTGTAAATAATAGTGTTACCGTGCTTAAATTTCCTGATGTTTTGGATGCGACTTCTTCTGCTTGTTTTCTCAAAGTTTTACAAGCTTTCAATTAGTCATGATGAAAACTGTCATGTGGCTGTTTTTAAAAAGTCAAAAATAATTTGTGATAACTGGGTTACATGGGATACCAYGAAGTTGAATGCAACTATATTCATGACTTTATTCCTGGACAGTGATATCCAGCAGAGATCTGATGGTTGTGTCCTGGATGCTGTACAGATATCAACCCAGTTCTTTACTCAAATGCTGTATACATTTTTGAATATGACAGCTTTTCCAGAATATAGTTTTATTCTTCGGAAAGAAGAGTCATTAGTCAATATAAGATATTGATGATCTACACCTCATAACGTCAATCTTTTTCTTTTCAATTCTAGGAAAATTGTACTTCTTTTCAGATGGCATTCTCTTTTCTCATCCTCACTATGGCAGCATTTCCATTTCAAAGAACCATATGAATTCCATTTCTTTCTACGATGGGGTGAGTATTTTGATTGTCTGTTCTTACTGTCATAGAATATTTATCAATTAAAAGAAAAACTTTTGTAAGAGACTCATGTAAATGCTTGTTTTTAAGTACAGTTTTAGTTTGTTTAAAACTAATGGTATAGATGCAAATCTCTACATTTTTATCCAGAGAGGYTGTTGAGTCTCCTTCTTTGGAAATATTTAAAAGCCACCTGGATGCAATCTGGAGAATGTGCTCTAGGTCACCTTGCTTGAGCAGCGGAGATGGACTAGATCATCTCCAGAGGTTCCTTCCAACCTCAGCCCTTCTAAGATTCTGGGATATTTTCTATTGGTTTTAGATTAGCTGAGCTGTATTTAGGAGACAACTGAATTATTAATGCTTTCTTAATAGCATGGAAAATTACTTTTTATTAACAGAAAAGTTGCAGAAAGTAGCATTCATAAAACATCTAGCCATCTTCGGCAATGGATCGAGAAAAGTCCAAGTGTTTTTATAGTGTTAGAGTGTATTGGTGGGTGAAATGTTGCCTTCTATTCAAAATATACTTAACCTTCAGCCAAATGTTGGTGACAATCAACTGCTTATCTCTGGAGGGGTCACGAGGAGTGTCTGTCTGCTGTCATGGAGTGTTGTGTAACCTCTGTGAAGGGAATGACTGGTCCGAGTTTTCCAAGTTGAGAGAAGTGAGAAGGAAAGGCATGTTGCCTGTAATTACACATATTTTACTTAATTACAGTAAAAGACAATGCTAGGCATAGAGTTTTGTCACTCCTCTGATCAAGTTAGATCAGTTCACTTAACACTTAACTTGGCAAACTTGCCAGGCTCATTCTTTTCTTGAAGTGGCAAGCTTCTTTGTGGGAATAGAGAATGGAGTTAATGACAGCAGCTCTTTTTTCCCCTCTTTAAGGCAGAAACACTAGGTTAACTATCATTTTAGAACTGAAAGGAGAGATTCTTTAGGGTGGTTATCATTTCTTATGCACGGAGAAGACATCTTTATTTCCTTTAGTTTCTATTTTCTTCGGGTGCACATTTGTTTAGTGACCTGGAGAGAGCACTGCATGCCTGTGATTTCATCATATAATGGGAAAAAACAGTTAAAATACAATAAAAGTGGGTGATTCAATTGAGATGAAAACACAACACTGAAGAGAATCTTACTTCAGCTGCCTTTTCTTGTGTGCCGTATTGATTGCCCCTTCAGAGTTTAAGAAGTTATTTTAACACTGACCTTCCTTCTATTGTTTAGTTTGAGACGCTCACTTTCATAAAACCTAAGCTATTTATGGGACCTGGCTCTCATTCTTGAACCGATGCCAGATTTTTGTGTAAAGCTAAACCTTGACATAGAGGATTTTATTGTCTAACTGACTTGGCAGAATGCAAGGGTGGAGATCTTAAAATATTAAGAAGTGACAAGAGGAGAAGGGTGATTGTTAGTGTGCTTTTTTGAAAGCTACTGTAACAACAATGCAGATGCAGAGGAAAAGATAATTTAATGGTAGATTTTAAGCACAAGATAGAAGACTTTGGGTGATACAAAACACAGTTGCTCAGCAGCTGTCTCAGCGCGTGTCTGCTGGGTGCTTCTCTTTTGGGTCTCAAAATACACCCACAAAAAAGTCTCCAAAACCTCCCAAAAGCATCCCAATTCTGGGGAATCGGGCACAGAGCTCCCAGCTAAACTGCTAAAGTACTTGAGGCTTGTGGGCAGATCCCTCACGAAACAACTCTATGAAGAGCTAAAGAATTTACAAATTTAACAAATCAGACAGACTTTMGCGGAACCCTGTGTCTCCCATCTCCCTTGATGTAAGGCAGGRCCCTTCTAGCTTTGTACCAGCTCTTCTGTGAAAGAGAAGAAAACTCAATGGACTGAGTTGACATCTCAAAGTCCCATTTTTTTTCTTCTTCTGTAACTATTCAGTATATCAGTATATTACAGAGGCTAGATACTCTGTGCTGGGTTTTGGATTTTTATTTAAGACCAGGTCTTGAAGCTTGTAAGCACCTGAATCCAATATTCATTTTGGCCCAGAACCACCAAATGAAAAAACATTATTAAGTAATACTTACATTTCCCAATAGTGGTAATGTCCTGCAGAATTCTGGCATAGGCTGTTTTAACCCAGTGGATGTAGAGATTATTGCTGCATTTCTGCAGCTTTATTTGATTTGTGGAACACTGAACATTTTCTAAAAGGAGGGGCACATTCTGTTAGGCACTTTTTATTTAACTGTAGTCAGTTTTAATTTAACTGAAGAGTTTTCATGGTAATTTTTCTGCAGGTTATCCCACCGAATCAAGGTCTAAAAGCTATTTTTGCTTAAGGTAGTAACTGTCTCTGCCATTTGTGAACATTTCTCAGTAACCTCAATGATTTATAGAGGTTTACTTTTATACCTAATCCTTGAGTCAGCGAGGTAGATAGAGATTCTTTCTCTGTCTCTGAATTAACACTGAATCCTGTTCAAGTCTTCCCCAACTTGAGGTTACTTCTGTAAAAATTGCTAAGTAGAGTTCTTAGTCCACTTATTCTGTTAAAGAGATGAGCATTACTAGTTTTCTGGTTTGCACATTTGAGCACTGGAAACCCTATTCTCCAGGGATGCGCTTTCACACCTCTGAATTGTTGTCGTAGGAAAAGGCTAAAAGTCAAAGATAAAGAGCAGATGATTTTAGCATCCTGCAAAGCTTTGCAGAGGCTTCTGTCCTGGAATTTGGAAAACCAAGGGTTAGTGTTGATTTCTTAAAACTGAGGCTAGAACTGCTGAACCCTCCCTGCTTTTAATGGACACCAATCTTGAGGACTCCAGCTTCCTGTTGACAAAGAAATACAGCTGAGTGGCAGGAGCAAAAGATTTAATAAAACTGTGATCACTGATAAATCTGAGAGAAAAAAAAGGCACTGCCAATGTGCGAGTGCTGTCTGCTTTAAATTGCAGGCCTGCTCATTGCACAGCTTTGTAGCATGGTTGCTCTCATGTCAGGACCTGAAGAGAATTGTATAAAACGAGTCTGTAATATCACTGTACTATCTTTCTAATCTTCTTAGGTGACAGACTTAATTCACTCTTGGATGGTACATGTGTCAGGGAGAATTATTAGGTGTAGATTAACAAGGTAGTTCTGATGTGAAGCTCTAGGAGTTACATGCAGAATAAAGGGCTACAGTGCTCGTTTTTGTAGGAGAGGGAAGAGAATAGATAGTAAAATGCAATTGGTTTTCACAAAGAGAGAAAGTTCAGAATAACAATCTTAATGTGTTCTCTTTAAGGTTAGGCTTGTGGTGAGTTGAGCAGCAGGGAGTAGAAGCTTTAGTTGATCCTTCTGCTGCTTATCTGCATRATGCAAGCTAATGAATCTTCAAATACTTATGCGTGCCCAAATGGGGCTGTAATAGTTGTTTTCTGATCTGTGCAATTTAATGTATTAAGTCTTTTTCTCACTTTCAGTAATTGTTAATTATAAATTATCCTCTTTTTTTGCTTTCTAGGATTCAACCAGTGTTGTTGCCGCTCTCTTTATAGACTTCAAAAGTTCCTTGCTTGTGCATCTACCGATTGAATTCCATAGCCAAGGAAATTTATTGATGATTGCACTTTTCCCCAAAACAATGATTTATAAAGCCTTCTATTCACAGGTAAGGCAAATAAGCATTGTCCTCTGTTTGTTTTTTTTCACCCCAAACCATCTTGGCTGTTTTTCAGAGGAGTGGCAAGGGTGAATTTGTTAATAGGGCTGCATTAGCTGTTTAAGTTTGAACAAAACATTGGATTTGTGTTTCCCATGCTTTTGGAGCTATGATGGCAATTCATCTGATACATAATAGAGAACAGGTTAGAGGACTAGGTCTTTCTAGTTCTGGTCTTCAGCAAAACCTGTTCYGATACCTGTCTGGACCAGTACAGTTTGGGAAGGAGAAGGGGCAGCCAACCCTGGGGGAGCAACAGGTTAGGAAGCACACTGAAAATTCCCTTTGTGATGGAATGTTACACATACCTTAACTTTAGCCATGCTTTTGACAGTGCATCATTCTCATTTGGAAGCTGAGGAGATACAGAGTGAGCAAAGCACCAAGGGGTTGTTTTCTGGGTCCAGCATTGTTTAATGTCTTCATTTACAACCCTGGGATGATCCTGAACTGTGGGAGATTAGTTGACACTGGCAGAGCTTCTAGAGAGACCCAAAGAGATWTGAGGATTGTGTCAACAGAAAACATCAAGGAGCTCAAGAAAACTGAACATCTGTACCTGAGGCAGAATAACCCCAGACATAAGTCCCGTCTAGGAACCTTCATTTTGGGAATTTTTGAAAAGTTGGCTAGACAAAACCACAGCTAATGAAAGATACGTTGCCAGTTATCCTGCTTGGAGCAGGAAGTTGGTCTTGAGACTCCAGAGCCTGTCTTCCAGGCAGAAGCACTCATGACATCTTCTACTCTGTGGAACTTAACACTGAGTCTCCAAGAGAMTGCACTGACACGCAGTCCTTTCCAGTACATATTCTGTAGCATATTTTCTGTAAGGCCATAGCCTTTCAATCAGTAACCCTTTTCTTTAATTGACTGTATGAGATAAATAATTGCTTCTGATCTTAAGACCTGCACGTGTGAGAAAGCTAAGCTTGTGTAGATATGTCTAGTGATTGCATTGCTTGTCGAGTTTAATGCTCCCCATGTGCTTTCATTTTGCCTTCTGCAGTCAGCRAACACTCAGCTTGTTTTTGAGCAGTTGCATTTTGGATGTAGCACTGGTGTGTAATTGGCTGCAGCGGTTGTACGTGGTGGCAGAGGTTCTATTGTGTGTGTTTTTTGTGGTCAGACACATTTGGATCGTCATCCTGAGGGAAGTTTTGTTGGAGTCTT
This sequence comes from Nothoprocta perdicaria, assembly GCF_003342845.1. Taxonomy (NCBI): domain Eukaryota; kingdom Metazoa; phylum Chordata; class Aves; order Tinamiformes; family Tinamidae; genus Nothoprocta; species Nothoprocta perdicaria. Next base: position 2,299,809 of record NW_020455843.1, on the reverse strand, counting down.
TAAGCATCCCATAGGCCATTGTATTATTTTCTCAAATAGATTGGCTTCATGCATCGCAAGGCAGCAGCTTTTAATAAACTAAACTTTATAACAATAGCACTTTTGAGGAAATGAGCCTGGAGATTTTAGGGCTTCACTAGGATTTTGGTGTGCGATCCGAATGCTGGACTGGAGAAGACCACCTAGATGTATGTGTGCAGTCACCACTGGTAGCATCAGTGACACCATAAAATCAGTCCTCCTCCTGTCTTGAAAGTGTTTGGATGACTTAGTTTAGACTTACTGCTCTTCCACTATGCTAGTTCTTGGATTTCTTTTTCCAGATTTCCAGCCTATTTTGCTAAATCTACTTTTACGCTTCTTTTTTTTTTTCCTTCTGTTCTCCCTGTGAACATCCTTGAGATGTTCTCAGACTTCAGACCTAGGCTATTCCTGGCTGATCTAGCCTGAAACAATATCCTTTTTCAGTCTGTGCTTATAAAACATTCCCTTCTGATTGTCATAATTGTTCTCTCTTGATTTGGCCAYGATGCCCAAACTGCGTGCTCTGCCCTAGATGAGGGTAGATGTTTCATGTACGGAGATGGTCTCAGTTTTGTCTCCTCTCCTGGGGCATCCTTGATTTGCCTTTGCCTTTTCAACTAATAGAACATGGTTGTTTTACAGGACACTTCTTCAGGTCGATCTCTGGCTCCCTGCTGATATTCCAGCTGACAGCAGAAGGGTTCTTTTTTGTGCTCACTCCTGCTTCTCATATTTCTGCCTGTTTTTATTACTGCTTCTGTAATTCTGTAGCTAGGTTTTTGGCTCTCTAAATCATGTCAGTGCTGTGTAGGCTGTCTCCCAGTTTTCGCCTCACCCCAAAACGTGCTGTGAATTGACTTTAGTTTGGGGCAGACTCATTTTAAATAAGTTCTCGGTGTGTTTCCTGAACACCTCGACCAGTGAATTTCCTCAGCCTGGGACTTCTTTCTACCCTACTTAGACCTGCCTTCCTTTGGGTTGGCTTTCTGCCTAGCAGTTCTTTACTGAGTCTCAGTTTTTGCAGTTGGACAGTTGATCTAGCACTGTACCATACAGTTTGCTCAAATAAAACCATGTCATTTGTCTAGAAAATGTTATATTGTCAGAGCTATTCAAAAAAGCAAGTATTCCTCACAAAATAGGCTGTGTAGGAAACAGATATTACATTTATTTTATTATTATTTACCTTCAGCTATCTGCTATTTTCCTCCCAAAGCTGTTCTGAAACGTAGCATGGCATTGTCACAAATACAGAACCTATGGTTAGAAAAATTGCTAATACATAGATAGCATTTCTACCCTTCTACCCAATCATCTGTCATAAAACATGCTTTGAAAGGCTTGCTGCCGGAGTTGTTCCTTAATACTCCAAGTGTTCCTGAATTGGCTGTGGCAAGTATCCATTCCTCCAGATCTGGGTGCAATAAATTCCTGCTGATTGGGTGTTGGTTGCAAGATCTTGTTCGATCCCACCTCTTTTCTCTTTCTCCCCAGCCCTTGAACTTCTGCAGAACTTCTGCTTTGTGTTTTTAGTGTTGCCCAGTCCCTCTTTCCATGTTACTCAGTCCTGCTATGTGTTCTGAAGTGCTTATTTGCTTAGCTGCATGGATCCTTCAACACAAGCAATATTGGCTTTGTTAATGGCAAAAGTTTATTTGGTTTTGGTACTTTTTATCTCGCTACCCTTGTGCTTACGATGCTGACTTGTTAATGGAAAGCAGTCGTCTTCCCCCTGCTCCCCCCGATTGTTTTGTCTTGCAGCAGATTATTGTGAAAAATGACAATGGCTGTTGCCTTATTAAAAGAAGGGAAATACTGAACATTTAAATAACTGCGTGATTCATCTGAATCTGATTTCTAGGTTCATAGTGCCATTCATATTAATGGGACTTGGCTAGAGGAATCGGATGTGAGCCAAAACGCTCTTCCCCAGAGACACGAAGGGCTCCCTTCCTTTGAGTAGGAGCAGAGTTTTTCTTGTATTTCTAGAAATATGATCACTACGTTCTTTCCTCGTGTAAATTACAGGAGTGCTTGAACGAGATGTATGTTAATAAAGTTATTGCTATACTGTAGTTCTATTAAAATGGATTTTTTTCTGTATTTTGAATGCTATTAGCAGAAAAGAGTATTGTGTAATATTGTTTTAAAAGACCAATTAAAATGTGTATGTCTTTAGACAAAAACAGAGCTTAAGAATCCTTGGGTTATGCATAAACACCTCTTCCAAACTCAAATTAACAATACTTAGCAGTTGATTTGGCTTGTTCCAGGTTTTTTCCTTGTGGCAAAACCAGACGGGCTCAGGATTGTGTTTAAAAGTTGTCCAGGAAGAATTCCTGTCCGTGGAACAAAAGAGACTGTAAGTTCCTGCCACTTAGCGGGTGTATCATTTGCACTGCCTGTATGCTACAGTCAGAAAAACGCTGCCACTTGGTGATAACTTTAACAATGATTCAAAAAGGAATCTTTGTTTTCAAACTAAAGTTTACTTTGTGTTTTTATACTAATCATTATTATGTAGCCATCCGGTTTGATCTAATTTAAAGTTGATAAATGTCTCTATTCATTTTTTCTTTAAAGAACCTGCTAATTACTGTGTTTGTTTCAGACATTCCAGTGTTCAGAAGCTGTTTAATGCCTCGTCCCTTCCTTCTGGGGAAAGATGCAGCCAGCTGAARCTGTCGGCTTCCCTCCCAGACTTGGAAAGGTGAGTTCAGGTTTTCTCAGGAATAGCATTATTCTGTATACCCAAAGGTTCTGTATTTTTTTCTAAAAAATGCTTATTTAATAAATCTGCCTTCACACTAGATATTTTTATGCCGAGATGAATTATTTCCTCTCTAGGAAGCCACTGTTTGTCCGTTACTTACCATCCTATTTTAGCAAAATTATTTGGCAGCTATTTGTATGAGCAGAGCCTTTTGGTCTGGATTGTAGTAAAATAAAACTTTCTTTTTAAAAGGTTTCTGCAACATTTCWCTGTCAGCAGCGTCAGTCATGAGCCGGTCATGAGAGCACATCTTCCTATTTTATTGCAACAGTCAGAAATCATTCCTGAAAAAGCAGAAAGTGATAAGGTAAGGCAGCAACCCAGTAATACTTCCYTTCATAGGGTATTTACCAAATATGTTTGGTTCAATGTAATGCAGTAAAGCACTGATAAAGGTTTAACCACGCTCTCTGCCTGCTTCCCCTTAGCATCAGTTCACACTGAATTGGCTTCCACTGTGTTTCTCACAGTCAATTGCTCTGCCCTCTTTTCCTGCTTATATTATTTATTTTTACCTTGTAAAAGGTCTTTTGGAAGTGCTGGTGGCCCTTCAGCTCTGATAAAATCGAGGCAGAAAATGAAGAGTAGATCTTCAAGTGAGCAGTTTTCTTTAATGCCCAGAGAGGGTTAGCCCTAAAGCAGTAGTTTGTTTTTATGAATTGCTGAATAATTTAACTGAATTGTTCTCTGGAACATAAAAAGACCTTTAAATAGCATAGAGGCAGCACATGATATTTAACATTTGCTGATATTATCTGTAGAACACTTCGTTCTCTATAGGGGCAGTAACAATTGTCAAACTTCAGGAGCGCTTTAAATAACATTTTCAGAGAAAATATGTTCTGGTAACTTCCCAACATTTTAAAATCTAGTTTAGGGAGGAAAGAAAGTGAAAAAGGAGCATATTCTCTCTCTCTCTCTCTCTCTCTCTCTCTCTCTCTGAATATTGCAATATCGTGATAACTTTATTGCTTGGGATTTAGTTCAGAGATTATACTTAAGATGTATCAATAGTATTTTAAAATATGACTTTAAGGTTGTTTTAAGTATGTGTGAGTTCTGAAAAAGAAAAAAGAAAAAAAAAAACCTTTATAATAATGATGCAGTTTCTATAAACCATGGCAATGTAGAACCACTGATTTTGGATTTACTTTTCTAAACCTTTTGCCGCTGATGCTCAATTGTGTGAGCATCCCAAAACTTGGGCCATGCACTTGGACTATTTTTCAGTGTTTCTTTGCTAGACCCAAGAGGGCTGTAATTCCTGTCTAAATGCCACAAAAGAGAGCCCCAGGAGGAGAGGGTGCTCTGTGCAGAAAAGCTGTGGGAGCTGCTGCTGTTTTAGAGCTGTTACTCTACAGCCTCTTCCCAAACCTACTCAARGCTTCATGCAGCTTTACTCAGAGCTGGAATAAGCTTTGTGTGTAGCACAGTCGGGTCAGTACCCAAAATAGAGAGTTGCTCTTCATATTTSACCTTGACATTAAGACTATTTGATATATTCCACCACTTCCTATTTATTCTTTGAATCATTTTGCCCAAATACTGTGGTACCTGGATGCACCTTTTCCATTTTATATAGGAAATCTAACTTAACTGGTATCTCTTGGAAGATTTCCTCTTGTCTTTGCATTAATGCTGACATTACAGACTAGGTCTTCATGCAGTGACTCTGATAGCATCGTGTTTGCTAATTATATTTTCATTGTACTAAAGGTATGGAAAAAGTTTTGAAAAACAAGGTGATGAAGCACATGGTTCTAAAATGATGCACATCTGAGTAATTGCATACACATCTGCAGTCACTGTATTCTCCTGTCGTGCTCATTCTGCAGAGTGATGGCCCTTAGTTTTGGACTGAGACTTTACATTTTATGGAGATAACCTTATATGTGTCTGTAGCTCATTTCTTGCATTTCCCTTTCCTGTTCCTTGTATTTCAGGTGGTCATCACAATTATTACCGGCCTTCCAGGCTGCCGCTGCAGTGATCTCTGCACTTTCCTCATCAGTTTTAACAAGGAGCGTGGAAGGTTAGTGCCATTTGTGTGTCCGCAGAAGCAGTGGTTGTATTAGTTGTTAAAGCACAATTCAGCTTAAAGGAATTGAAAATATGAATTCTTCAYTTTTTATATCACAGTTTCTGGTGCATAAGACAGGGATACTGATGTCAGCTTGCTTCTCCCGTATGTTATGAAAATAATACAGTAAATATTATGAAGTATCTTAAAGTATTTTACCCTTGATACAGTTCTGTTACTTCAGATATCTCCATTACTTGTGTTATGTCAAGTAGATCTGCCCTTAAATACTGCACATTTAGACAGGAAAAATACCAGGAGAAATTCTTTGTTAATATTCCATATTAAAAATTGGAATACCAGAGGTTGCCTTTTAGATCTGTGCTGTCTGCATCCAGAAGTATCCCTGCTCCCACAGACAGCTAGTAATCCTAGAGGAGCCAGCATGAATCCTGGCTTAAGCTACTGCAAAAGTGGTAGTTGTCACAACTTTAAGGGATCAGATGAAGAACTTCCACTTATTGATTTCCATGGTAGCGAGTCCAAGGTACATTTTTTATTCTCAGAGAAAACCTTGTACTGACAATTTTGCTGCAGCGTTGTTTCCAGTGTGCCCTGGTTTCTATTCTACAGGAGAGGTCTTGAATGTATCTCCTACTATTGTATGGCAATGAGACAAACTCACTAGAAATTTGCCTCATTTTGTGTATTAGTAACCTTTTTTGTTTGAGAAAAGACTAGAAGAAATTCTTTTCTTTTTAAATCTTAYAGCCTGAGACCCTGAGGTTTAATCTTAGTCATATTCTAGACTCTTTTGATGWATTATTTCTGATTCAATCTTTTTTGTTAGCAATTTGTTTCACAGAATACTGTAGTGGGTTAGTTTTTAGTGCAAACATGTAAGAGGTTTTTGAATGTTCTCTATTACGACATTTCATCATGTTTCAGTGCAAATGTCATCATTGCTTTTTATTTTTGCAGTGCAACATTTTCATGGCCAAAGTCTTGTAARTTAGATTCATAGAGGTTTCCTTTTCTTTTACTGTGAACAAAACTGTATTGTATCACTAATGTAGATCAGAATTATTCATTTGGTGTGCAGCTTTGAAGAAGCTGTTGAACAGTGTTTTGTTATAATTAAAATAAAAATCCTAAAAGCCACAAATCCTTCTAAGGAATATAATTATGTTGAAACAATACAAGACTAACTAAGATAGAGGGAATCTCAGACTTTGACAAATCTAACCTTGGATTTTGCTTCAAAATAGAAAAGTAAACTGAAATACTGTGCCTTAGCACTAACCACTTGCCTTGTTTTTCATCTTTTTAGGTGGCTCGTGTATCGACAAACTCTGGATAGTCCTGAGTGTTTCAGTGCTGCCCACTTCCAGCGTTACCTCTCCGGTGTCCTGGAGGCCCAACAGAACCCCAGCGCCCGCCAGGCCGCTTACGCCAGGAAGAGCAAGCGACTCTTAGTGGTCCTGCAAGGGTAAATGTTTGAAACATGTTGGAGTCTTGCATAAAACAAGGCATTTTCTATGCCCGTTCTGTTTGCAAGACACTTTTTTTTTCCCCCATCAAATCTCTGTGCTAAAGAGCAATGTTCTGTTAATGCCGTTTGACGTATGTACCAACCTCAGCTTTTCTGCAGCCTGCTAATTTTATTCCTCGTTACTCCGTGGAAAAAAAGGTGTGTGGAGTCTTCCATCATACTGGAAAGGGCTGAGGTTGGTTTGTGTTCTGCATTCAGAGGCTGGCTGCTTTTTTGGCCTCCCAAAAGACGTTTTCTTGCACTTCTCTAGCTGTATCAGAGACTGTTGTTAAATGACACCGTTACTGCAGCTGTGTTTTTTTTCCCCACCACCCAAGTCCTTGGTAGTCATATTTGTCCTTCAAAGACACCTGAGAGCTTCACGCTCTATTCTCATATCTACTTGATATTCAAGTGATATTTTCATATCACATGAAGAGGTAAAGACAGGTCTCAGTCTTTAAAGCTGTTGATTTGGAGGACAGCAATAGAAGAGAGACAGCATGGGATTATGTTATAAAGTGCCCTCCAGAGCTGTAGGTGAATATCACTGTACCTACTATAGCATCGTTTTAATGTATGTGGAAAGAAAGARTGGTGCAGATTGTAGTCCTTGTTAGTACGCAGGCAAATTCTTGCTACTTTTTCCCAGTGGACACGCATTTTTCAGATAATAAACCATTAGAACCTGGACTAAATGCACAACAACATGTTGTGCAGTGCGGAAAGGCATGTTCACCGAGTTCGCACCCTACTTTTCAAGTATCATTTTCTTTGAAAGGCTGCTAAAATATTGAAAATGTTTTGATGTAAAAATAAGGGCGGAGCACCTCCCATTTTCTTTCACAGGAAAATCCATTGTACTTAGAGCCTTAGGGTGAGGATATTTTGGTAACTTTTAATTTAAGTAGCTTGGAAGTAGAGTTTAATTTCAGGAAGTGTGAATTGGTGTGACATAAGGACTGTAATTATCTTTTAAGTGCAGTACCTTAGACTTATAAAGATCAGCAAGTGCTAGAGAATCATTGATGAATAAATGCATAGTTTTCAGAATTAAATGGCTCATTCAGTTGGCATTTTTCCTCTAAATAGAAACTTAAAATCCTAAGCTAAAGTGACTATTGTTGAAATTTTTGAACAAAGAATGGATAGGCTGGAGTAAGCGTAAGAACATCTTTCCCTTTTTGCAGATATTTAGGATCTTTTTCTGCATAGATGCTTGGTTTTCCTTTGCATCTCTTGGTGCTTTGATTCTTTTAAAGTATTAGCTACAAAAAATGTGACTTGAGTTTCTTTTTATTTGAGTTCTCAGAATTTCGGTTTAGAAAGGAGAGGTAATATTGTATGGTAGTTACTTCTGCAGTTTGTGTAACAAATCTAATATCATATAGAATGMTATTAGAAGTCTCTGAGTCTCTGTATGACAGAAGGAACAGCTCCATAAAGCTTATGGCCTCAGAGACTCTACTGTCAAAAATATGCTGTTCACTTGATTCAGCAAGAACTATTTAAGTAAGACCGATTAATTAGCATGTAATGCATTTTCTTCCTTAACAGTCCATTCTGAAAATGCTAAAAAGCATTATTTTTTTTCCATGTTTGAGTAGGTGAGCATTTTTTTTCTTAATTTTAGTAAAAATGGTACAGGATCCACAGATGTGCAAAATATTTGCTATTTTGCAGTTGACACTGGCTTTAAGAATGGTTATTAAGTTATTTTGCAGTTGACACTGGCTTTAAGAATGGTTATTAAGTTGTGGGTTTTTCTATACTTTCTGAGTAGTTAAGTGTGGGTATAGAGCACTTGGAGGTAGCCAGACTTCTCTATGCAATCCATTAACTTCATAACTATCGATAGAGTTTTGAGAAAAGATTATAGCTTGCTGAAAAATAGACATCTGGAATAAAAACTTAGGTAGGTTTTAACTTGTCATCCAGAACTATAATAGAGCTGTATCTGAAGAACTGATAGAAAATGGGTATACTATAATAGCTCCCTTAAATTTGAATGCAGATAAAACTGTGAGTTAGATGTTACCTATTAATTTACTTTTTTAGGTGAGTGAGATGTAGTCATCGTAAATTATACATTTTGCCGAAGTCTTAATGTGCTTGTACTTCTGATACGTGTTTGGGGGCTTCCAGGAAGCCACACTTAAAGTTGCTCAGTACCAAACTTATTCTGCTTTTCACTGTCACTGTAAATACTCTGTTTCTCATGGTGCTTATAAACTGCTTAATTGCCCAGATTTAAATAGTTTTGAACTGCACTATAAATATTCTGATGGACTTTTTAAGAAATCTAACGTTGTTGCTAGCATTTCTTCTTATTAGATGTTGAATTATTTCATTTTGCTTCTCTGAAAACAAATCTTCCCTTTTTCTTTTACAGATACACTGATATTATTGATGTTGTACAGGCTCTACAAACTCATCCTGACCCGAATGTGAAGTCGTCTTTCATCATTGGAGCAATTAATACTTGTGTAGAGCCACTGAGTTGCTATATGGAGCACAGGTAGGTTTAAAAATATTTTTAGCAGTCTGAGAACAGATTGTGTGCAAATTATAAGATCACTTCTATGATAATTGGAGCCACATGATGGCTAAACACCATTGATCTATATTAAATTTCCTTAAAACGTCTAGGTAATCTCTATTGGGAAAAATTAATATGATTTAACTTACCGTGATAACATTTGACTTTCACCAGGTGTATAATTTGGCTCTAAAATCRTAAGTTGTGGAAAAGCAAACAAACATTGGCAAAAATGACAAACAAACATTTTATAGTCTGTTAAAATAAACATGTATAGCTTACGTAAGGGCCTTGTAAAATCTTGACAGTCAAATGCCCTGTCATGGTTTGGGTTCTTTTATTCATACTTTTCCAGTAAGTCTTATCACAAACATGGTTACAGAATGAGATGTTCACCTCAGTTTGGCTTATTGATTTTATCCTTACGTTAGGTATAAAATGAAGAATTTCCAGATTTAAAATGTTGAATTTCTGGATTTAAAATTTTGTGGAAGAGATCAGCAAAGCATGGAAGCAGAAACATTGCAGGTTTTAAAAGCAGAGGCAGGGTGGGGAGGAAACAGTAGCAAAGCCAAGTTGCTGACATTTTAAAATAGCATTGTGTGGTTGCTCCTTCATAGTATGTGTGTTCCAGACCTCAACAAACGTGGAACAGAGCAGGTTTGTGCTCACAGAGCAGGTTTGTGCTCACCGAGATATCTGTAAAATCATAATTCTCAAGTTAGCAAGTTAGAACATCAAGTTAGATGCTTTGCAGCTGTCTTGATAATAGTAAAGCATTGATCATTTTCAAAGTTCTTAGAATTACTGCTTTTGCCATACAACTTGGCAGTTCTGCTCTGAGTTTTGGTGCAGAATCATATCATGAATGTGCATTTCTAAAACTTCCTAACTTTATCCAAAAAACACTGCATTAAGCTTTGTCTTCGCACAGGCAATAAATAGAAATTATCTCACTGCTGCTTCTGGTCTCCTTAACAAAGACATAATCCAAACTACTTAAAGTCTTGATGAATTGAATGGTGGACTCCTGTTTTACCTTGTTTTTCTTTTTTCCCCAAGAATGTAGTGAAGGCAAGTTCCTTCCCTAGGTATTTTTTAACTCGCTTAACGTGTTGCTGGTCATGCCACCAAGTGGTATTTATAGCAGCAATAGTCTACAGCSCTTTGACTAACATTGTTTGTCTCTCAAAGTAGCAATTGAAGGAAGAGGCTTAGCCCACAATGTGGACTATTTGTGTCTCACTTTGAAGTTTCTTCTGATAAGAGCTTCTGAAGTAGCCCTATACCAATGGCAAGTCTTTCAGTTGGGAAACTCCGGCGTTTTCACTGTGAGACTACTCCAGAAGAGTCATCTAATTTTTGATTTGAAACCTTCGCAATTAAGCAATGCAAAACACTTTCYCATCCCGGCAACTTTGATACAGCAGATACCAAACTCATTCATGATCTAGAGTGAAGTTCTTTACAGTGTTCCCTAAGGAGCCAGAGCAAGGGAAAGGTGATTGAAAGGAAGGAGATACGATGCTCTCTTTCCTCTGGACTTTCTGTATGTGTGATCAAGCTCATAAAAATAATGGTGCCATGTCTGACACAATGCCAGAAGTTCATGTGATACCCAACATCGAGCAGAAAGCCTTAAGTGCAGCCTCTCTATGAGGAGTTCCTACTTTTCTGAAAGGCTCAATATTGTAGGTGGAGCAAACAGAAAGTTTTATTTTTCAACCAAATTTAAAGGACTGTTGACGTTTTTCTAACTTTAGAGTGTAGAGTGGTAGGAATTATCTCTCCAGATCATTTAGAAAAATAAAGACATGTAGAGGGCTAACTTTGAGGAAAGAACTCTTGAAATCCTGTAGGGATGTTTCAGTAGTAAGATTTGTGAGGAAAAGAAACATAAAAGTCAATTGATTAGTGAGATTCTTGCTGTCAACATTCGAATAAATAGAAACACTTTCTATTTAAAGGGACATATGTATAAATAGCATCTCTTCTTAATATATAAATTTTGTTTTTATCTTTTTAGACTTCTTTTTCCCAAGTTCTTGGACCAGTGTTCACAAGGTATGTATTGTCTCTCTTGTCTGTAACATATACAGAACAAATAGCAGAGCCATATAGCTGAGTACTCACACTGCCTATGTGTATAGTCAAAGGATGATGATAAATTCTTGGAGCAGCCTACACAGAACCTCCCTATCCTGCTAAGCACCATGGTTCATGGAGAGGGTTTAAGAAGCTGGAGCACAATACGTGCGTGCATCCCCTCACCAGGGAATGTTTTCCTCAAAGCTGTGGATTAACCTTACCTTAAACTGCTGGTTTCCTGGGCTATAATCTGGGATCCACAGTGTTTGAGTGTTAAGCGTGGCCTCTCTCTTGGGAAGACATGAAAAGTGGAGCTGTCCTTTGGTTGGCCTCTTTTAGGAAGGGAAAAAGAGCTGGCTTGTTTCCCATATTCTCTTTTTGATACGGTATGGAAAATACCTGCAAGTTTCATTTGGCATTAGAGCAGTTTCTGAGCCACAGGAAAYAGCAGAACATCTCCCTGTAATTAAATAATTTTAGCTATTTAGCTAGGCTGATTTTCTCTTCTTTTTTTTTTCTCTTTTTTTATTTTGGAAGAAATTCTAGGTATGACTCTGTGTTGCCTTTTATTTTTTTTTTTTTAATTGTTAGATCTATTTCTCATTCCTTCTGAATAATTGCATGTTAAATGGCAGCGTTACAGACCAGACAGAAATATGCAGCAGTTTTCAGTGTGTCACATCCTTTAAAGCAATTAAATGAAACGCGTAAGTTAGGCTGTCTTCTGAGAAATACATTTCTAGGGAGTAATACTCATCTTCTATTTTAACCTGTATAAATCATTTGAAGGAGTAATTACTCTATTTAAATACAGCCACAGGGCAGTTTTTGCCTTAACACACTTCTGTTCTGAGCTGAGAAGTGATGAAGTGACCTCCCGATAGGCCAGAGATTGTGGAGAAGCTGTTAGCCCTAGCAAGGTACCATCCCTTCCCACCTAGCATCAAATTTAAASTTCAAGGGGAAAAGTAAATTTAGCAATAACACCTTTACAGGCAAATTTAAGAAACGGTGATTCACCACATTGAGAATAGTAAATGTTGTGCATGTAAGAACAACTATCTCTGGTGAAATTGCCTTTATTTTAGACAGACTGTAAGCTCAGCCTGAAATTTGAACATCAATCCGTATTAATACAAATCACAGACCCAGTCATGGCTGAGGTTCTTTAAGTCTCCTTCTGACCTCAGTTACTGCAGAGTGACACTGATCTTATGCTTTTGCCTCCTGAAAGGAGCTGCAAGATTCTGCTCTTTGAATCTAGTTGTGTTTTAYTGGGCACAGATGTCCAAGTAAGATTCTGTGCTCTCTGCTGGTAGCTCTTTAGACTCTGAGTGCTTTGCAGAGTGTCAGAATTATGCTCCCTTTTGATTGTGTGCAACGGGAGAAAACCCCTAAGAACAAAACAGTGGCCAAGGTGAAAATGTAATATTGATTTATATAATAGCACATACARATATATAATTTCGGATAGAAAGTGTGGATGCAGCCAACTGAGGAACTCACCAAAATCTAACTAGTGTGAATTAGTCATGGACAAAATTCTTCTTTAAAGAGAAAAGGAGAATGTTGAAGATACGCTCAACTTCTTGGTAACTGTAGATATTTTAAGAGTTTAGGCCTTTTTATTTCATAGCAAAATGTTTTTATTTAAAAATAAATAAAAAAGACAAAATAGTGTACATTTGGAAAGGAACCTAATTGGTCAGAGTTTGTCACTGTTGAAGGAGGAAAGGGGAGGTCAATATAACGGAGGTCAGAATARTGTTCTTCCAGCAGCAAATTATTTCTGTGCATTGCAAGGGTCTGACACTTAGCAAGTTTGCAGATATAAAATGGGCCATTTGATGCCATGGAGGTCTATTTGTTTAAAGCAAATGGTATAATATGCATGGGGACCATTCTTGTGTAGTACGTTTTAAGAGGAAAACTGTGGTTTGATTTGAGGTGCAGAAAACTCTTAAACTTCCCAGGAAAATGCAGAATTGTATCATGTTTATGACAGAGAACAAATATAAATAGGCTGGTAGTATTTCTGTATTTTTTTTTAATTTATTTTTTTCTCCCTTAAAAAGCTATCTTGAACTTTTTATAAAGTGTAGGAATCCAAACGCTRTTGGGCAGATTAGAGCCAAAGAGTYGTGCGTGTAACTCACTGTGYTGAACTTGGAAGATGAAGAGGGAAGGAGAGATTCCATTTTAGGCACAGCCTGGAGAACCTGTTTCTGCAGAAYTGAGAATTGATTTTGAGATCAAAATGAACCGTTTTTAATGACACATCCATGTTTTTGCTGTGCAAATATGGAAGAAAACTGCAACACAAGTAACAAGACATAGACAGGTCAGGGAAGGAGGGCTTGGTTAGAGTTTGCAGTGGCCTCTTGACGCTGCCTGTATTTCAGACTTGGAGTAGGATGAGTCTTGTGCCCGTTTTTCTCATTCTCTTGCACTGTGTGGAGATCACTTGAATTGACCAGTCACTCTGCATGTTTCTGATATAACATCGTTTTATTGACAGCTTCTGCTTGGAAAGCCACAAGGCTAGTGGAAATGACCCAGAATCAAAGAAAACCCTTGCACTCATCCATCATTTTTAACTAACTTCAGCAGTTTTGTTTTGTCTCTTCCTTGTGTATTTGTTTAAACTTTTTCCAAATCTTGCCACCATCTATGTGCTGTCATTTCCTTTTCTGTCCTTTTCTTTCTGTGTTTATTTTTGTTGTTTTTGTTTTTCTCCTCCTGCAGAAGCTGTAGGTTGACACCCTGCAAGTCTAGGTGCACATCAGCATCTCTTTAGTTGAACATGAAGTCATATAGAATGAGACATAAACGTTATTTAGTYTTTTTATCCTACATTTAGAGACAAACATGACCATTGTTAAACAAGTGTATTTTTTAATTTATCCATGTTTATTTACTATTTCTGTCTAACCTGCTGTTCCACAGGCTGCAAAGCTTCCCCTTGCAATGGGTGTACAGTTAAAGAATTAAGCAACACCAGCTCATCTTCAAAACGCAATAGAAAGAAAAATCAGTGACAATTCAAATAGAAGAGGTCAAAATTACTAGTCACTAAAGCTGCGTAGGCAGCTTCTATTTCTAAAGAAACTAGTTTTCTTCTGTTTTACAGGCACCTGTCTGTCAGATATGGCCTGTTGCCTTTCAGTACCCCCCTTTTCAACGCAGGGCAAGGCTGGGGGGTACTGGCACCTGTAAGATTTAAGCATAGGGGTGTGCAGAGCTGAAGCCTGTAGGTTCCCTGGGCTTTGAACAGTCTTCTTTAGCTCGAAGGCTGCGTGGGAGTTTGCAAGCAAGACAGCTAGTGCTGAAAGGTGTTCACTCAGACAAGCGCAAAAGAGAAAAATATAGGTGAAGAGTATGAGATAAGATGCATTGGACTCTGATTTGCTGTTTTAACCCTTGAATGTTCTTCTTAACTTCAGCTTTTACCCTCACAACTACCTGTTCTCTTTAATGCATAGCGGCGCTAGCTCTAACGTGTGCTTTGGGACACTTGTATTGTACCACCTGGCGACTTCACAGAAAGAGCGACTTCATGGTTTAATTAAACTAGGCTTTTAAATCAGCATCGTTTGGGGATATTAAAAATGAAACACTGTGTGCAGTACACCCGCAACGTGGTGGCAATTGATTATCTTATTCATAATTTTCATTTTAATTGCACGATCTACATTATGATTTCGAGCATTCACATGACTGCGTGCTTGCTGTTCTCTTCCCCCAGCCTCTCTCAGGAACAACTGTATTACAGACAACTTGGGTGTTTCTGAATTTGGGTGTGGGAAATTGATGGATTTAAAATAAAAAAGGAAATGTGTAAAGATTATAATTAWTATTTTACCTTGAAAGTGTTGGTGTTGCAAGTGAATAGGAGCACATCCTATAATGTAGGTAACCCAGAARCATTGAGTTTCTGTGTAAAGAAGCGAGGATTAATATACTTTGAAGGCTTTTGTAAAGATCAGGAATAATTCCAGGCAGCAGATCATGGTGCAAGTTTCATTGCATACTGTGCTTTGACTAGTGATGAGCGTGAACAAACAGCAGCTCCTGACCAGAGAAGTAACCCTCTGGCATCGTAGGTAGTACCGAGCAGTCAGCTCTGCGAGTTACTGGCTGGGGAACTGGGCTCAATTCCTTCTGCTGTAATTCCTCCTTTTTATAATTGGAAGGACTTGCTTCCTGAAAACAATTTCAGGGCTGTTTTCAGAACAAACAAAACCCAAAAGTCGCTTTCCTCTTCCTCGTTGCTTTGGAAGTGACAGCCTTCAGAGTCCAAAGTGATTTAGTTTTAATTTTTTTTAGCTGTGAACCCTGTCTCTCTGCATGCTGAATTTTACAAGTGACTTGAAATGTGCTGCCTTTTTATTAATTCTTTTATTTATTTAAACTAGCTCTTATTGATTCTTGCATTAATCGATGAAAATCACCTTGGTTACAGTAATTCCATCTGAGAAATAAACAATAGAAAGAAATGACTTGACCTGGTGTAGCTGTGTTTTGCAGAGCTCCTTAATTAGTAAAATCTTCAGTGATTTATGCTGTGTTAGAAGGTTCATGTTGAGGTGAGGGGTTAGGTTGTTGTCACTGAGTCCAAAGAACTCACAAATTGCAGTGGCCTTCCTATTCCCCCTTTAGTCTTCCCAATGGCTGAACGTGAGTTTTCTCCTTCAGGATCTGTAATTTATGTATTTATGGATGGTGACACAATGGGCTTCTGAGCTGGCTGTCCTCTAGATACTGTTACACCATTAATAATARTTTTGTGCTTGGGTATTCCACGTAGATACCAAGTTAGATGGGCTTTTGTTGGTCAGGCACCAAGGGGAGGGTCCTGTGCTTGTTTTTAGTAACTTTAATGCAGTATAGATGGAGCATAAATGAGAGAATGGTGAATATATCATTTAATCATTTGCTAGTCACTGTTACATACCYGATTTATGTAGACTATTCTTCTATWTTTTTTTCATGCAGGCCTTGTGAGTAACATCATTTTCACAAGTCACACTGCTGAGCAGAAGCATCCGCTGCTTGTGCAGCTGCAAAACCTCATCCGGGCAGCAAATCCCACCGTCTCGTTCATCCTGGCAGAAAATGGAGTTGTAACTAGGTAATATTAGTCGTTTTCTRGGATTTGTTGTTTTCAGCAGATTGGACACAGCAGCTTGTGTTGTCTGGTGTTTCTCTAGTGTTTCATGCTAAGGAGTTGACTGTTTTTCCTAATTGCATCCCATTTAAAAGACACTTTCCTTTACATGTCTCGTTATACAGATACAGAGATTAGGAAATGTATGTTTCTATTTGCAAAACWGGCTTATGTTACTGTTGCTGTGATTCCAAGTGGAAAAAGTGCCCACACTTTACTGTGACTAATGTTGTGTTTTATTTAAAAGCCATTTTATTGAGTCTATAAATTAAAAATCTTAATCTTTATCTCTTTATAGGAATGAGGATATTGAATTAATTCTCTCGGAAAGCAGTTTTTCAAATCCTCAGATGATGAGAGCTCGATATTTAATGTATCCTGGCTGGCAAGTATCTAGACTGCAAAGTGTTCTAATTAACTTGAAGATTTAAAAGTCTCACTAACTCAATTTATATTTTCTTCAAGGCTACTCATTTGGAACAAACTTTGTGTAAATCATCTTTAAAAGAAAGCTGATGAGTATTCTTAGTAGATACACTATTGCTGTCCTTTTATGGGGAAAAGGATCCTTTTTGGCACCCTTTAAATCAACGGCAAGATTGCTGTTGCTTTTTGGAAGAATAGAAAAGAACCCTCTGGGAATGAGCTGGGAAGGRTTGGGATGGGTGAGGTCAATAATGACTAGTGTAATTTCATTCTGACAGCTATTCAGCCTTGCTGGAATGAACTTGCTCTGTCACTCTAGTTATTAGCAGAAGAATTATTCATTAGAAAAAGAAGCAGCAACCTTACTGACAGTCTTGGCAGAAGCTAAGGGCGAAATAATACACGGTACCAAGCGTTCCATCTAATACCAGGTGATATTTTTCAGGGATCAGGGAGCTTTACACATCTTGTTGCAGTTATCTGTGCTGCACTGATTTGGCAGAAAATATAAACCTGTCAGCCATGTTAAGGCCTGGATGATTCTTTTTTAGTTAAAATCATACTGTTGAAAGCACAGTTTATTAGTTTATTCATCATAGTTTGCCATGTGTGCAGCTTTTTATTCAAAATTAATATTTACCTCTAAACCACATCCGAATAAGGCTCCTGAAGTGAATTAATGTGAGGTGGTGAATGTTGGAGCTGCTTGCAGAGTGCATATAGCCACAGGAAGAGAGGTATAGCTGAGAAGTAAGTTATTTAAAACTTCTTAATGGTATGCAAGTAAAATGCAAGTAAAAAAAAATAAACACTAGCAGCAAGAACATTCAAGTGAGTCCCTAGTTCTTTGAACCTAATATAATTAATATCACACTTTTATAGATTTCTTCTTAGAAAATAAACTTAGCATTTTATTTTCAAAGAGAAAGCTCATCTACTGTAAAAGAATATTCTTCTTTTAAGAAGTCTGTTAGTTGGAAAGGAAAAGCGTGTGTGTTTTCTGCATGTTGAAGGTGTGTGTTTCTTTGTCTTAAGGTATGAAGGCAAATTTGGAGCTGGGTCTGTCTTTCCACCAATGGTTCAGATCTGCGTGTGGTTTAATCGTCCTCTAGAAAAAACACGATTTGTGACCAAATGTAAAGGTACAAATGCACTTGGACAGATTTGAAAGTTGAGAATACTGAGGAATGGAGGGAGAGGGAAAACACTGAGATAGTACARCTCTTCAGTTGATGCTGAGACAGTTTTAATTGGAAGTTCAGTTTCCCTTCCTTAATGTATAGTAAATGATCTTTAATGTCTGCTCTGGAAAACTAACCTGTGATTTCATTCCAATGAAAGTCTAATTTCTCATTTGTTTTTGAGGGGTTGAGGTAGCTATCTCCTTTGGCTTTTATTTTTTAGTTTGTTTTATTTATTTAGTAGTGTTCGAATGCTGCTTATAATGAGTGTCTGCTCCTAGTGAGCTCCTAGTGAGTGTCTGCTCCTACATTTTATGGAGAATTAATTCTTTGTAGTTACTACAAAATGGGCTCACTTCTGCATTAGGCTACTATAATAGATACTTAATCCCGCCTTTCCTTAGTTTGCTCCTTAGCAAAGCAGTGCCTTAGGGAGCACCGTTTTACTTGCCAAACACACTGTAGGCATTCATTATGCCAAACACATTATACCCCCCTCCCTATAGAGAAGAAATGAGAACATATAGGAACGTTATGTTGTATGGGCTATAGGGGACTTGGCAGCATTTCCCCCTGAAGCACTAGGATATGAAGCAGAACCCACTTTTTTTTTTTTGCCCAAAAGCTGCACCAAGAAAAAGAAGTGAGTTAATCTCTCTGTCTTCTGTTTCAAACAGCGATCAAGTCATTGCTCAAATCGAGTCCTTTCTCTGGAAACATATACCACATCATGGGCAAAGTTAAGTTTTCAGGTAAGGGCAAAATACTTACGCAGTGTCTTGTGACTGCATTTCATGTGCTTGTATTTGAAAACTYTTTTCATGCTGTATTTAACACTACATAAGTGTTCAATTAAATTATCCAATACTGAGACTTACTTTCTTCCTCCCCTCTGTTTTCTCCTGGTTAGATTCTGATAAAATGATTGAAGTCTGTCACAATACATCATCTAATTTGCTAAGCCTTGTGCCTGTTCAGGAGGGGCCAACTCCTCCTGATACAAGAAATGATAATAGAGAGTGCAGCAGTCAGCAGGAGTATTTCCTTGTGTTCATTGGCTGCTCTCTTAAGGAAGAGGATATAAAAGACTGGCTCAGAGAAACTGCCAAACAGGTTTGTGGGCATGTTTACTTTTGTTCACTGTGATCCATTTGGCATTTCTTAACAATAGGAGAAGAAATCTGAATGTCTCAACATTTTTTTTTAAACTAATTTCTCTTCCACCAGGGCATTAACATTTCAGGATAAATGTATTTCAAGCCGAGGACTAACAGTTTGCAAATGTGTATTATAATTCGTGTATTATTTTAGTATCTGCTACAGCATATTCATGGATTGATCTGCTGGTCTTGAACACTTTAGCAAGTGGACTGTGTCCAGAATAAACACTCAGTGATTTAGCTGAGATACGGTTGCCAAAACCTAACACGTAGTATGGAATAATTCTTCTTGAGAAGAACCTTAATACTGCAAAGTTAAACTTGTTTTGATTCACTAAATTAAACCTCCTTGAAAATAATGTGGCAAAATGGAAAGTTTCAGGGGTTTTTTGTTCATTTTTTTTCCTTGCTGAGATAATTGTTATGGTTCTAACTCTGTGCTCTTGTGATGTACATTTTGGAACCTTAATTACTTAAAAAATWCTCATGGTTACTTCTTAACAGCTTCAGATTTGCATAATATCTTTCAAAAGTTGTGTAGGGCATCAAATAAGCTTCCTGCACACCACTTAGAGCTGTTCCTAAGGAGTTTCGGTTTCCCAGCTCTGTTCTACTAACAGATTATATTACTGCAGGACAGTGTAGTTCTGTGATGAGATCTAATTCATTGTATATGTGCGTAATACATGGAGACAAATGCTTTTGACACTTAAAATATTCTGTAGAGTTTTAATTTTACGAAAACTTTTGACTCAAATTTTCCTTTTTTTTTCCTCCAAGAAAGAACCTGTAGCATCTTGCCTTTTTGTCTCGCTGCTTCTTTTAGTTTGATTGTTTTTTTTAAACATAACTACATTGTAATATCAGACTGTCACACAGTAAATGTGTAACCGGGCTATAACTCTTTATGCAGAAACCTCAGAGGAAAGCCCTGAAAACCAGAGGAATGCTAACCCTTCAGGAAATAAAAAACATTCATGTAAGTAGAAGTAGTTAATAGCAAGTCTTCCTTTTGGCTGATTTCCATAACTACTAGAAGTAATTAATAGCAAGGCTCCTTCTGGCTGATTTCCATAAAAACCCATCCGTATGATGGAGCATCTCCCATATCTGTCATAACAAGTGTGCCCAGCACTGAATTATTATCGCACTTACTGGCTTTTATATACTCAGAAACGCAACCAAGGCTGTTCAGGAGGAGTCTGAGATGTAAATCTTGGTCTCGTGTCAGCATTTATCTTCAGGGCTGTAAGAAAGCAGGCGGAAAGCAGATGGAAGAGTAGGACACTTTTGTTTGTGTGGTGATCTGCTCTTCCCCATCTTCTCCCTGTCCTGCACGCTGCAACACTGCAATCTGCAATTGCAAATCACAGCCCTAAATGCCCAGTCCTGCCCCCGTTACTTACAATTCGGGATGTAAGTGCCATCTTTGGAGCAAGGCTCCCCAAATTTTAGCATAGCTATGATTAATGTTGTGCTATCTAACTCCCTGAGTCTACACGGACCTCATTTGTCATACTGTCTTTGCAAAGTGCTGCATTTTAGCCACAATCCATACCTTTCTCCCTGGCTGCTAAAGTTCAGCAGATGGATTTTTTCTAGCACATATTTAAGCTTATTAGGACTGTCTCTAGCAATTTCTAGTTCCAAATGTTTAATGTACAGCATATCACTTCTTCATTTAGGTGAAACGCCACTTGGATCCACTTCCAGCTGGTTATTTTTACAATGGGACTCAATTTGTGAATTTTTTTGGTGACAAAATGGATTACCATCCACGTATCCTTTAAAGTACATTTTGTTTGGTGRCTATCGTAAGTAGACTCCAGGCTGTACAAATCTGAAACAGAGACTGTCAATGCAGATGTGTTTAAGAGCCAGCTAATAGGCAGGTAGTAATATGAAGTGAAAAGTTTTGTTGCTTGAAGCTGTTCATGGCCACTTGCCATTTAGAAGTGTTATTAAAATGCTTTTTCAGATGTATGATCTAAGAAGCAGAAAGGAACCCAAAACAATCCCAAAGTGCTGTACATGAAGTCATGCAGAGAGTAATTTATGGGTCACAGCTTGTGAAAGAAATATTTTTAAAATGAAATAGTCCTGTAATGTTGCTTAATTTCTGGTCATGAGTGATAAAACTTCCAAATGAGTATAATAGTGTGTGCCTGCATGTGCGTGCGCACGCTGGAAGGGAAACAGGGGTGTTTTATGTTGTACTACAATACTGTAAAGATAGGCAACACAAAAGAAGATAATTTGAAACTTACTATGAAGAAAAAGCCTTATTTCATTTAAAGTAGCAATAATAATAGTATGCATAGGATTAATATCTTTTTGAATTTATTTAACCAACTGAAATCTGATTTTTTTTAAAACTGCTGAAGCATGGCAACCAGTATGATTTGCTCGTCAAAATGTGACATAAACACCTTCTGAATGTACTGTCCTTACTTTGCTGCTCTACAAGGTCTCATCTGATTTAAATTACACTATGGCCAAAGAAGGGTGCGCTAGCTTTCTTTTCTGAACTTCAAATTCTAAACTCTACTTTTAATCCTGATCATATTTCTCTCTGTGGCATGAAACTCCAGAGCAATACTGATGTTCCGATGTATTCTTCGTTATTGTTTCCCTCATTTTCTATCATTTTTGTCTTTATTACTTAAATTTCAGTATTGGGTTTATATTCTCAATTTACTTCTCTCGCCAAAATTTTGAACAACTTGACAAGAATTTTGTGATTCTCTTTTGGAGTAAGAACAAAGAGGTATTTGGCACATCTTATGGAAAAACAGATTTGTGTCTATGCAGTGTACCAGTAAAAAAGCTGGTAACAGTGGCCTTCAACTTCCCTGTTCGTTAGGCCATCACTCCAGCATTAGTTTTATGGTATGAGAGTCGATGGATCCTTAGGTGACTTTTCTTCTTCAGAAGATCCATTTAAATGCCCATAACTCTTACAAAGACCAAAAATATTCTCACTGAGCTACTTTCTAAATAATGCAGCACAGTTTCTCCATTAGCAGGCTCTTATATTTTTACTGCTAGTGACACACTCAAAAGTACATCCCTTGTCTGTGTCTGCCCTCTGAAACGAAGTTGTGCTGTTCCTTGAAACGCAGTAAGGAGATTCTGTAAGGTGATGAATGTTTCCTTGATTTGGAAACAAACCCCACAAGGAACCTGAACCAAGGGACAGGCAGTGACASCCTGACTTCTATTCTGCTTCTAATGTTTCTAAATTTTTCTTTCACAGCCTATGTGAGATGCTGTGAATGGACTCAAACTAATAGTCGCAAAGCAGTGGAGTGAGTAAACTGGTCCTGGGGTCAATCCTTACAGCCACTTCTCTTGAATTTTKCCTGATATTGTGTAATGTAGCCTAATTCTGTATAGGCACAATTGAGGATTTCTCTGAGAGCAGCTTTAATTTCCATAGGAGGAACAGGAGAGAACAGCCAGGGAACAAATCATCAAACTACTTAGCCTTTAGTTACAGCTAGGAGTGTAATGGATTTATAACACTACCTCCTAGCACGTGTGAATCACAGCTTTGGTCTGAGAAGTTAACTCCTCACAAAAGGTCACTGATGCTGCGACCCTGCTGCTGCYTTGCTCTTTGGGAGCAGAAAGAGTAGGTAAAGGAACTACCAACTTCAGGTTGACTTGAGTTTTTCCAAAAAAGCAGTACACATCTGCAAAACTGCTGTGGCTCTGTTGTTCTTAGGTTTTTCCTCTTGCCTGAGAAATGGCTCTTGTGCAACCCCTTTATCTCTATTAATAACGAGTAGCTGTGGTTAGGTCACCCAGAAGGTGATTGATTGTGTTTCTGCTCTCATTAAGTGGCCCTGGACTGAGTAATCTTTCACACCTGTTCTTCTCTAATAAACACTCTTCGGACAAATGTTATTTCCTTAATGTTTCGAAATGAGTAATGGACCAATTCATGAACGATTACTTGGAAGAAGCCAACAGAGAAATAGAGAAGTACAACAGAGAACTAGAAGAACAAGAATATCATGATCTCTTTGAGCAGAAGACATAAGCATGTGCATTCGGTGGATTTCCGAAGCGTCTACAGTCAGTAACCAAAAATGCTGTTGTCCTTGCTGGTTAACTAAAAAATTAGAAGTGAAATACCTGTTTTCAGCACTCCTTTTAAAAGAAAGAGATCACTCCTGTAAGGTTGGCATTTTAATCTGGTGACTGCTTAGCTGTTTGTACTGTGAGGTTTGCTTCCACTTCACCTTCATTCCAGATTGTAAAAAGCATCACCTGGAATCTCTGGCTAGTAGTGGAAACGTATCCAAAAGAAGAAGAAGAAGAAAAGAAGCAAAGCTGTTTTCTGGTAGATCAAAATGTAATCATGGAATTGGTCTGTCGTGCAGATGATCAAAGCAGTTTCTTCACTAGGTGTCCCTTGTTGCACTGATTTGGCGTTGAAAGGCAGCGGGGTACTGCAGCGTGTGGGACTGGGGGATGTTCCTAAAGCGAGAAATGGGGGAACATTTTAAAAGCTCCAGAGAGGGTGCCTAATCCTACTGCTGTCAGGGTGTTCCTAAAGCGAGAAATGGGGGAACACGTAGCCCCTCTGCCTTCTTCCAAATGCACTGTGCACTCTTTGATTCTGCACTTGAAATTTTTGTTTTTTTTTCCCTTCTTTCTGAAAATACGTTTATACATTTCAGGGGAAAAGAACATGCGGGGAGATATGTTTCCTCCCAGTTCTATAAAATGCATTACACTGGTTGGTGTAATCATGACTTGATGTTGCTTAAAGATTATCTTGAAAGATTCTTACTTCAGTAGTAAAAACCAAGTCAAGCAAGAAAAGGGAGAGGGCACGAAAAGCCAGGATTCTTCAGCTAAATAATTCCACTTTGTGGAAATAACTTATTCCCAAAGGTGAGAAATATCAAAATGAATGTTTTGAAGATGAGAAACCTTGTTTGTGGAGCCTTTCAGAAGAATTTGCACACTGACGTTTTAGAAAGCTGATACACTAGGTGTCAAGTACTTGCAGCAAATCCTCTACAGCTATTAAATGATACTGCAGTAGGAATTATAGCAACATATCCCTAAGTTAATTTAGTGCAATTTGAAGTGACACTATAGATCTTTGGCTGAAGCTCTATAAGGTACCTTAGCAGCTACTTAAACATAATTATTGCTTATTCAAATTATCAGATTACAGTAGCGTGCTATGTGCTACGAATTCAGAGAAGTGGAAAGCAGCCTGGGAAGGATTTTTGATTTTCAGATTCCTTTGCCTTAGGAACAGCTTGATCTCTTAATGTAGCTGTGATCTTTTTGGCCAGGTCTGTGTAATGCACTAAGAAATCACTGCAGAAATAGTTACACTTAACTGAAATCCATGCAGTGTCATTTTTATGAGAGGAGAAAGATATAGCTCCTGCTCCCAAACCTAAGGCTGTGTACAATAATACGCTGTGGGGAAGTATATTTTTTACCTTTGGAATCTGAAAAGGCTGAAATGTTAATAAACCTGTCAAAAATTGAAGCACCATCTAGGTAGACTTTAGTCTGTGTTGCTACTAGCTGACTTGGTGCCTGTACTGTGGTGCTTATACAGTATAGACGTGGAATTCCAGGTGCTGCAGATTGGGATATAAATGTGATAAGGTTTCRTTAATAGCTTTCCTACTAGACTGAAATTGTCTGAATTTAATGATTTTTTTGCACACCACGAGACTTTATTGAAACTACTTGTATCCTGTTGAAGTACAGTAAAAGCCAGCAATTAGGTTGTGTTTTTTAGGCTTTCGGGGGTAACCCGTGTCACAGGTATAGAGCGTCATGATAAGGCTCGTGAGTTATCTATGCATGGCTATACTTTAGTCTTAATATACTGTAGTGCCTGGTAGAGTAAATATAGCTAGCAGTGGATCCAGGGGCACTAGTGGGTGGTGATAAACTAAGTACAGTTGGCTGCATGAAACTATATGTCAAACGAGGATTATTAAAGTAGAGAATTCTGAAGGTAAAACTGCAATAAAAGGGGCATTAGGAAAATTTAAAAACCCTCGTAGCTATTTGCCAATAAACTTAGTGTTAAGCCCAGTGTGCTCCATTCCAGTAGGAGTTATCTAATCTGCAAAGCCATATTTCTAGAGTAGTGGGATGACTCTGTAATGTCAGAAGAAGCAGCGGCCGTTGAGACGAGCAGCACCTTGATGCTTGGGCTCAGCCCGCGAGTCGAGAAGAGCGTAGGTTTAAGTGCAATTGATGAAATGATAGCTGAAGATACTGTAGCTTGTTGGTTTGCTCTGCTSAACTCTTTTTAAGAACTCCAATTTGTGCAAGCCTCGAAAATAAAGGGGCTAATTCAGCCGGGTTGGCAATAGGGATTTGTAATTGCAGCTGAGAAATGCCCGGTGATTCAAAAGAAAATACATATATAAAACTGGCCAGCTACTGTGCAAATTGAGCAGTTTTTTAAAAACCGAGTCGGAAGAGCTCCAAACAAAGCCCTAGTATCCTTATATACTGTACTGCATGCTATATGATAATAACTGTGTAATATGAAGACCTTTCACCATACTGGTACTGTTTCAATTAATATATTTTGGTATTGAAATCATTTGATTACCTCAATTTTTTTAACAAAAAAAAAAAAAAACAAAAAACTGTGACTTTAAAATAAAACAAACAAAAAAAATACCGAAATAGTGAAACTGTGACGATAGTATCCTTTAAATACAGTAGTGCCTTGCAGATGACGCCATGGGTGCTCTAAGCATAAAATAAATGGACGTCATGGGTTGTATTGCTTGCAGCCTCTTTTTTAAAGGAAAAACGGTTTTGGTGAAAGGACTTTCAAGTTAACCTAGTGAGAAATATTAGCACAAATGGTTAAACTGTTTTTTTAAAAAAAAAAACTCTTTGAGGACTAAAATAAATAGCTGCTGMTGATGATACTTTAATAGCAGTTGCTGATTATTTTGGAGTTACTTCTTATGGTCAGCAGCACTTTTTTTTTAATGAGAACTTTTGTACTCTGGTCAGAGATGTTTGTACTGTATCGAAACCCATCTGTAGGGTAATCTGGTTTTCTCACCCTTTTGAAGTTGGGGTGAGGATTAAGTTACTTCAAATGATCTAGTTTTTTAGCTACTGTAAAAACTATTAAAAAAAACCCTACAATTTCTAAACCACAAATGTTTGGATACATTAAAAGTGCCATTATACTGTTCCTTGATCTTGTGCTGTATTTTGAAAACCGGTAACAGTAAATTTGTGTCCAGGCATTTCTGATATTGTGGAGAAATGCTCAGAGTCCTCAAGGGGTTTACATGCTTTGCTGACCGTCACGTTAGCAGCTCGTGTTGTTTCTCTTCCCCTCACAGAGAATGAGTGTGATCAGAAGTTACTGAAGTTATAGGGAGAAAAATGTGATAAATTTAGGAAAGGATTGCTTGCAACTTGAGCTGCACTGCAATCTAGGAGTATTTTATATGAAGCTGTGCAATTTGGTTATTTGTCTGTTTTTACACTTGGCATTTGGCAAAACTGATTGCAGGGAGGATTTAAGTTGCAGGTAAAAGTTCCTTACTAAGTTTTTTTTTTATTTTTTTTTTAATTGACTTTTCTGAATTTGCACAGATTTAAGCTCTAGAATACTTTGTTGGTATTCTTAAAAGGGAAAATTGTAACTAGTATAGTGAATTGTAAACTGTGAGTTGTTAGAACTGCATCGTTAATCTAATTTTAGATTGTTTAAAATGTACCTCAAAGTTAGTGAGAAATTGCTTCATTTTTACACAATTGTCAGATCTTGATATAACACTTCTCACTTTCCAATGTGCCAAAATTCACTTTTATACTAGTTCTCAATGCTTTAATATTTGCAACTTAAGTTAAAAACTTTTATTTACAAACACTACTGTAACTTCAGTTCAACTGAATTGTGTGATTGAAGCTTTTTGCCTATTGTATTTATTACACAACTTGATTCAGTAAATATAAAATTACCTTTCCATTTATTTTTGTATTGTTTTACATGTTTATACCTGTAGTTTGTGTGACTTTTACACCTGTAACTCAGATATGATGGAAAGAACCAATAAACAATATCCATCCTCTGTCATTCCCTTGATTTCTTTAAGTAGCTTACCTGGTCCTAACCTTGAATTTTTAAACATTTTCCATCTTTGTTTTAAATTGGGTTAGTTTTCTGAAATGACTGAGTAAAGACAAACACAGAAGATAAGGAGATTGTTTTTGTATTCACACTAAAACATAAAAGTAGAAGGAAATTGGACGCTCTTTTTAAGCTGCTAATTTTAGACCTTTTTGTATTGGCTTCTGATCTGATAGAATTTAAAACCGTGAGGTGTCTAAATTTCACACCTGCCACATCTTTTGGAAACTGTATTTTTCCATGAAGTTAATTTTTCCACTTCCCCATCCAGTATTTCTTTACTTATTCACGAGTATTCATCGTGGAAAATTTATATGGATTTATTGTAGACAAAGAGCTGATAGTTGCACACATGCAAATACAAAAGCTAAATCCTACTCCTTTTAATCATATGCATGATCTTCTGTGGCTCTGAAATGGGACTGCCGTGGAGAGGGTGATCCCACCTTCTCCTCCTCTTTTTGCTTTGCTGCATGGGAGTTGCATCACTTGGTTAATTAAGCTGAATGTCGGATTGACCAACACTCTTGCAGTTTTTGTTGTAGATAGTAGAGTGTTGCAGGTGGTTTCTTTTATGCACTGTTGATGTGAAAGCAGCAGGTCTGAATGCAGACGGTTCTGCAAACCCCAGGTATAGCTGCCCAAGAAATGGCTTCTGTTTTTTAACCTTTTGACTGAAATCGGGAATTTTTCACTTGCTAAGCAGCAAGATTTTGAAAGCATGAGCACTTTCATTTGTAGATGTACTTGGGCAGCATCCATTTCTTCTGAACTGTTGCGTGTATGCAGTTCCCTTGGACTCTGCGGTGTGATCCATCATCAAATGGAATGATTTCCCTATCACTATTTTTCACCTGAGAGAAGCAGCTACTTGTCACTTTATTCTTAGACTTTTAAACCCAGAAATGGCTCTTTTAGCTTTGCTGGGAGTGCTCAGACGCTGCTAGCAGTAGCATGTGGATATATCTTCTGAACTCAAGACTTTGGGCTAGACATCAATGGAAGCCAAGCAGCTGGGAAGGTTTTCCACCCTGGCCCCAGCTGCTTCCATAAGGAAACCTATTGGCTTTATTCGTATCTTGCCATGCAGTTGTTCCAAAAGTGCTCTTCAAATGCAGCTTAAGTCGCCGTGAAGGTCAAAGAAATAAAAGCTGCTTCCTTTATTATGTTTTTTTAAGCCTTAGTTATCCTTCAAGTGTGATTATAAGTAGTGCTTTGGTTGCTCTTTCTCTGTTGCGTAACTGCTTTGGGCTCCCTTTGTTTTCTTCTCGTTCCTCAGATTATCAAGGTTTAAACTGAGGTCAGCTTGTGTTTGATCATTCAAAATGTAAGAATTGTCACCATAATAGCTGTGTGCTGCTAAGGATGCTTCACAGAGTGGAGAGCTCAGATCTGTTGCTCTCCCTGGGCTCCTACCCAAGCGTGTGTTGCAGACGCTGGTCTGAGCTCAGGAAGGGCGTGTTACAACAGGAGCCCTTGAAAGGAGGCAACGTAACCTAAAAATACAGAGCAAGATTGATTTATTTTTTATTTTTTTTTTAAGATGGCAATTTCTGACTTCATGATGCAGTTTTTTTTTAGCTTGTATATGTAAAGTATATAAATATGTATGCATAGATATATGATGTATACCCCCTCAATTCCTCTTTCTGTGTTTCCTGTGACTAATCCACTTGACACAGGTGTGCCTTTCTACCTGTTGCTCTTTTCTATTTTGTGATATCCAGGGTACTCCATCCGATTTAGTTATTTTTCCATGGCAAAAATCAGGAAACCCCTCGTTTTCTTTTCCCTACCTCTTCGTCAGGAATTCTAAGCCTAGAACTTTGAGAAATAGTCCAGAAAACACTACTTTCTATCTGTACAAATTCAAGTTTGAATCTCTTCATACTGGCATCAAATATTTGCACATTCACCAGTGTCATTCCAGTAGCCCAGATTTTAAGCTGTCTGTGAAGATGCATCAACAGGTCTTCTAAGAAGGTAGTGTTTGGGGGCATTTCACGCTAATTTAACTTGGGAATCATCTTTTCCGCTATTTGTGACATAGGAATTACRTTTGTGCCTTAGGAAAACTAAAGTGGAGTGAAAGCCTTGAGAAGAACACTGTACATGGCTCTGTTATTCTAAATAATCCACTCTTTTGACCATCTCCTYTGTGGTGTATTCCTGTGAAAGAAGGACATCTGGGCATAGCTGGGCATTTCTCTGCCTTAACCTCTGTCGCTTCCTTTYCCCTTTCAGGTTGGCCACCTCATCTGGTGGGATCTACGGGCAGACGTTGATGGAGCTGAGGTTTCCAGCCCCATTGCACGGATGCCGCTGSTGGAGCCTCAGACTCCTGGGTTTTGGTCAGTTGGCTCCAGACGTGGCAAAACTGTTTATGTAGTGTCTGCGGTATCCACATTTCAGTGCTGATACTGTGGGTTTGTAGATGAAATCTCTGATGTGGGAGGTTAGGCAAGATCTCCTCTGACTTGGAAATCTCAGACTTTTCTGTTTCGATTTGTGCCTTTTTTCTTTCTTTCTCCCAGGTGCAAATTTACCCTTCTTACTGCCAACAGCTGGGGACAGGAGGAGTGCACATGTGAGCTCTGAAAGAGCTTGGATTGTCCTAGAAAACAAAAAAAAAATGGGTTTGAAAGGACCTCAGCAGTTTGGCTTCTTCATCCCCCTTATGGTTCAGACAGACTGTGCCCCATCAACTTGATATTCCCCTTCAGTAAGACAATTCCATTACTAGACAAAGAAAATACAGCAGGTCTTGTCCTCCTGGACTTGGCAATACTTTTGGTAAGTTTGCAAGAGGGGAAGCCATTAAATTGGAGACTATTATAGAGGTTGGTGAAGGAGGCACCAAGTCAGTAAGGAATTAAGATTGGGTGGCAATGTTGCAAGGAGACTGAATGAACTGAGAGAAGATTACTTAGGGAGCTAATGAGGAATGAGTGTAGTAAATAATTTTACTAATAATCTTTGTTTATACATTATTTTACATCCCTGGTGAATTTATGGAGGAGTGTTGCACACCAGTAAGTCAAGAAATGGGGAATTAAATGGAGGACCTTGAGGTAGCAGAAAAGGGGAAGCACTAAAACCCAATTAAACTGAGGATACTGACTGAGGGATATGACCTAATATATCAGGAAGGAACTGAAGAAGAAAACACAAATATGAAGCATCCTTAAAAAACAGTTGGACTCTGGGATGAGTCCTCTGAATGGTAGGACATTGGCAGTGTGACAGGGGAGAATCTAGACATAGGTAGATCACCATGGGGCAGCCTGCTCTCTTCTCACCACCTGTGCTCAAGAAAGAAATACTCGTGGATGTACAAGCGGGACTGAGCAGGATGGATCCTGTCCCTTGCTGAGCTGCAAATATGGGTTTGTCTTTGGCCTGACAGCAGAGCGGGCATGCAGGGGCCGTGGATGAACAGGGCAGAAGCCCAAGTCAATAAGTGAAAACAAAACCCTTAAGTAAGGCTAAGCCTAAAAAGCTTTGAAAAATAATAGCCAAGTGTAGCCTGCAATACAGATTTCCCAGGAGAGAAGAGATAGATTCTCCTTGGTAAATCTGAACATATCCTTGAAAGAGAGTTTTTAGTGATCTTCTTTGCTCTCGTTTATACATCTCTTTCATTTAGGCAGCTCTGGTAGCATCTGCAGAGGTTTCCAGTGCTGTTCAGTTTTTCACCAGCAAATCCGCCTTCCAATGCGTATTGATTTTGGAGTTTCTTAGCCTACGTGTCTGCAGACAGACGGTGCCTTGTTAGCTTTCCAAATAGCCAGCCTCATTAAAGTAATGAATTCACAACAGGAATTGCATGGAAATGGAACACTTGCTAATTGAATAGCCCTGAGTTCGCCTCCCATTGTAGACTTTCAACAAGGTGCTTGTATGATACCTCCTATTGAATTTGCTTAAAATAAACCATCATGCTAGTTTGATGTCTTGGTAGGAAAGAAAACACCCAATGGGCAAGGCCTGGAGGATTTAGGATTTCAATAGCTTTATTGCTCCAGTACAGACCAAAAAAAAAAAAAAAAAGGCATGGAAAGTAAAATCTGAGTGACCCATTCATGGCTAGGAAATCATTAGGCACACAATGTATTGTATAGATCACTGTAAAACCGCCCGACACGAGTAAAACAGGAAATTTATAATAGTTAAAATTGAGCCTTCAGTTCACCCCACCAAAAATCCTCTATTTTTCTGYGTTATCAAAGTTAGTTCAATATTTGTTTTATATACATCCTGTTCCGGACTTTGATTCCTCTATATAGTACACCTTCCTGCCTTCTAATATCTGATTTATTACATAACCACTTTTCTTCTGAAGCTTTTGCTTTGCCTGCTTTAACTCTTTATCTTGTCCGCGTCTGGGTCTGCCGGGAGCCTTTTCTTCTAGCTCTGCTTGCTATTCGTGAAACTACAGAGAAAAGAATAATCCAAGAGCTGGTCTGCTTCCACCTSCTCTCTGGAGCTGGCAGAATGGGAAGGCCATAGGGAACATATGGTAAAAAGGGGCTATGGAAGATGAGGTGTCTTCTGGAGAGAGTTTTGGAGACTCTGCAGCTGTTGGGGTCTGTGCAGGGTGCAGGAGTCCCTGTTCCTAGTGTGCCTGCTGTCCACACCGGTGTCCTCTTCTTAAAGCTGCGGCTTAGCAAGCAGAGTCTTCCTCTATTCTCCGTGCCTTAATGCTAGTTTGGGGACATCTGCCCTCCTGGAGCTGAGGTTAATCTCATGTTTTGGCCGTGTCGCRGGGAGACCGAGGAAGTGCTTTCCTCAAGGTCAGGAGGGCTGTCACTGGTAGACAGAGGAGGTCCCAGAGGCAAGTTTGATGCCTCGGGCTATTGAAAGATGTGTTTCCTGTGCAACAATAGAGAATTTTGTTTTATTTCCCCATGGAACCTCTAGAGATAAGGGCTGAAGTTCATCCTGTACCATCAGGCACGTCGCATCTGCCTTTGTTGGCACAAAGACAAACATGAGCAGATCATTACAAACTGTGATGTCCCTTATATTGTGTGTTATGCCTTGCGCTGTCAGAGATGACCTGCTCGTATTCAGCATAATCCAGAAGCCACCAGCATGATGAAATGCTTCCATATAACATACATCTTCATGTGTATTAGCGCTTTAAGATGCTGTTAGGAGATGATGGTGCTAAGTGGGGCTAAGGATGGCCCTTGTGCCATCCTAGCACAGAGGTCTGTCTCAGGAGACCCCAATCCACCCAGGTTGGATGTCTTGCTGATGTGGCTACCTAGGCAGGCAGCCTCCCTGCGAGTCTGGTGGCAGATGGTGCTGCATCTCCAAGCAAGCCATGAGGCTCCTCTCAGTGCTCTATCGCAGAACCAGTTTGGAGGGAATGAGAGCCTTCTGCTTTGTATTTCAGGAAGAAAAAGAAGAAAAGGTCTGCTCTCCTGGACTCGCGCTGATCCTCAGTAAGAAGGCAGAGGAACCAGGGATCATCCTACTTCAAGGGTGTTCTCTTTGCATCCTTCTGCCAGCCTGGCCCAGTGCAGAGGTGCAAGAGCTGTTGCACTCCTAGGCTTTCTAGTGTTAAATGAGACATCCCTGAGGGTGGACACATCTCAGGAGCTCCTTTCCCTCTGCAAAAATTGTCARATTATCCATCTTCGTGAGACTTGACCCCCTTCTTTCAGCTCTAGCTGGCTAAGAGCTCAGAAGATGTCTATGGAAAGCACCAAAAATACAGGCCACCCACTGCTCTCACTGCAGCCTTGTTTCTTCAGGAGACAGGGTTAAAGAGCTGCTTCTGCCCTTCATTTTCTCTAAAGTAGGCAAAGGGAGCAGGGAAGAAACTCAAGGAAATAATCCAAACTGAGAAGGAACGAGTGCAGAAATACAGTGATACTAGCACAAGGGCAAGCCCAGATCAGTATATCCTGCCTGAGGTGGAAGATGAGGAAATTTGGCACCTTCATTTCTCTCTRGACTCTTTCTCTTGCAGAAAATGACCCTGTTTGGTTTGCTGGGCCCTTCTGTGCTGGGTGTGAGGAGGATACGTGTGGCACGTATAAGGGGCTGGTGGCAGCATTCCTTGGTGGTGCTTTGCTGGGGTGGACGTGATGTCCCAAAGCAGTGCTGAAGGACAGAGCTCATCTCTAAAATGTCTCCCAACAGGAGGAAGAGAAGCCAGAGGTGTTGCAAGGCAGAGGGGGTTGATATCTAGGGAAGGGAAGGGAAGGGAAGGGAAGGGAAGGGAAGGG
>NW_020455843.1:2246449-2266403 GCF_003342845.1 Nothoprocta perdicaria | reverse complement strand
GAAGGGAAGGGAAGGGAAGGGAAGGGAAGGGAAGGGAAGGGAAGGGAAGGGAAGGGAAGGGAAGGGAAGCAAGAGTCATCGCAAGCTAGGAGATGTTGATATCTAGGAAGGACATATGACAGCAGAGCATTTATTTTCATATAGCTAACACTGTGGGTTTTCTTTCTCCCCTCTTCAGTTGGGCTGAAGCTGCAAATTTCCTTCCTTATGTGGCAATGTGCTCCCCAACGCYGCGGGACTGCAGACGGAGGAGGGAGACAAGACATCAGCAGCATCCAGGAGATGGTAAATCCGCCCTAACCTCCCCACTCCCTCTGGGACAGACGGACGGAGGAGGCCACATCTCGGATTGCTGCTGGTTCCTCCGGCTCACCCGTCCGCTGCTTTCTTGGCAGCCGGCGAGCACAGGGAGATAACCATCATTTTCCAGCAGTTTCGTGCGTGCCAAGAGCAGCCCGGAGGATTCCTTGGGCAAGGTGTGCGGAGGGGGAAGGCAGCTGCTGCAAAGCCACGTTCCCCCTGTGCCRGGTCGCAGCTTCCAAAGCCTGCCCTGATCCCGAGTCAGGTATCCGCTATCCAGRTGGAGCCCATGGACTTCTGCACAGGCTGTCCCAGGAGGTTCTCAGTTGCTCTTTGGACTGGCAGCCAATGGTGGTAGCCTCCTTGCACGGTGATACAGAGAAAAATCAGTATTTCCTTTGTGATTTGAAGATTTGAGGGTGAATTTAATTAGTTAATTCCCTGTTTTTTTTTTCTGCTTGGGAGACAAAGTTTTTCATGCCATCCCTGCCTGCTTTGTTCCTCTTGAGAGCACTTTTTAAAAAACCTGTATTTCATGTACATTTTTAATTGCRGGTTTTTAAAAATTGGGGGCAGGTTCAGGATCCAGATGTTGGTGCAGCTTCCTCAGTTCTCCTTCCTGATCCTCTCCCCGTGAATCCCCTGTCTTGGAGCACGCAGGTCGCTAGAAGCTGCAGCTTCTAAAGGCAGAAGGAAAGCTCAGCAAATAGTTGGGATGCTCCCACCTCTGCTTTTCTCCGCTTTGAATCATCCAGGGTGCAAGAAGGTAGCTGAGGAATTCACTCCTTAGTGCTCTGCAGCAAACCTTGAGGTTGTCAGCCAGCCCGTGAAGAGTTAGCTAATACCTGTGAAGGATTTTAGTTTGCAAAAAGCCACCTCCAGATGTACACTCAAATCTATAGTGCCTCTTTTTTTTTTTTTTTAGCTTAATTGAATTGTTTTTTTTTTTTCTTTTATAGCTTTTGTTCCTGCTTTATTGCTTTTGTTCCTTGTTTCTGTTTTGAGCCTTCTAATTTGTTATGTATCATGTACAGCCAGATTCTCCTAGTGGAAGGAAAGGGAAAGGCTGGTCTTGCTTGGAAAGCAAAGTCGCAGGGAGCAGGACGAAGGCTGGTCGCGGATGCTGGGTGCAACCTTGGTGCTCTGCTGCTGGCGTTTCCCCTTCACCCTGCACTCTTGGTGCTCCACTTGCTCAGTAGGTGCCTTGTTTATGGGTGGAAACGATGACCAGTTGCATGGTTCATCACTGGGGTTGCTGTGATGTTGCTCAGCTAGCAGAGAGACCTTCCCTGGCTCTGCTTAGCGCGATGCTCCCCTGAAGGCACCTGAGGGCTGAACTTTCAGCCCATTGMATTAGAAAACTGCAGCAGCGTTTCTGAGCGGGGATCCGAGCTGGGAGCAGGAAGGGAGCAGAAAGCCACTTGCTCTTGGCAATTCCATGTCACCTTCCAGAAGTATTGCAGGAGAAAGCTCATGGTGAGGTTGCTCAGGATGTGTCTGCAGCAGAAAGTGGGTGAAATCTCCAAGGTTTTGCTTTTGGCAGCTCTCCCTCATCTGTGGTAAAGACTCATCCTTCTCTGCACAGATGTGTTTGGACAGCTGTGCAATGCAAAGACATGGCTTTGATCACTTGTTCTCTGCTAGAAATACACTCTTAGCTCTAATACTGYTGTCAGGTTGCTTCTTTTAGGAGGAAGGTAGGAAAGAAAGCAAGAGAAACTCTGGAGAAAGATGCTGAGCAAATACTGTGTCAGCCTCAGAAGGGAAGTTCAGCTGACATAGACCCAGTTTTGCTGTACATGTGGTGCAGGACAAAGCACTGGAGAGACGTAACATCTGCCTGAATTCTCCCTGCATGGAGCCCTTCYCCAGAACTAGCAGAGTTTTGCAAAGACAGGAGCGAAGGTGACTCTCTGTTCTCCTCCCCAGGGAAGATGAAACAAGGTAGGAGAACAAAAGCAATGTGCACAAGCACCGCTGTTTCCTGGCTTCTGTGCTGCTGCTTTGATGGCAGCTATTTTGGGGATCTAAGCTATGTTTATTCTCCTTTTGAGATACCTGAGAAATTCAATTCAAGCTGTCTTCAGGGAGGCTTAGGGAGAAAAAATGGACTGATCAAGCATGTTTCTAGCCCAGAGACAAAACAAACAGAAAAAGTCTGAACTCATCCTTTACTCAGGAACTTGGACTGTGGCATTAACTTGATCTGAAAATGGACCATAAGCCTCCTTGTCCCAACTTGAGATGGGACCCGCATCACCTGGATCACAGGGGACTGAGTATCCCTGAAAAAAGAGCATCACTGAGCAAGAAAAACCTGACAACACCAATGCAGAAAGGTCCTTTCTGCTCTCTTTATCATGTGTCAATGCGTGCATAGAAGTCAGACATTCCCTTACATTCTGTCTTAACCCTTGGGAAGAGGGAAGTAGAAATACACTTCTGTTCATTGGACTTTAAGGTTAAAAAGGGTCCGTTAGCCTAATGAGATGGTGCCTACCAGCTCCCTTGTTGCTGCTTGAGATGTGGCAGCCTCTCCCCATCTGTTTCCCTTTCTGATGCATAGTCCTTATGAACATCAAGCTGCACAGAGCTGAGTACTGCTGTGTGTGCAGGTGACCATGTGTTCGTCCTAACTAACTGAGCTTATCGCCATGCAGAATGATGAGCATGGTGGTGTCCTCCAGCATGTTCTCCTTCTGGCCAGGTAGTCAACATTGCTGCTGACCCATCAGTGGCATTACATGCAAGAACAAAGTCAGTTCTTTATGGCCCTGGCACTACAAAGTACCTTGAGATATGAAGATCTTGTTGCGGTTGGTCTGTAGAAGTGATGGGTTCAGCTGCCAGGGGAGCAGTAGCATCTTCTCTGTGCAATCTGCAGTTAAATTTAGGAACTCCTCACTATGCTACATTTGCTTAGAATAATGGGAAGGCAGACTCAAGCTTTGATGGACCCTAGGTTGCCCATTTGCTGGAAAACAGAAGGCTAAGACAAGGTCACCATCATGGCAGGGTTGTCATCCTTCACCTAGCACCAGTTCTGGCTGCCAGCTGGCCTAGGTGAAGGCTGCCAACCTGCAGAGCACGTCTACCCAGGGAACCTGCTGTACTGTGTTTTTAGTAGCTTTTTGTAGAGCTTTATGTAGAGGCTACAAGGTCTGTTGAGTGGGAATCATCCTTCTGCACTTGGGGGTTAGTACAACCCAACTTTGCTCTTGGGGGTTAGTACAACCTTTGCACTTGGGGGTTAGTACAACCCCAACTTCACTTGGGGGTTAGTACAACCCCAACTTCACTTGGGGGTTAGTACAACCCCGCTTTGACCAGTTGTTGTCTCTGCACCACCAAAAAGGGGAGGGGAAATCCTGCTTTCTCTGCAAACAAAAATCACAGGAGCAAAACCCAAGTAACCTTGGTTACCAGGCATTCTATTCRTGCTAAACAGCATTGCTGATAGCACAAGTCCCTTTCTTATGCATGTAGGGAGTACGCAATGTACCCAAGGATGGAAAACAGCAGACCCAAGGCAATGAAGATTTTGGTACAGCGAGCAAATGTGCCGCTGC
Organism: Nothoprocta perdicaria; assembly: GCF_003342845.1. NCBI lineage: Eukaryota > Metazoa > Chordata > Aves > Tinamiformes > Tinamidae > Nothoprocta > Nothoprocta perdicaria. Next base: position 2,262,534 of record NW_020455843.1, on the reverse strand, counting down.
AAATGTGATGTCATGGCCTTATCACTCCAGTGCTCTTGGCTGAGCCTCTCCTAAGGAGTTGGGCTGTTCCTTTGGCACAACGGGAAGTTGTTCCTTCTCCCTTTTGTTCTCAAACTTACATCCCACGGTGACTTCTTTTTGCAGCTCCAGACGTGAAGCCTCTTTGGCTGCAGACATGAAAATGTTAATGAGGTGTCCATGGTTGGATAGCTTTGTAAAATGGGTTTGTAGCTCAAATCCTTAATAATGCGGGATTTGGGAGATGTGTTTGCCTGGTGCTTAGCCTACCCAGGAGCTAATCTCTCCATTCTGTTGTTATAGAAATGCCCTTTGCAGCTTTGCTGCTAGCACTCAGCGCTGGAAGTTCTCTCCTGCTCTGTGCAAAAATGCCTGCTCATCATTTCCTTCTCTTTTCAGTGGAAAGGAGCTGGGGGAGGGACAGGGACCTCCACAACATGAGTCTCCTGTGCYTTAGGCATGTGCCCCTCTTCGGAGATTTCCCTGGTTCATCTTTTCCACTTAGTTTTGCGTCATTGATACCGCATTGGAGAAGGAAACGGTACCTCTGGCAGGGCCTGGTTATCTCCAGTCTCTCCTACACACCTGCCTGCAGAGACACAGCTGCAGCCAAGGTTCCACCGAGGAATATTTTTAAACCTTCTCCCCTCCCACTCTTTTTCCCAGCCAGGTCTCTGGGGACGTGTTGAACAAGATCATTCTCACTGAAATGTCTCTTGTGACAGGATGAGAGAGCTTAGCTCTGTTTTGAGACATACCTTTCTGCAAGTATTCCTCTTTCTATTCCCACCTTTTTCTTACATCTTTTTCTTACATCTTTGCTATGAGATCCCAGTTTTCAGACCAAAGAGGAAAAGCTTGAAATAACCCTTGAAGTAGATGATGTATCATCTTTCTCTGTTTTGAAGACACTTTGATGATGCAAGGTCTGTTTCTCCAGGGATGCTCCCTGACCCAACTGACCAAAACCAGAAGTTTTAGTGATGATGGCACTAGTTGTGGGACCTCGTTAATTGTATGTAGACATATCATCTGCTCTGTCACCGTTTGGTCTTTCATAATTAGCAAATCCTATCCCAGTGCAGGTGTCCACACTGATGGATCCTGCCTTAGGTACCTAAGCTGTAAGATCTCTATGGGCACAGTGTGCAGGAGCATCATCGACAGCTCCATGGGCATGCAGTGCACATGTAGAGGTGCACATGGAGCTATCACGTTTTCCAAGGGTAGAAGAACCACCAGCAGAGTGATTTTGTCATATCATCGCACCAACTTTTTGTTCTGCAGACTCAGTGTGACCTCCTGACATGGAAAACCCATACAAACAGGTAAAAACTCAACAAAGTCCTAACTCAGGTGGAAAGGGATGATCGCCTCACGTTTTAATAGCCTTAATGTGAAGAAGCACAACCGCCACACAAAGAAAACACAGTTTGCATAGGTATCTTGATCATGCACCCTCACTGGAAAAATTCAGCCTCAAGAAGCATAAACGTAATCAAACCCTCATGGCAAGAGCGTGCACAAGCAGAGCACAGGGAAGTGCAAATCACACACACCTCCACGCAGGAAGAGAAAAGCTCTCTCCAGGTACAGAATGGCTTTGCTTCGCTTAGGGATRGCCCGTATTTTTGGAACGATGTGCAGGTTTCTGCTTCAGCCTTTCCAAGCCTTACATATTTGATGTTTGTTGTCAACGAGCCTTTCGGTGCAGGTGGCACCCAAGGTGCAGCCTCTTGGCCGTCCACAGCTCGGTGCTTGTCTGGAGGCCTCCTAATGACTTTCTGTATGAAGCTTGGTCAGATCTAGGTGTGTTTTATAGCCGCAGGTATGTGTTGTAATACATCTTTATCTAATTTAGTCCTGCTGGGCAGCGGGGGTGAGAGAGGCAGAGGTGTATGGCTTTGTTCTTTCTCTTATCGTTGCTTTTTCATGAGTGATACTTGCTTCAGGGCTGTTATTTTTGGACAGGCGGTGCTTGTGTTTATTGTGAAGGCGCTCAGAGCTGGGGGCGCCTCCTTTGAGGTACGTAAATCTAAATAAGAATGACATTTAAAGCAGTTTGCGTGCTCTACCCAAGCCCACTCAGGGAGGAAATACGAGGAGATTGGATTTCAGATCCTTGAAGTAAAGAATCCCCTGTGGCAGTATCATGAAAGTCCTCAGCACCTCCAGGTAATTATTTTCTGACAAAAAGTTGTGTGGACCCTCATTCCAGGTAACTGTAATCTGGACCTTATTACTGTTTGCTTATTAATCTGTGGACCTCAATGCATAATGAGGAATTAATCACTGAACCAAAGCTGGCTTTTTTTTCCGGAGGCATCTGATCATGACTGGCCAGGTTAAAGTTGGGCAAAGAGGAGGAAGCTCCATCTAGCAAACCACGGTTCGAAAGAGTCAGAGTGGCACAGCTGAAATAAATTAATACCAAAACTTACARAAGGAGGAAAACCCATGGACAGGAAAGATGCATATGGTATTTGGGAGTCATTTCTTGCAGCAGTCGTTTTTTCTCTTGGAGACTTTYGTTTTTGGGGGTGGATTTTCAGGATTTTCTGCTCATTTATCTAACTGGGCAGCCCAATGTGGAATGGGTCATAAGAGCAGTTATTCAGGGGTCCACACTCCTTAAATTGTTATATAGCACCATTAGTGAAGAGGTTAAATGCCTGTCTTATCACTGCAAGCACTTCCCTTAGGTTAGGAATAGACCTTGTTCTTTGTTCTTCAGTGGAGGCTTCCAACATGTTGGTGCGTTTCTTCCAATACATCAGTGCAGATCCAGCAGATTTGGTGTGAAATGTGAATCCTCATACTTTAACTCCATCAACAGGTTTCCAGAAAAGGTTCAAATCTATTGGAAATCCTCCTACAAATCAAATTTACATGGCCAAACCTGAAGAAAGCAGACCATGTCCCCCATATCTCTTRTGCAGCATCCAAAAATAACCCACAATTCTTGCTTTTTGTTATTGCAGCCAGAATCTGCATTTCATCTACATTTCCAGCATCAGCCCAGTGCAGGCATGGAAAGTTATTTCCACTATATATCTTTTTAGCCCACAYTTTTCCATCTAGCCATGAAAATCAAGGTCGTTTTCAGTAAGTCATTGTTCACTCTATGGGGATCTTGAGCCAGTACTATAAAGAATTCCGTAAAAACAAAGCCCTTTAATCAAAAGGGCCTGAAAACCTTGCATATGAGCACAACATCTCTTGGAAGAGAGCTTCCAAGGAAGGTAGAGATGGATCTACATCCTCTCTTTATACAGCTGTCTCCCTGGTCTCAAACATGGTGTAATAGGTCCCTGTTAAATTGTCTAAATCTCTCCTCGCAGTGCTCCTGTTTCCATGCACTGGATGATGTAATTACTTCTCTGGCCTTTTATTTTAGGTTCTTAGAGTATGTTTTTTGAACAGCAAGTATAATCTGAGCTCCTAGATGCTGGGAGGGCCCTGCACACTGCTGCTTTCTCTTGCTTATGATGCCTTGCAGCATGTGCCAGTGTTTAAGAGCTTAGTCGCCTCTGATTTCGGATCTCTGATTAGATGTTTTGGCTAAAGAACTGCTTCCTTGCCTGTTCCCTCTCCTGATTTCCAGCCCTCAGTGCACTTAAGTATTTATGTGTCATCCTTAACAGTGAAGTCCTGGAAGATATTTTAAAGACATGGTTAATAAAATATGGCATCTCTTTCCTTCCTTTCCCCTCTTCACTGCCCAAGCACAGACTTCCTCTGCAAGTAGGTCTCCCTTACTTTACTATATATTTACATTTTTGAAGTCTTGCTACCCTCTGATATTGTTGGCTCTGTTTTGGCCTTTTTTTTTTTCTTTTTTGTTATCCTCTCAAAAGAAAGAAACTATCTGCGTTTCCAAGTTCTTGAATAGATGTCAAATAAAACATTCCAAACAATTATTCAGACTGGTAATAAGCAGTGAGACATCCTTCCTGTAGAGAAGCTGAACAATGGTTTCCTCTGACAGAAGCAAAATATTAGGAGTCTTCCATATGTTGATGCTGATTTAAACAACAGCATCTTCTCCGAGTGGGACAGGAGGCCCCAGCAATATCTGGATATCCTGCGGGAAGAAAAGCTCTGCATGCAACACCCAGGCTCCTTCTGACATGCCATAAAGTTCTGGGAGTTTTGTCCGCGTCTCCTCAACATCCTTCAGTTTTAAGAGCTCTTGCTTCCTTCCCTGGTTCTTTTCATTCTTCCCCAAGTATTCTGTGGTTTACCCAGAGCACTCCAGGGACGCAGGTGAGACACTTCCAACCTCAAATGCCAGCATGACCTCCAGGGAAGGGCCATGCTGGCTGAGCCTGGCTGCCAGTTTGACCTGCGTCCCTGCAGAGCCAGCCAACACATCCCCTTCCCAAACCATGTTTGGGCTCGGCTGAAGCGCCACCTTCTCCTGCCCAATGACAACAACGCTAGAGGTGTTGGGAACCTTGACCCTGAAGCGGACCCAGCTCTGCTCTTGAAGCACTCCCGTTCGTGGCTCCAGGAGTACGCACCCTTTCCCCCATGGACCGTACACTTTGGGGAAGGGAGGCCAGCTGGGCTCGGAGAAGCAGCGTATGATGTAGTCACAAATGTGCACAAAGTCCTTGCTGTTCTTGCATCTTCCAAAAAGGCCCACCTTGTAGACACCAGACTCGGGGAGCGCAACGCACACGCTGACTTTGGTCTTCAGCTGGGTGACCAGAACGTATCTGTCCAGGGGGTACTTGGCGCTGGTGACTTTGTCCTTACTCAAGCTGGCAGTCACGTCGATGCTGGCACGCGTGTGGAAAGTGATGTTGCACTTGCCCAGCTTGGTGGTCAYGATGGGGGCCGAGTGGCTAGGGTTGAAGAGGCCACTGCCCATGGAGCTGATCCCGGCCCCACAGTGCATGCTCAGACCTGAGGGGAAGAGCTGGTTCTGGTTGACGGGCCTCAAGCAGCGAAGGAGGAAGTTGGCCACGTTCCTGAAGGTGCTGGCTCCCAAGTCTTTGACGAACACGGAGAGTCGGTAGTAACCTTGGAAAGGACAGAGCACGTGGCAGCTCAGCTGCTTCTCCTCGGCTTGAGAGGCCAGGCATTTCCTGCTCAGCGCAGCATCTAAGTCACGACTAGCCAGCTCATATGTGGCAAGCAAAGGTCGGGATGTCTGGAGAGTCAACAGCAAAGTTCCTTGTGAAGCAACCAGCAGCTCCTCTTTGTGGCTGCTCTCCACGATGCCAAAATCTCTCATTTTTTGGTGAAGACCCCAGAAGCAAAAAGGGTTTTCAGGTAGTTCCTCTCGGTTGCGTGGCTCCAGACATTGAATCTGATAGGAGCACACCCAATTGTAGGGGGCCTGAGAATCAGCATCGCGGGCAAAGATCATGAGACYGAACAAGCCCTCGGTTGGGGGAGTCACCTTGATAGTCATGCTGTTCTCAGACACCGTCATCATCCCATAAGCTGCACTTACATCTTCATCAGTCATCGTGCCCTGGAGTTTGGAGAGCTGGTAGGTGAACTCTGTGGGATGAGCGCTCGCCAGCGTCACTGATGCCTCTCCATGGACTGTAGAAGGGTGAAAACACCTTTCATGACTCATCACTGATGTTATCTACTTACTTCTCAAGCCTTTTTGCAGTGCAGAACCTACAATGGCTGGGCAGGGTATCTGAATCCATCTCTAGTTTTGCCTCTACCTGCCGAAGTACCTTAGCAAGACTCTTCCTCACCCTTTACCATTTTCGCTCCTTGCTGAAAGTGGTGATAGCACAACCTCTCTGCAGATGTCTTTCGATGGTCTTTTAAAGGGGACAGATATATATAGCTATCGTCTATGCACCAGGGCACCCAGGACAAAGCTAATCTGTCATACAGTGGCAATATTGGTGAGCTGGAATAGTTCCTCTAAGCTGCAGATCTGCTGGTGTGGTATCAACCCAGCAGTGCAGTTGGGAGCATCAGGATGTTCCAGCCAGTGTGGCTGGTAGGACATCCCACAACACGGCCACATTTTAGAAATCAGTTTATTTTTTCCATTAATAATATTGTTGTTGGGKTTTTTTTTCTAAATTTTGGGCTTACTTAAAAAATGCTGTGGCCTGGAGTGTGTCCTAACAGGCTGCCTGGAGAAGTGGTGGAGTCACCATCCCTGGCAGTGTTCAAGAAATGTGTGGATGAGGTGCTTAGGGTTAGGTTTAGGCTTAGGTTTAGTAGGCATGGTGGTGATGGGTTTATGGTTGGCCTTGATGATCTTGAAGGTCTTTTCCAACCATAATGATTCTACATTGATTCTATCCTATCCAGGAAGGAGGGGAGAGCAGAGGAGGCGCATCGTTACCAATGCTTGCTCGTGGTACCGTGGCTGGTAGAGAAGGTCCAGCCTTCCTTTGTGATAACTCTTTTAGTCCTTGGCTTCAAGCTTTGCACCGCCCAACAGCAAGCCTTGCTCCCCCAGCCTGTCTGCAGCGGGAGGCTTTAAAGCCGAGGAGGACCCACCTTCACCCCAAGAGAGGTGAGAAGACACCYCGGAGAGGTCCACACGGAGGGGAAGAGCTGGTGCTGCCCTGGTTTCACCACCTGCCGTCATACCACATCCTGCTGTTTGTGAGCTCATCGTGCAGCAAGATGGAGCATTTCTCAGTGAAATGAAGTCTCCCAAGGGATTTCTGTCTGCTCCTGGGCAGAAGAGACTGTTTGCTCACTATGTCATGGACAAGTCTTCAAAAACTTCAAACCTTTGCTTCACAAACCTTCAAATCCTGGTGCTGATGAAGATGGGAAGGTCTACCAGGCAGATACCAAGCTTGGTGAGTTACATCAATTTACACAGAGCTAGAGATAATGGGGCAGCCTTGCTACAAAGCCCTGATTTGGTGATATTTTATGCTATACYCCCTGCGCTTTTCTCCAGATATAGATAAAAGCATGGGGAAAAAGCATGGGCTGCTCATCTCGTGCTCGGAACGCAGATGCTCTGCAGTCCCCAACACCGTTTGGGCTGCAGAGCACCAAACACCAGCACGGCGGGAGCCCGTGCCAGRTATCAGCACCCACACCACGTGCAGCGCCCATTTGTTTTGGGTGCTAACACCACACGACAAAAGCCTCTGGATTCACGCTGAAAAAAAACATTGCCCCTTGCTAATTAATAGATTACGAAACATATTTCATAATCTAATGAATARTGGAGGTAGGGGGGKKGGGKKTTTTTTGGTTTTTATTTTTTGGAATCTGGATTTTTTCATTGTTTGCCCCACACTTCTCTTTTGGTAGGTCGAAACAGCACAGCGAGAAGAATGGGAAGGCTGGGTCTTATTTATGCGTTGCCTGTTAAAGCTGTGACTTGGCTCACACAGTAAGTGCAAACAATTCTCTGCTGGTAAGTGTTCAGCAGAGACATTGCTGATGACAGACTTTATTAACTGCAGGTTTGCTCGTTATTAAATTCGCTCTACGCTAGTTTCCGAAGCTGCTGGCCTGGCCGGCTGCATCGTATTAGGATCTTTAGGAAGAAAGCAAAGAACAGAACATTGGACGCGGCGGAGCCAGCGATGGCGAGATAGGGAAGCCAGCAACGCATTTCGCCCTGGGAAGGAGACCTGAGGAGATAACTAATGACTACATTGAAAACAAACATTTGTTTGTTTTATGGGGTTAGTCCGAGCCATGAGCTCAAGATTCCTGGGTTTGTTTTTTTGTTGGTGGTAGGGGGAGGTCCTTTTGTGGTTTTGTTTTTGTTCTGTTTTGCTATTGGGGAGGCCAGGTGAAGCCGGGGATGTGTTCCCATGTCAGCACGCTGGATGCTGCAGGAGGTCGGTGCATGCAGCACTAATTGTGCAGCGGGGGAGAATTAAAAAAAACTCCCATTAAATCACAGGCATGTTTCTAATTTCTCAAAGTGTTGTTTAAAAGTCTTCCCTCCCCCTCTCCCACCCTGGCTATTGTATGTAGAGCATTGCCCCAATGCCTGCTTTTCTGTAGGAAAAAACCTCCTAAAAGTCCTAATTCCATAGGGCGGAATGTGCTCGATCACTGCTCCTATCACCCCAGCCCAGGCGATGCTCCCAATTAAAAGGGCTGTTTTTTGCAGAGGATGGGTGCCAGGTATTTTCTGAAAATCAGGTCTTTTTGCAAGGTGTCCCAAGTTCAGCTTCCATCAGATAGGAGAAATGTTGCCTGAAAGCTCTTAAAGACTTTAAGCACATGGGAGCTTCTCAAATGTAATCGAGCAGGATTTGATCCGCGGTAGCTGAAGAGGGAAAACGGGCTGATTTTGTATCAAAGATCCCAAGTGTTTGTATTACCCTGGTTGCTTGAACACACCCTGTTTGGTGCTGGCTTCCTTCCATCAAGCTGGATTGATATAACCAGAGTTTTGCATCAACAAAAAAAGACATCTGGTTTAGTTCATAATCTGGGTTTGCAATTTGGTGTTTTAAGCACATTTCTGATATGGAGCTGACTGTTTAGGCTAATGGCAGGAGTTAAATCATCCTGAATATGAGAAAATCAGAGAGAGAGGGAGWAAAAATGGCAATTTTCTTTCTCTTCTAATGGGGAAATATCCTTACATCTCAGTTTTGGAGGAAAAAAAGACATGCCTGCAGTCCAGCTCATCCATCAAATTTTGGGGTCGGGGTAAATGAGATTGTCTGGGCAAGCAGCTGTGGAAGARAGATGTGGCTGGTCAGTGCTGAGCTGCTTTGCATTCCCAGCACCATTCCTCAGCTCGTGATGGCTCATGGCAGCCTCTGGATASGGGCTAGGGCCACCAAAGACCCAAAGCTACAGAATGAGCTACTCCTGGGCTACATCCCTGCATCTTTTGGCTACCTACAGCTGGGAGGTGTTGGTTTGGGGAATAATGAAAACCTTATTTTTTCCTCATTCTTCCCTTTAGGCTTTTGCACCACGCTCATGCTATGAGGCAGGAGTTCATGTTTTGCAATTTATCACTTGGACATGTGTTTAAAAGGGTGGGTTCAGCTGTAGATGTCCTGTCTTCCTTGGAGACTGCAGACTCCAAGTTTTAACAGTGTTTCTTGTGTGTTATCCATTCCTATCATTCATATGCAGTAGTCCTGCACACCTCCCTCAGCTTTTATCTCCTAGCTTGCCCTTTTGATAAATCCTTATGTTCTTGGSACTGTTCATGGGGATGGCTGTACAACAGGTATCCATGTAAGTGAAGATCACAGCAGATCCAAAAGGAACAATCTTCATAAAACTACAACCAAAGCACAACTCCATCCTCACCCCTCTGTTTCTGTACAAATGGGACCAAGATTGTGTCTCGAGGACCTTGACATTATTTTGCTACTGTTAGTGAATTAAGATGGGAAAACTAAGGCACAGAAGGGCTTAAGTGATTTGGCTCAATTAACTACAGTTCATGAATCCTAATTCCCAGTTTATTAATCACAGTATCACACAAAGGCTGTGACTGCAGAAATTGCTTAAATATGTGCCTTTGCTCTACTGGAAGTTAAACTTCTGCTTAAAAATAGACAGATGGGCCATTTTTGAGAGAGACATGTTTTCCTCAACCCCAGGCTCAATTCTTTAAAGCAAGCAAACAATCAAGAAGRATATTATTAGGATTTAGTCTTTGCATTTACCTGTTTTGAGGAGGGAGGTGTTTGGAGAAAGGAGGGAGAGCTGCAGTCTGAAAAACTCTGAAGTTTTAAAAACTCTCTGTTCAAAGTCTTCTCGTGAAACAGAGGGCTGCAGGAGCTGCCAWGAGGGGTCCTCGGGCCAGTGGGTCTCAATGAAGTGCTCAGGGTCAGTAAGGAAGAAGAAATCATCGTACCTGCACAACAAGGTATGTGAGAGCAGTGGGAAACCCTTAGCATGCCARGCAGAAATGCTTCCCTGATCCCATCAGAGCTGCACTCACTTCAGGACAGAAGGAAGAGGCTCTCCTTTGGCCTAAGGAAGAAACCTCCAGCATTTGCAAGCATTTTTTTTCCCTATGGTAAAGTCAGCTCTCCTCATTCACAGTCACAGAACTTGCCTAAAACTATTTTCCTCATCTTGTGATTTTCCTCATCTTCTCCTCCTTCACATTTCATCCTTCCCTCTCAAATGAGTTACCTGGCTGCTCAGTATTTTCTGTCCCTTTCAGCTACCTCTTACTATCTATTTTTTTTCCAGTATAGAGATGGCCAGGACTTAAACTGCTATTCATAGACCTTTGACAGACCTCTTATGAGTAGTTAAGGTGTCACTATGCACTGCACAGCAGATAATTTTACTGAGTCTCTCTGTCTAAAGCCCATTACATATTTTAGTGTGACGTCTGGTCTTGGCTTAACGTTCTTTGGAGAATTTACTCTTTTTTTTTTTTTTTTTTAAGAAAATATTGGTTCTAATTGGAATGTATCTAACCTGACTTTCCAAGCTTTGACTCTGCTTAGGCATTTGCTGATTTCTTGGAGCTGCTCAACAAGGATTAAGTACCCAGTGGGTACTGGCTTGGACCCACAAGCAGCTGTGCTGTCTGCCTTTTGCTTTTGGTGATCTTTCAGTCTGTTTCTGCTCCTTTTTCATGCACAATTAAAAAAAAAAAAAAAAAAGGCAGATTCAATGGTGTTTTAAACTATTTTCAGTAAAATAATTACTCGTTAGAAATTCCATGACTATTTCATTATGCATTATTAGAGAGAAAGAAAATGAAAAAAGACAATCCCATAATGCAGCCAATGGTAATTATTAAATTGTACAAATAACTTCCATGAGAGTCATTATTAGCATAGACTGAGGAATCTAAAGTAATTACATATAGAGCCACATTAGAGCAAATTTGCTGTGGAAATGAGGATTCATTACTTAAAAAGTGATCCTCACTGCAAATTAAAGCAAGCTGTGGGGAGGGAGAGTTGTCACCTGGAAAGTGAGAGTTTAGCTCATGGATTAAGGCACAGAATGTAGGTCTGTGTTGGTGAGTGCCTGCTCTCTTTGAAGGTGGGACGAGGGGCAATCTAGACTATTGGTAAATGGGTCCCTTAAGGAGTATCTAAAATGGGGATCTAAAGCCAACTGATACTATGGAGAGGCAGAGTCTTGCTTCATGTTGAGGACCACTGCATCTCCTGAGGTTGTGGGAGCGGGACGCCTCACCTGGGCATGAACAAGCGCCTCTCTGCATCCACGGTCCCTGCACCCCAGCAAGCGTCCAGGAGGCACCATTGTCCTTCCAGCTCCACTGCGTTCCACATGTGGCTGGACTTCTGCTGCTGGCACTGGTGTCCTCCACGAGAGCCGKGGCTCCGGCCATATCCCGGGACCTCCACGCAGCTCAAACCGGCCTCCCTGCCCGGGGAYAGCCAGCAGGAAGGGTGACCATGAGATGAATGTTGTCAGCACCTCCTTCCGAGCTGACCAGCCCAACCAGCCTGATTAGTTCAACCTCCTCCTTCTTAAAGCCAGGACCCCTCTACCAGCATTGCTCACTCCCTCTGGTCCTTTGCACCTTCAGATTGTGCCAGCCATTGGCCAAAATCCAGCTTTAGTCCAGCTTTTTCTCCAGGGGAAGCAAGCAGAGCTGCTGCCAGGCCTTAGCCCTTGTATCTCTGATTCAAACATAGAATCAGGGAACGCCAGCGGGGCAGTCAGTTGATCCCAGACCTCAGGGAAGGAGGAAGGGCAGTTGCTGTGGGATCACGCAGGGATGATGCCAGATGTCTGGCAACCCCTGTACCAGCTGCATATCTCTCCATCTCCCATCCTCACCCCAAAATCTTCAAGAGGGGAAGGGCCACAAGGCAAGGCGAGATTTACCTGCACATCTCCTGGCATAAACGGGCATAACCAGAGCACACAGCGCGCCCGCTTTGCAGGACCTGCTCTGGCACGTGGATCTTCGGAGAGAGCCCGAGGAAGCCGCTCACGTCGTATTCTAGGAAAGGGAGAAAAMCACGCAACTCCGGGCCGGTGGAAGGCCTTGTTATTTCCACAGCAATCTCCTGCCTTCTCCTGCCCATCCCTGTCTCTCTGCTCCCCTGCCCAGGAAGCCATGACAGCATTTCCACCTGCCGTTTCATTCAAGAGCCTGACAATTCCCCATAAGAGCAGAGAATTAGGAAAGCCCTGGGGGAATGGGCCTCTCGGAGCACGGAAAGAGCCGTTGCGCTCRTCAGGGAGCTATGGGGGCCTTCGTGTTGTGTTGCGCACATGGCCGTAGCGGGGTGGAGTGGCACGGAGTGGCTGCCYTGTGCTCCGAGGCCTGTGTCCCCGCCTGACTCCTGCCAGCCATAGCGCGGCGTGGCCAAGCTCGCATGTGTTTGCCGGAGGAACAGCCCCCTCTTAAAACAGAGCCCAGTGGAGGTGTGTGGCCTTCACGGGGATCCCTGGGGAGGGTCTGGCACCCAAAGGCTTTTGTAGGTTTGGCCTGAAGCAGGTGGGCTGCCCAGGAAGGAGGGTCTCACCTTGGGGGCCACTTCCTACTCTAGGCTCTTTCCTACTTACAGAATCCCAGGATGGCTGAGGTTGGAAGGGACCTCTAGGGATCATCCAGTCCAACCCCTGCTCCAGCAGGGACACCCAGAGCACGGGGCACCCGGGCGCATCCAGGTGGGTTTGGGAGATCTCCAGAGCAGGAGCCTCCCCAGCCTCCCTGGGCAGCCTGGGCCAGGGCTCTGCACCCTCACAGGAAAGAAGTTCTCCCTCACATGGAGATGGARCTGCCTGGGGTTCAACTTGTCCCCATTGCCCCTTGTCCTGTCACTGGCCACCACTGGAAAGTGTKGGGTTGACGTTTTTCTGCGCTGGCAGCAGTAAAGGAGGAATATAGGGCTTACAGGAGGCTGCTTGAAYGGAGTGTTCCTGCTCTGTAGGAAGAGAAACCAGAGCTAAAGCGAAGCAGGAGGGAAGCTAAACCCGGGAGGTGGCATAGGCAAGGCTGGAGGGAAGGAGCCCCCGYGCTGCCCCATCTCTGCGGAGCCCCRGGTTCGGACTCACCGAYGTTGTGGCAGAGCCAGAACCATATGGCCCGCACGGTCTCCAGCTCACTCCGGGATCTGGCAGTGATGAGGCGCACGACGGCGGGGACGGAAAGCCCGTCCTGCCCGGGTTTCGTCTGGAACGRAGGGCACGGTTCAATGCGCTGTGGSCTGCTCGGTGTGGTGCCACTGGGATGTTTTATCCTGTGACACTCCACTGGGGACGCTGGGTGTCCAGCCACGTACCGATTAATGACTCAGTGCATTTACAAAGCCGAAAACTAGCAGCGTGKTGCCTCAGATACTCTCCTTGAGGCTATTAAACCTCAGTCAAACCTACCACCCAAGATTTCTTTTCTTTTTACCCCGCTTGTAAAATGTCTCTAACTTTTTAGTCCATCCTTGACCCTCAAAAAGCCCTCCTGCCACTTTCCTCCCATTCAGTGATGCCCATTTCTGACCTTTTCCCTCTTTTGTGCTAACACAGGCAGTTTTGATAGCAGGCTTTTCGTTCATTGGGTTAAATCTAGTCCAGCTCATTTCTCCAACCTTCTCTCCCTGCTATTGCATTCCCTAATGACTTTCCTGCCCCAAACAACCTGTCAGATACTTTCACATAGATGGAATTTTCTTTCTTTTTGCTCCTGGGAACTGTTGCATTTGTTATGGCCAAAGATTTTTCTTGTGATGCTGCACTTAAAAATACAGCATAGCCAGGAGAGCACTTATGCCAAGATTATGGTGTTCCTGCTGGTCCCTTGCATTTCTGTCATGAGATCATTATGAGCGTGCAGCTGCTAGGCAAACAAAGAATGTCAATTTTTCCCATGGAAATTAAAAAAAAAAAAAAGAAAATAAGTAAGAAAGTAGTCATTAAATATCTAGCTCCCTGCTTCCCTGTTGGCATATCTTGGATTCTTCCAGTGGTGAAAAGTGGTCAGGCTCCTGCCAGCTGTTTTCCTGCTGAATTGCAGTCCAGTTCTCCTCTCCATCTCAAAGATGGAAGAACTCCTTCTCCATTTCAGAGATGGTAGCAAGTGAGTCAGGGAGCTGTGACATCCCCACTTCATCCATGTCCTGACTATGTCTGCAGAGCCCGAAGAAGCAKATTGGAGCATTTTGGGTTTAAAATAGCTGCTTGCTCCTCTTTAGAGTTGGCAGATGGGCTTGTTCTCTTCAAAACCACCCAGGCAATGATCCTACCAAGTCTCTCATCTCATGTGCTCAAACCGGGTGCATGCCCTAGACTACTACTAAAGGGCTGAAAAACATGTTTAGTGATGAGTCTACCCTGTGTGCTGCTTCTCCTTGGGGACTGACAACAGCACTTGGCACCTGGGGCAAATCCCATGTCCCCAAGGCTCCAACAGCCACCAGAAAGGCCATACTCCACGGTAGGCAGTCAGTAGACTGCTCTGCTGCAGCTCTTGGCTCTAAAAATTCATGGCTAAGGGGAAGAAACCAAGTGCACTAGATTTTAGTACAGCTTAGCACGCTGAATAAACAGAGAAACAAGTTGTTCCCATGGCTCCCCATTGCCTGGAGGTATTTTCAGTTGTTTATTGCCCTCTTACATTCTCAACCCCTCTTCCCTTTCTGATGGCCTAAGTAGACCCTGAAATTTTGGAGCATCCTCAGGCTAGGTACAAATCAAAGGTTTCAGCTTGACCTCTGTTATTCCTGGGCCTCTTCACTCGGCAAATGATGCTGCATTGGTTCATCACTGGGAGCTTAAACATGTCCCACTGGCCTTGGGGAGAAGTTGTACAGGTTGTGTGTGCCTCAGGTAGCAGGAATCACAGAATAGTTAAGGTTGGAAGGACCTCCGGAGATCATCTAGTCCAACCCCCCTGCTCGAGCAGGGACACCTAGAGCAGGAAGGAATTRTGAAGTTAGGTGCCCACCTCCTGGTTTCCCAAGTGGTCCGAGAGCTGGAGCAATGCTCAATGGCAGACAGASTTCCCGCTCGGCACAGCCTCGCTTGCCGGCTCCCTTGATGCCAGCAAGGGGCTGCGTGTGCCCCAACCCAGCTGTCCCTAGTTACTGCTGGCTCTGCATCTCCTCGGCTAAGTAAATACATGCTGTGGTGCCTTGAGGCATCCTGTGAGGCATCCTGCCTTGAGGTCTGATTCCTTCCCTGTCCCCCGCTACCTTTTGCAGAAGCATCTCCAGGATCCTCCTGCCCACTGCAATCCTGTTTGGGACTCTGGAAAATCCTGTCCTATGATGAGCCCTGGAAAGCAGCCCTTCTGGATGGTCTCACCTGGTGAGTCCTTGTCCCTGCCACCCAGCACCACGTGCTGCAGGAGCCCTGTGAGAATGTCGTGCAAGCATCTTAGGCCACGGTGAGGACAAATTCACATGCTGTGGCCTTGAGGTCTCTTGGTTTTGCTCCAAGACACCACATTGCCACTGTTGTCATCAGAGAAAAAGGTGAAGAGCTAAATGTTAGGATGTGGATTTGCTGGTGGCACCACCTGTGTGCAYGGAGAAGGACACCAGGACCTACCTGCTGGCTCACACTGAGGACATGGGTGTCTATGTGGCTGAAAGCCTCCGAGTCAGGGAAGAGATCTCTTCTGTTTTTCCTCTGGGGATTTTTGGCCCTTTCTTTGGAAGAAAGGCCTGGGGAACAGCTTTCCATGGTCACGGATGACTTCTGCAGTAGCTTTTGGAAAGCAGCCTTTTTGCTGCTGTTAACTTTGTTTGCACAAAGCAGGAAGACGTCCTTGGAGGACAAATCCTTGGGCTCCTCTCTTACTCTTTGCATGGTCAATACTTTCTTYGGCATGCCTTGCTTCTGCTTCCCACTTGTGTTGGTGGCTCGTTGRAGTTGTTCCTCAGGGGAATTGCGGATCATCTTTCCAGAAGTGCCTCCCAAGGAGAAGTTGCTGTTGCAGGCATCTGATAGCTGAGCTCCCCTCCGTCCAGGCAAGATGCTATCCGCATGGGCTGGCATCATGTTTTCTCTGTGGTTCTTGTGAGGGGCCTGTCTCCATGTGCTTTGGGTGGGTTGTTTTTCTGTGGTGCTTGGCATTTCTGGAGTAACGGGAGAAAAATGGTTCGCTTGCTTTAGTAGTCTGGGCTTTGGATGACTTGTCATAGCTGGTCTTAATCTGTGCACTAAGAGTTTTT
>NW_020455843.1:2219544-2246405 GCF_003342845.1 Nothoprocta perdicaria | reverse complement strand
AAAAAAAAAAAAAAAAAAAAAAAACCAACAACAAAAAAGAATATATTCTACACAGTTTCCTTTGGAGCTTGCTTGTCTGCCTGTCTGCTTAATTACAGCAAATCAGGGCTTAGTCAACTGGATTTGACCAAAAACACTATTTTTTTTTTGCCCAAGTCCAGAAGAAAGGTGGGATGGCAGTGTCACAGAGAAGCCCTCAGCTGTGCTCTTTCCAAGTACATATATATTTTTGAACAGTTGCAGATTTACTGGTGGACTATCAGCAATTACATCTCAGCACTGGAAGGGAATGGAAGAACTTTGGGCAAAAAGAGGTGTTTTCGTGTATTGGAAAGGTCTGCAAGTGGGTGCAGAGAATGTCTGAGTGCCTCTGCTTCCCTACATAGGGCTAGGACTAATTACACAGTACTTCTCTTCACCTTCAGAGCCAGGAATCAGAGAGCACAGAGAGCAGTGTAACTAGTGTTTTCTTGCTCCAGAATCTTATTTTTGTAGGGAAATGTTTTCTTTAGGTGGACTTCCCCAGGCCCTCACACTCAATCTCTGCTTTTTTTCTTGTGCTCAGATTCACTCTGCTGTCCAAATTATCTGGGAAAGAAAAAAAGTTATTCTTTCTTTTATATCTTTACGCTTGAAATGTAGCTGAGCTCATTGCAAAGGTTGCAGGAGGAAAGGGGTGCAAAGGAGGAATGAAAGGTGCCATCCAGGACCACTGAAGTTGTTGGGTTAAAGCTGCAGGCAAAGGCGGCTCCTGAGTGCCCTGAATATCTGCACAGCTTTATCTCCGTTTAGCCTGTTGTTGTTTTTAATCACAAAATGACTATTTGTGCAATGCAAATAGCCGAACCTGCTGCGAGCCACTTAGCATAGCCCAGAAATGTCACTCCCGCRTTCATCCAGCCTCTGCCAGCAGAAACAGCCTGGGATTTCTTCCTGGAAAGCGGGATGTTGCTCCTCTCCCTCAGAGCTTCCCTGCTCGGCCTCCTTGCATCCGTGCCTCCTTGCTGGAGGAGACAGCCTTGTCCCGGAGGGGACAAGACCAGGCTCAGCATGCACGAGTGCTGAGCACTTGCAACCCACTTGGCCTTTGGCTGCAGTGCGAGAGGTATTGGAGCTGCCCAGATGATGGGCAGCACTCATCATCCCCATTTGCCTGGTTCTGTTCTTAATCTAGACATTTCTGCTTTGGTTCAAAGCAAATGATTTGCTTCAATTCTGTGACACTTTCGTATTTGCATCTTTTAAATGAAAATACTTCCTTTTTAAGCAAAACTTCTGCTGTGACCWAACCCTAAACACTCCCTTTTTCTTTTCCTGTGGTAGCAGTGGGGATGGTGGAATTAATCTCAGAATTCAGCCCAGATTTGGGAACAGTTCCAGCCACCTTGTAGGGCCAGGCCCTCCCCTTGCCTTAAACAGGAGGCTGCAGACCGTTAGCTTTGCCCAGCCCCACGCCGCTTTCAAGGCAACGTTATCAGGTCCCTGCGGTGCCAGCAGAGCAGAACGTGGCTCCCCTTTGCACGTCTGCAGTCGGGAACACGGAGGGTCGAATGTAAAAGCTCCGCTGCATGAGCACAGAGGCCACCTCGGTGGCACCTTCACCTGGCACGGGGTGGGAAGAGGGATGCAACGAGGAGCCCAAGGTTGGCCAAGAGGTGCTGGTGTGCAGGGGTTGTGTCTGCCCATCTCTCTGTTGCAGGAGGAGGGTAAAGGAGCCACCAGGGGAGAGCCGCGGTGGACACAAGCCACCCCAGCATGTGGATTTACCATTCCGGCATCATCCCGGCAAGGAGCAGGCAAAGCCAATGGGATACGGGCAGGCAAASCCTGCGGAATGCCCTCCGGAGGGGGCACGCAGCTTTCCTTAAGCAAGCACCATGCACGCACGCTGATGGCAGAGCAAGCAAAGCGCCTGCGAAAGGGGGGGTTCGTGTGGCTGCTACTCACCCCGCTGCCCGTCCCGCCGCGGCTCCCCGCCGTTCGCCAAGGACAGGCAAATCCCCGCAGAGCCCTTTTATGCACACGCCGGATCAGCGCCCGCTTTTATTTTTGCACCTTGCTAGTATCAGCGRGGCTAAAAATACTGCAGAGCGCCGTCGAGCAGGGTCGCATCCCCCACGGGAGCCGCCGCGGGCCTGGCACGGCCACAGAGGGTGCGAGTGCATTTACGGGAGGGACAAGGGGCAGATAAGGGAGTTTCTGTGCTCAGCAGCCAGCTCTGAGCTGGCTCATGTCACCTCCTGCCACGCAGGCTGCCTGTCCATAAAGGTGACCAAGAACGTGAAATGCTGAGGGTGGAATACTGTGCTTATTATTATTATTATTATTATTATTATTATTATTATTATTATTATTATTATCTGACTGTGTTCCACTAAGTGGCATCATATCCCTTGTTTCTGTTCACTCGCTGTCTGAATATTGAGATTTTTTTTCCTGATCAAACAGAAAGGGAAGGATAAGGGAGGGAAGTAGTTGCCAATGGAATGGGGAAATGTTTCTGGGAGAAAATTTCCCTGTATTAGGCTGAGAGTGGAGAGAAAAATTAAAAAAAAAAAAAGAAAAAGAGAGAGAGAGAGAAAGAGAGAAAGAGATTGCTTTGGAAAAGAGAAACATGTTGCATAAAAAGTTGTCTTTCTTTTCCCTGGGCAGTGCAATCACAGCCTACTGATTACACAGGTTCTTCCTGGTGCAGGGTGGGCTCTTTGCCTTGTTCCYGGTGAGTCTCCCACCTGGCTGCTGAAGAGCTCGACATGCCCTTTGGGTCAGACCAACTGGACCTCTCTAGCTTGCAGAAAATGGTTTCAAAATTGAAAACCTCCAAGCAGCCGCGTTTTGGCACCAGGAGGCGAAGGAAGGCTTTGGTTTTCAGGGAGAGAGCAGGAAATACTGCAGTCTAAGGATGTTTCCAGTTGTCTGTGGCCGTTATTGGCTCTGTTTTGCAACTAGTGACCCTCTGCTGGTCCCTCCCCCATCCAGAGACCTCCTGAAATGCTGCAAGAAGGCTCCCTAAGGCRAGGGGTCGCACCCCTCTGGCAGGACCTGGTTAATCCCATGCTGTGCTCTCCTCCCTTCATCCTGCTGGTTTATTATTTATACATTAGCAGACACTACACACCTCTGGTCTCTTTTCAGAGCCAAGACACAAGTTCACACCCTTCTGCAGACCCATGGACAGTAACTTGGCCGTGGCTGAGGCCACTGCAAATAGGACCCTTGCTTCTTCAGGCTGAGAAATCAATGACACCTCACCTGGGTCCCTTCCAGGAGTGGTATTTGCTACAGAAACAGGTTCAGCTCAGCCATGCTCTCTCCAAGCGGAGCAACTATGATCAACTGCTAACTTTGGTCTCTGATACGGGGTAAGATGTCACCGTGTCCTGGCTTTGAGGCCCTTGCTAAGTGTTGTCTGAAGGTGGAACAAAAAGTGCTTGCAATTGAAATAGCAGAAAACACCACCACAGACTGCCCAAGATTTATTGCAGGAAGCAAAAAGCCAATATGAGTCACTGTGGTCAGGCAGCCACCTTGCCCATGCAACAGAGCTTTCCATTCTGCTTATCTTTTGCAGCTTTACTTTTTGCAGGTGTCGCAGGGAAAGGCGAGCTTG
Organism: Nothoprocta perdicaria; assembly: GCF_003342845.1. Taxonomy (NCBI): domain Eukaryota; kingdom Metazoa; phylum Chordata; class Aves; order Tinamiformes; family Tinamidae; genus Nothoprocta; species Nothoprocta perdicaria. The sequence continues at coordinate 2,242,795 of NW_020455843.1, read as the reverse complement.
TAGAGAAGGTGTAAAGCAGAAGGATGAGGTTGTGCTGTGGCTGCACTTGAGCTCCTCTCGGCATGGAGGAAGTTGCACAAGGATTGCTTGCTTGGGAATTCAGCAGCAAGTAGAGGATGAGCCAGGTAAGTCCAGAGATGGGATCAGGCTAGGAGATGAGGCACAAGCCTTGGCAGATCACTTGTCCCTTCCCTTCATAGAGAGAATCAGTGCAAGGAGAAATCAGGATGCAGAGAGAGTTGACCAGACTCATGCAAGCAGCTAAAAATACTCCTCCAGAGGTGTCTTGTTTGTGCAATGAAGGCCAATTTGAACCGGTGAAGCCACGAAGAGAAGCCGTGGCAATAACCCCATGCAGAAACAACAAGGGTTTTGATGCGTCCGTGGGCTGGGTGGGTGGACAGGGAAGGGCACCGCTTTGAAATGCCACGTGGGAAGAGTGCAGGCTCCCAGCTATTTAGGAACTGCCCACACCAACTAAAGCTCCTGCGGATTTGATCCTCATTTCCCATGTATGGCAGAAAAGGCCAAATTCTATATTAAGTTACAGTTGCTGGCAAATATTTGCAGATTGGGCCAAAATGGACAGATTTGTGCTACTACATGTATGAGACTGCACCTTCCCTCCAACTATATGTTCATTTGCTTGGGCAGATAAAATTGCCCCTTGAGATGGGTGCAGCCCCCAGGATACCCTAATACCCGTCCCTGTGCCACAGCATTACCAATATTGCAGAGCAAAGAGGAAAAACAGGCTGGCTTATAAATAAATATCCCTCAAGGAGGGCTGGTTTCATGCTCTGCACCTCTGCAGAGCCCTGAGGAATGTGGGATTTGCAGCTGCCTCCAAAAGGGACCAGCTGCAGGGTCCTGACCAAGGCATAAGGATCGTGGCAGCAGTCTTGGTTGCAGAAACTGGTGGAGAAAGCAATTTTCTTAGTAATCTTTCATTTTACTTGTGAAGCCTTCCAGACTCAGGGAGTCTCTTGGCTCAAAAGCTGGGAGCTGGTTTTAGGGTTATTTTTTTGTATTTTTTTTTTTTTATAAAGCACTCATCAGAAAACCAGAATTTAAGAGACGAAGGAGAATTGCTCATTCTCCAGATATTGGCTGCGAGCCGTTTTTCCAGTTTATTTCCCTGGAAAGAGGGGATGAATACATAGAAAYGGGGCTAAGGCAGTATTTTAAAATCATCCCGACAAACACCTTTACCTAGCCTAGGTTTGGGCTGGCTTTTCAAGCCAGCAGCTTTTATAGCCCGGCAGATCTTAAGCACAGAGTAAGGAGGGAAATTCACGTCATTTTTTGCAGCCAGCAAGAACTCTGTGTTCRAGCAGCAGCATGTTTTTCAGGAGGGCACCACATCCCATATCAGTGCTCGTAGGTGGGGCTGAAATCACCCCAAAACTACCATTGAGTTGTTCTTGCTGCTAAAACTTTTGTTTTACTTGGAACTTGCAAATTTCCAGTCTACAACGTACCACGACTGGACACTGGTTATTTATCTAGCTGCTGCTTTCAAATACTATTGACCTAAATGGTCTCTCTTTGGGGACCAGGGCTATCTTTTTGTCTTATATTTGTACAACACCTAATATTAGGGGCTAGTGTCCAAGAGTGAAGCTACTGAGATCCAAGGATTTTGTAGCAGTCTCAGATGGGGGAAGTTTCGTGCTGAGATTGCCTTTAGGATCATGAGATTCAGACAGAGAAACAAACCTTTTGATGATGTTTCAGTAAGTTTTCTGATTGGGATTTTGATTCCTAATGTTGCATTTTAAAGCTTTCTCTTTTTAGCAGCCATGATGATACGATATATGGAGATATATGGATATATGGAGAGAAAAAAACCAAGAGATTTCTGCCTTTATGACTATGAGATAAGCTCTGAAGACCTGGTGTTTCCTAATCAAATTGTCAGGACAGGGGATAAAATCCCTCCTCTCTCAGCTGCTCTTGCAGCAATCTTGTTGGCTTGCAAGTTCCATCTCTTCCAGTGCATCCGACCACTTGGTACATGGGGGCCCACATCTTGGGAGGGACATTTATGTGCTACTAGGGCACACAGCGTGGGGRCGTGGGCAAAGATTTCTTAACGAGAGCTTGATTCTCTTGAGCAGGCTTCCCCCATCTGCAGCACGGAGCTGGGGTTGCTATGCTGCAAAGGTACATTTTAAGGAACAATAAAGGAAATAATACATCAGACACGTCTGTCACTAAGTCACCTCACGCATCACTGTCTTTGACGACCCTTTTAAAGTGATTTCTTTTAATGAATAGTTATTTCTTTATTTCTCGCAGACTGAGGAAAAACACAGAGCTTTTGACAGTTCCTTTCTGTCACATTTTTTTTCTTTATTTTCCTTTTCTTTTTTTTTTTCCATTTCTTTTCTTTCAGGTGAATACTTGAACCAGAAATGAGTCAGCTACTTTTTTTTTTTTTCTTCCTTGATCAAAAGGACAAAAAAATCCCACAGAATTTGAGCACATTTTGTTTTATGAACTCACAGGACTGGCATCTCACAACAGTGACAATGTGTTTGATGAGATCTTAATAACACTGAAAAGAGCCATCCCCTCTTGCACTCTGCTTTCTGGCACTGATCTGACACCAAAATCTTTGAAGCTTGGACAAGGATTTAATTGACATCACTGAGTTGGACCTGGTATCGTCGCGCTGAAGCTGTCACAGTGCTGCAGACAAAGTGAGGGAACAATGTATGTGACCTTTTTGTTTAGAAAAGGCTGGAATAGCAGGAAAACACAGCCAAGGATTACAGCATACACAGTCCTTGGTGCATTTCCATGAAATAGTACCCTCTGGTATGTCTTACCAACCAGAACTCACCATGGCCTAAGGGTTTTCCTGAAGGTTTGGAGAAACACATAACAATAAGGTTGTTTTTGGCTGTGATCATTTGGCTGGTGACATAAACAGTTACTGTTGTTCTGCCAGGGCTAAGGTCACCAGGGAGAATGGTGGTTCTTCATCTCCAGCTCAGGTCCCAYGCAAGAGCTGGTGCACGATGAAGCCTACAGGCCTGGGGTGTACTGGATGTCTAGTGAGGCTCTCTGTGTAGGAAAAGCTTCCAGTTTAGGAAAAGATTCCAGAAGTGAATCCCAGGGGCAGCATGGAGAAATATATGGACTAAATCTCCAAGTCCTTGATGTCTCTTCCTCATGGGAATCCATGGGGTCACTGTGGACTCCCATGGCAGGTTCACAGACACTGTGTTAGATTGTGAAATTCTATATAATGTAAAACTTTGCATTGCTGCTGGCAGATCTAATAGGATAAGAGGCCACATGATGCTCCCAGGTGCCTAACAATAAATATATCTCCCTTAGCAATGATCACTTTGCTGTGTCTTCTGTTTCATACGTCGGTTCTTGTCTCCTCCTTTGCCCAYTGTGGTTCGTGGCTGAGTCACTGACCTCTCCCCAAATGAATGGACAGGGCAAACTATTGCAAGATGTGTGCTCCCAGAAATGTTCTTCTGTTGTTTATTTTTACTTGTCCCTGCCTCGCGAGGATGGAATGTGTGGGAAGAACAAATGACCTATTATTGCGCATTCAAAGGCAGGGAGAAAATAAACAATATTTTAATGTGAGTGCTTGGTTGGGAATCAACAAGCGTGGCTTTTCAGTCTTGATTTGACACGTGAGCTCAAAAGCGGCTCTGTGAGCAAAATGCACAGCTTCTAATTCCTGATACTGCTGCTGTGCAGGGGAAAAGCTCTGAGACAGGTAGACAGCCCTTCTCCTAGAGTTATGAAGAGGATTCACCTTTCTCAGGAGGTTGGCTTTCGCTGTGCTTGGACAGTGATATCAATTTGGGTTTTCCTTCATGCCCTAGTGGTCCCAAATTAATGGGACTGGAGAGCTATAGGAAGAGAGAAGAGTTGACTTTGTCTGCTTGGGTTGCATTGCAAGGAGGCTAGAGGTTTTCCTCAAAAATTCACTTCCATCTTGAGCAAGTAGACGTGGTCTTAAGACTATGCCTTGATTGTAAAACTATAGGGCAAACTTACATATTTAGTATGGGAAGTTCAACATAAATAGCACCTCAGGTGAGCTCTCATGGGAAATGGAGCAACGAAAGAGAATAATTTCTTATCAGTGAGTTGTTTGCTGCTGTTGCTCCTGGACACAAGAGAAGAGTGAAGCCCATGACTGGGTGATTCTGCTCAGCAACTGTAGATTTGTTTGCCTTGAATATGGAGATTTACACCTGCTTTGATGACAAAGGATATTACATACACACCTTTACATTGTTGGGCTGAGATGTGTCCAAAATTATGTTCATTTGGTGTTCCTGTCAGCATCCAGGAAACCTGGGACAAAAAACTAGTGGCAACACGCTGAGCAGAGGGKTTTTTTTCCCTTGTTGCTCACTGCTCACACAGACATAATGTTTTTATTTTACATTTTATTGTACCACCTTGCTCCACTCTTGGGCTACGCGTGTTTTGTGAGGAGCCATGGATGTTGTGTAGTTCTTCCAGGGGTTTTGGCTCTGTTGCAAGGACTATGTGTATTTCAGATGTGAAGGCAATAGACTGATTCCAGCTGGCACTAGCTAGGGATCCAATATACACATCCCAGGACTATTTTCATTTGGCCAATTGTTGTTGCTAGTGTAACAAGGAGCACTGCGATCTTAACTCTTGTTGTTCATGGATCTCCATGGGCCCATAAAGTCCACTGTAATCTGTAGGATCCCAGGAGTACATATAAGTTAGCAGGAGTGTCTGTGCATTAAAACTAGCACTAGGCAAAACTCGGAAGTTCTTTTTTTGTGGAAAGGGGTCATTATCTGGAAAACAATGATTCAGAATTACCAACTTTTAAGAAAAAAATGAATTCTGAAATCAAAATTCAGAAATTATCCTAGGATATTTGAACAACTGTCTTGCTATTAAGCTTCTCTAAAAGAAATTAGCTTCAACTTTCCTTTTAGTTTATGCTTAATGTTATAAAAAAATACCAGCCTTTCTCACCATCTCATTCATTGGGTTGAACAATTTCATTCTGGCAGCCAAACACACCTCAGACAAGCAGATAAGATGTTTCATTAGAGCAGCAGCTGCTTTCAGTATTGTGGAAAAGTGATTTCAGGCTAAACTAAAAGCAGAGAGACATGGAACTGGCCTGCCAGGCAGGCTGGAGAAGGCTGGGTTGAAGTCAGCACCCAAGCCTTTTCCCAGATGGACTGCTGGATGCTGGAGCCTTCCTTTAGATTGTTTTTTTCTAGCAAAATGATTGATTCTCAAGAGAAAATTTCAATCTTGAAAAAAAGTTCATTTTCCTGAGCAGCTGTAGTCTTGATAAAACGAAAGCCAAAAGAGGAACCCCATCTGCAGTGAAGCTAAATGAAAAACTCCTTGGCTTTCTCAGTGACAAGGTGGAAATGGAAACTGTGCTGATTTGTACAATTACAGCAGCTTGAGACTTACTGTTCAAACCTTCACGTGAATGTAACCATGGCACTCCCTAGTTTCCAAGGTCTTAGGACTTACATTAAGGTTTGTACCTTCAGATGGGTTTCCTCAAAGGAAGGGAGGTACTGTTTCCCATTTGGAGATGACGAGTCTGGACCAGCAGGCCAGAAAGCCATCCATGGCAGAGCTGCAGCTCAAGACATAGGTCTTTGGGGAAGAAAACGCCAGGAGATGGTTTGTGGGGTTGAAAGAAGCTCAGTAAGGAAAGAAAGAACATGTGGAGCCAGCCAGTTTTGGTGGCAGTTCACATCTAAACAATGGTGTCTCTATAAGTCAGCTCCCTCAAATGGGGAGTGTTTCACTTGCATTGGAGTCTCCAGGCTGCTTTTGGAAATGTCAAGTGCTGGCCTAACAGCAGGGCCTGGTGCCAGTTCAGTGAGAAGTCCAGCGAGTGAGTGAGAGGGAGGCTTGATGCTCCTCCAGAGCTGCCTTCAGTTGTGGACACACTGCAGCATGGGGAACAGTCGATGCCACTAAAATCACAGAACACACAGAATCGCACAAATCCACGCTGTCCACAGTCACAATTACCATCCAAGTTCTGAGAAACGCTCAACTTGTACTATTCATGAGAAGAGAAGGTTGAGAGGGGATCTGATTAATATGTATAATCACATGAAGGGGGAATGTAGGGAGGAAGGGGCCAAGCTCTTCTCAGTGGTGGCCAGTGACAGGACAAGGGGCAATGGGGACAAGCTGAACCCCAGGCAGCTCCATCTCCATGTGAGGGGGAACTTCTTCACTGTGAGGGTGCCAGAGCCCTGGAACAGGCTGCCCAGAGAGGTTGTGGAGTCTCCCTATCTGGAGATCTCCTAAACCCTCCTGGATGCGACCGGGTGCCCTGTGCTTTGGTCTCTATTCGAGCAGGGGGTTGGACTAGATGATCTCTAGAGGTCCCTTCCAATCTTAACCATTCTGTGATTCTGTGATTCATCCTCACTTTGTAACACTGGTCTCAGAATGAGCATTTGCCCAGGCTTCAACCACTGGGCATAGCTCTTCCTAAGAATCTCGAGGACAGCACGATGGCTTCCTTGAAAATCAGATTCATGTTAGACTAGGCCCTTGATCTAGAGATGATGTGCTAGAGATTCATGCTAAAAATGGATTTTTTGGTCAAAAACAAGCAAAAGAATGTATGAAGTGTTGTGTCTGAAAGCACATACTCTGTTACACTTCCTCTATACCTATTCAGAGCAAATGCAACTTCTTGGCAGGCCCCTCAGAGATGGATCCCTTTTCTGTCCATTTCACAGATGAGGAAATAAGACAGGTTTGTTGAACAATACTGTAGTAGAGTAGATATTTTGCTGAGTCTGTGTTTCAGGTATGTGTTTGCTAGGGTTAATGTGGACCTCTGCTCTAGAGGTGGAAACGTGGTCTCTGATGAATGCTCCAGCCATCAGCGGTGGAGCAAGGAGAGTGAAGACATGACATGRGTGGAAGAGCAGCCTTAATGTCTTTGATCAGAAGCATTTCCACAGCCTTCCAACCCTGCACTTTCCCAACTATTTTCTTTTTCACAAGCTGATTTTTTTGAATAATATTTGTAGGACTCTTGATCTGCTCCCAACTTGTAACAGTTTCTACCCACTTGTGTAGGGGATGTGGGCAGCAAGGGTCAAATGGTTGTTTGGACCAGATTGGGGAGGAAGAAAGGTAGGAGGAAGCAGCACAGGCATATTTGATTTGTCTAGAAGTTATGAAAGCTCTGGTGCCAGCTGGAAAGCTCTCCACTGTAGGAAGGAGGTGAKGAGTTTTCCTACATTCCTCATGTAGGGTGATTTCACAGTTCCTCTGGATATGATATACAAAGACAGGTTTATTGTAGGCTGGTCCGTGGACCTTAAGCTGGTGTTTGCAGGGGGGCTGTTGGCTCCGGCCAGCTCTGTGTCTTTATCCACTGCATCAGCAGCAACAAGAAGTCATCAGAGTGTGTGTCCTCTGCATCCCTGCCATGCCAGCTCGTACAGCATGAACTGTGAGACAGAGAGGAGCCTGGGGACGGTGAGGAGCACATAGTACACATAATGAATAGAGGGCAGTTGTGCATCACTGCTAGGAACTAAATGAATTCTCTTCTCTATATTGTTTGAGTAACAAACAGAGGAAGTGCCTGTAATCTCTCTTCCCTACCACTCCTAGAGAGCTATCTTGTTGTCTTTCCTGTGGGGTCCTCTGCTGTGGTTCTGCCTGTGGGAACAGCTACCAAGCTGATTATTTAAGTTATGGATGGTTCTTTCCTCAGGGATTTGTATGGGGTTCCCCTTTTCGGCCATCTGGTTTTTCATGGTAGAAGGAAAGGAACAGGATCATCTCCACGTTGTGTGTTTTGAGAGGTGGGCTGAGCTGGCAGCCCTTCTGCTGTGAAGCCTCAGCCATGGCAATGCTAAGACTTCCTTGAGAGAACCAGTCTCCTTGCTGACCCTTCACCAGTCACTTTCAATTAAAATGACTTTTTTTCCCGGTATAGAACCTAATTCTTCAGTATATCACATCTATACTGCAAATAAACCCTATCTAGACCCTAAACAGCACAGTTCAGTACTGCCTAACTTTTGCTTCCAGTGCCTTTTTCAAACACCTGGGTGTGAGCTTCTCTTTTGTTTTATTTTGGTTGTGGGTCATAGGTGCTGTGACAAAAGCCTCACAACAGAGGCAGATGCTGTATCTGGAAACAGAGCCATTTGTATGAAAATTAGTATAGATCTCTGCAAAGAACCACTACAAAGCCTTGTTCTGGAAGCTTTCTCCCTTCTCAAAGTTGGTGGAATCCTAGTCAGAAACCTCTAGGAGCTTGCAACTCAAATGGAGAGCACAGGGCATCAGTACAGTGATCCCATTCAGGATCCTCAGTTTGCAGTCCCATTAATATCTACTGCAATGGTGTTAAGACTTCCATGCCAGCATTGAAATTCCTTGCCCTTTACATCCTAGCATGTCTTTTTTTCCCATTGATGTCTCAATTTTATGGTTTTTAACAGCCCATGCACCCATACTTTCTCCTCTTCCATTATCTCCACCATATAATGTCTTCTCTTTAACTAAAACTTGTGTTTTGATCCCTCGGTGCACATTCTCATACTTTATATTATTAAATGTGATCTTTATTTGGTGCTCAAGCTCAGACCTTTTGTTTTCACAGTATTTCCAGTTTCTACCTCTTCATCTCTGCACCCACAGCAAGCRCCATCAGCTCCATTAGTCAAAGCCATTACTGTGGATATTTTTAAAAAGGGATCCATATGGTTGATCTTTGARCCTCACTAATAACTTCCTTCCCATCCATTAGTTCCTTTTCCATCAAAAACTGGTGTTGACTTCCCCACCATGCTCGAGTTTTCAAAGAAATCCTCTTTTTCAGGACACTCTTGACTAAGTAAGATGCTAGGTGTGATGTCAACAAATAGATGAGCGAGTTTCTGAGACAAAAGTTCCACCATATTTCACTTTTCTAGGAAATCACCATTTTATGGCATGAAGCTGGGGAGAAGGCATAGGAGAAAAGCCATCGAGGTAGCTCCTGCTGTCAAGAGCCTTCTACTGTCGCTCCACACAGGTGGACCTGCACGACATCCATCTCATCAGAGTTGTCAGAGATCTTCCAAAAGCAAAATTTGCGAGGGCCAAAGTCTGGGCCCATCGCACCACTTGCTGATTTTATTGACATGACGCCAGAGATTAATCGAATCCCACATTATGAGCTCTGAAGCTGCAGCTGCTGGGAAGGCAATGCTCCAGGCGAAATCTTGGCAACTCTCTTGGAGAGTGAACATTTTTAAGATGACTTAATAAAAATAAAGGGAAAGGAAAATCCCGCAACAACCAGCCAATCATTATTTATTTATAGGACTCAAGATGGGAGATGGCCAGTGCGATGCATTTGCGACTTGAAAAGTGTACCCAAGTCCATGGGATTGACTCCATGYCCAGCCAGATGTGCTGGGGGCTCAAAAAATAAATTGTAGGAATGAAACTGCTGGAGAATGGAGCATTGTGAGGTTACAGGCAGAGAAGTCCATATCTGGCTGATCCGGTGCCATTGACCTACTCTGGATTCAACTTCATCGTGTAACCCTGGCGTTTTTTCACCTGAGCTGATTCCCATTTTGTTAGTTTGGAGAATTAATCACAGCACACAATTATTAAGACTTTCAGTCCAGTGTGCTCTCCTCTGGATAACAGAATAAAAATCCCTGCAGGTTACACTGATGCACGCTATAAATGAGCGTAGTGCCTAATGTGCACTGCACCTTTGCGTTTGCAATTTCCCCATAGAACTTCAGATTTCCCCATAGAATTCCCAACAGTCATATGTTGTCTGTCTCTCTATTGCAATTTTAGATTTAACACTGAGGCCCCAGACAACCTTTCCTGCAATCCTGCAAGGTTTGGTGGCCCCAGGAACAGCGCAATGTCCAAATATTGAGTGTGTGTGTGCTGAGGTGTGTGAAATAAGGAAAGTAAAATGTTGTTTGGGAAACGAACTACTCTGTAGGGTTGGAAACCCCTTCTTAAAGCCAAGACAAGAGTTAGGGAAAACTTGCTTAATTTCTTTAATTGCCATTTTCTCAGCACTAATAAATTTGCCAGGATCCCTAAAATCAAGCCATTTTCCTAATTCTCTGGTCTATTGTGCCACAAAATCTTTCAGACACTGCTTTTGGTGAGCAAGCAACTGTGTTTTCTGTCCCTCCAGGTGGAAAAGATGTGGACACTGGGGTAAGAATTTGTATTTTCTGTTTCCTCAGATACTTTCCACTCACACTGCCTTAATGAAGCCCAGCCCCAGGCAGAAGTACCTCACCAGCCTCGCTTGTGTGTTGTGAGATAAGGGAACAAAATTGGCCTGTTGTCAGTTAATTAACTGGCTGCTGATAAATTGGTGCTGCTGTGCGCAAGGTGTTCACACTCCCCCCAGCACCTGCAGCTGATGGAGGATGGAGTATTTCTGCCACCTCCATCCTACAGAGCAAGTAGTGCTGGGGGATTCATGGCCACACTTTACGGGTAAGGAATCCAAGGAACATTGGGCAATGTCTACATGGATTTGGAACATCGTTGTGCCCCTTGAAGGTCCTCGATGGTGGGCTTTCCAGGTGCTTACATAGGGTTGAGGACAACCATACATCACCATTCCCCAAATGGCAGTACACAAGCTGCCCTTCATGTTGGGAAGGGATTTCAAGGAAGGAGMCAACAAGGAAAAGGAAGCCCTTGGGGGAAGTCTCTTTATGGCCACATTTTTTGGGGACTGCAAATCCATCGCTTAGTTCTTGCTGAGCAGAAAGCATATCTGCTAGTGGATGGGTGAAGAGCAATCACGTGGTGGAAATGTGACCATGTGCACTGAAAATGCAGTGGACAAACCCCACTCAGCTATTAAGGCCGCAGTTGYCTTCTGTGGGTTTTTTTTTCAGTCCTTATTTTACCAAATCCCCTTGAAAGGTATATATTTATCTTGTTCTCTTTGCTGTATTTATGCCCCAAAAGGAAATAACCAGAGGAAATGCATACTAATCCTGAGTCATTTTTGATTTCCTAAGGATGCTAATTGCTCCTACTATTCACAGAAGATGCCTGAACCAGTCAGAAATGGAGCATGCTAGAAATAAAGTGAGCTTTTTCCAGCGGAGTTTGGCATCAAACAAATTAGCACATGGGGGATTTGTTGGCATCCAACAAATTAGTATATGCAAAAGACTGTCCTCCGAGAGCCCAGAAGAGTCAGCAAAATAAAAGCTTGCGTCCAAATGTATGGATTTCAACACAGTCATCTGTGGCGTTGGGCATCCAGGAGAACATCAGGTAGGTTGTGCTCATACAATGAGGAGCACTGCCTAGGAAGCAGAGACTGCAAAGGATTTGGGGGTTGATCTATTAAGTCTAAACTAACACTGTGATGCTATGACCAAGCTATCAGAGTCTTCATGTGTGCAAGGTAGAGCAGCTCGAGGGGGCAGGTGGGATTGTGTCTGTATTTGGAACAGAGGTTCATCCTCAGTTTGGGTAACACAGATTTCTGGTGCATTGTCATTTTCTATAAAAGCCTCCTCTCATCTAGGTTTGTAGACCAAAGACCATTGCCTTGAGTCAGGGACATGGCCCCACCAGGGATGATAGCAGAGATGGGCAATGGGTTGGGGGGATAAGAGAGGGCACAAAGKGCCTTGTGAGGTGGATATGGAGGTCGCCCTCAACATGGACTGAATTCGCTTAAGGTTTGGATTTCTCCAAATTTTTCCCTGAATGACCTTTTGTTTTACTCTTCTCCCTTGCTAAGCAGTGGTTGGCTGCAGAATACTTTCCAGGCAAAGTGTGCTGTGCACCAAGTCTGCTCCTGCTGCCACTGTGCTGACAAATCCACTGCTTCCTGCACCAGCAGCCTCAGACTGATTGTTTGCAATTGTCTTTTGTCTCTCAAGTCTCTCAGTGCCATAATCCCAGGCGCYGTGTTTGTGCTACTGATTAATATAGTCCCAAGACCACTCTCTTGCTTGCTATTCATCRTATACTGTTGGGTCATCTGAAGTCCTCTGGAGAAGCAAAGCCCAAGCACTTTCTTTCATTCTGCCTCAGCCACCTGCATAGATGCAGGGTAAAATAACAGGAATATAAGAGAAGCCATGCTGGCTCATACAGAGCATCTGTCCAATCCTACGTCTTGTGTCTGACAACAAGCAGAGCAGACTTCTAGGGACTTGTAGAACAACAGTGTGGAGCTTTCTTCAAGAGTCTCCCAGTCCCCAGACATTTTGTTTCAGACACATCTGGAGCTGAGTGTAACCTCAGATATGTTGTGTATTTCTTAGATAATTTCTTCTCCATTATCTTGCCTGGTCTCACCATGAGCCCACATAAGCTGTCAGCATCCTCATGGTCATGTAGCAGAGATGTATATAGCTCAGAAGTGAAGACCTGCCTCTATGGGCTTTTGTTGAGCAGTCCTGCTGGTTTCACCTGATGCACTGTCCATTCCTGCATCATCAGGTCATCAGCCTGGAAGAGACTGTCCAGAATCTCCAGGCCACTCTCAGAAGTGTGGACCTCTGTGGTATTCTTCCYTATCACCTTTTTTCCAGACTCGAGATTCCTAATATACTCATATAGTAAAAAAAATATATACTTATACAGGGGTAATGGGTACAAATTGAAACAAAGGAAGTTCCATCAATTTCTTTACACTGAGAGTGACAGAGCCCTGGAACAGGCTGTCCAGAGAGGTTGTGGAGTCTGCTTCTCTGGAGGTCTTCCAAACCCACGTGAATGCCCCATGCTCTGKGTGTCCCTACTGGAGCAGAGGGGTTGAACTGGATGAAAGTTGAAGTTCAAAAGCAGGACTGGGCACAGGGAAGGAGATATCAATTACTCTGTTAGCTATATGTCCAACTCTGGCAGTATCGGATTGGCGCACAGTGTGTTGTCCATAGGTCTGATTGATTGATTGCCTTCCTAGGAGTGAATCCAGTTCACCAATAGTGTGATCAACTATAGGCCCGACTCTGGCATTATCTGATTCACGAACAATCTCTTAACTGTAGGTCTGATTGCCTTCCAAACAAGTAGTCAAGTTCACGAATAGTGTGATTTATTCAAATGCAACATTTWCAAAGCAGGTTTCAGATGTTAGTACAGATAATTCTCTACTACAACATGGGATTTTTAGCTAGCTCTGATGTACAAAGGCACACTCATCACTCACCCCAGAAGATGGGAGAGGGCTCTCAGTCTCGAGTCTCCTCAGGCAGCGTCCTGAGCCAAGGGGAGGAAAGGGGGTTCAGCCAATTGACCAATCCTAGCAGTTACAATGGATTCTTTCCTCTAACTTCTGAGTGTCCGCAGGCAGCGTCCCCTTCCTAAGTGGAGGAAAGGGGGGAAGAATCCATCAACTGATCCAAAAATGATGATGAAATCTTTCCTCTCACTTCATTCTTCCTCAGTTCCCATTTTATACCCTTTCTTTACATTCAAGTGGAGCTTGAGTGACTGTAGTCATACTTTCTACTGTTATTGATCCATTGAAAATCTAGAGTGCATTGAAAATCTAGAGTGCATGCTAGTGTCTTCAYTCCATCCTCYGTTACTCCTCTTTGCAGCTGCTAGGAAGCCAGATTATGCTGCCTAAGGAACCGTGGAGGAGCAGAGTCCATGCAAACCAACCATCCTGGAAGTGGCAATTGTGCATCACCCCAAGCAAGCTTCTGTAAAACTTCTCTTAGGCCTTAGTTTTTCTCTAAGTCCTCGCTTTTCAAGCAATTCTTCCACAATGATCTCTAGGGGTCCCTTCCAACCTCAACCAATCTGTGGTTCTGTGATCCAGGCCTGAAGTTCTAAACTAAAAGAGACAATGAAAATTCAAATAATTGAGTGCAAGACTGTGTTAGCTTTATTTGGAGTTATAAATTCCAAGTAAATTCAGGGCCTATCGACTCTGAAAGTTGATGTAACATTAAAATTGTGTTGCTAAATACAACTTTAAAGAGCCACGGGAGGACCGAGACAACCAAAACCAATGGGATTTCAGCTAAGGGTGAGTGTCTTATGCTTTTTGGAAATAGCAAGCTTTTCCCTCTAATCTGTTTCATCCTCCAGGCTAAGTACAACAGTATATTACATTGTCCAGTGCAGGGAAGTATTTATGCAGCTCTCCCTTGTCTTGCTTGATAATCCTTAGTCATTTCTGGTTCATTGTTTACTTTTTCTTTCCTCTTCAATTGAAGTCCTGCTGTAAAGAATTAAAAGCAAAATTTTTAAAAGAAGGGATATGCTTGGTCATCAGCCTTCCCCACCCTTTTCTGAGCTACTCAGAGCTTTGGGATTTACTGATGTGTCTGTCTGTTTTCAATTGCTTTATTAGCATTTATTAGCATTTCACTCACAGTTCCTCTGCCTCTTAAATGCATCTGCAGCCCTTGCTTTCAGGTGCTCTTTGCCAGGCTTGGAATGGAGAACCTGCTGAAGACGGAGTGGGAGATGGACAGAAGATTCCCTCGAGGTGCTTCCCATTGGTGGTCTATAATCAGTCGAACATCTCGCTGTCAGCAACCACTGACTCTTTGTTCCCTCATGTGTGGCTGTCAGCAGACTGCCTTGACGTGTGGGGCCAGAAGCCAAGGACGAGTAATGAAATGAGGCAGAAAGACTGACACGGAGTCAGAGGTGGGGATCAGACGGGATGTTTGCACACTGGGATGGAAAGCTCTAGGGTTCAATAGGGGAGGAGAGGCCACATAAAAGGGAGGCTCTCAGGAATCAAGACTGTTCTCTTTAGCTCAGAGTCACCCTTAGTTCAAGCACATGGGCTCAATGTGGAGGTGAACATCTGCTTGTGACAGCCCCTCCTGTGTGGTAGCCCTTTGTGATTGACTGGTTGGTCCTGGGAAGGAAATCAGTCCCGTGTAGCCAAGTGCAAGGCTGTGTAAGTATGAAGTGTCTCAGAAAAGCCAGGCAGCACCTTGCTCTGGCTGTCTATGCAGGACTARGATAAGCCCTGAGCTCTGCTGCAATGTGAAGGGATTCAGCCCTTAAAAAATGAGACAGATCATCCACAGACAGATATTAGGTGCTCCATAAGGCTCAATTTCCATTTCTATCAAATAAGGCTTGGTGCCAAGTTTTTAACTGCATTGGAGAGGCCAAACGAAGGCACCAAAGAAAGCAGAAGGGCAATTTCTGTCTACGACAAGGAAGAGAAGAGCAATTTTATAAGAAGAGCCATAGAGCAGAGCGATTTGGCAGTAGTTTCTCCCCAGTTTGCATTATCGGGGTATCGATAGCAAGGCTAATGGTGTTATGGTTCCGGATACAATGTGCGAGGCTGTTTATAGCATCTGCTGAGAGGCAGCTACTTTTACTCTCGCTGGCAAATCATTGTTTACGTCTCGTGTTTCGAAATGCAGCTGGGTTCCAGCCTTTCCTCACCAACTGGCAGAGCCGAGTGAACCCATGCCCATGTGCTACTCTTTAGCAAGACAAACAGCACAGCCAGATTCCATTTAGCAGGGTTTGCGAGCTCTCCAAACACGCAAGGCTTGACTAGGAGCGCGCCAACTCCATTCTGACGGCTCCTCCAGCTGCGAGAGCTGGTGGAGAACTGCAAGCAGCTTAGAGGGTGACCATGCACCTGCACGGCATCCAAGAGCAGGAGCAGGCCTGATTCTTGGGTAAAGGTCATGAGCATGCGGCAATTTGTTTTACTGCTATTGTCAGCTTTGCTTTTTCCATTCCATTTGAGATTCTGGAGACACCAGTTGAGTCTTATAACCCTTCTTTCCTTTTGCCCCTTCCAGGTCTATTGGCAAGACAAATTTGTATTTGCCCAACTTAAAGACCAAGTTGTTGCCGGGAAGACCCTGAGAGCCCAAACATGACCTCACGTTGTGGAGATGTCCTGAAAGGCTGTAACTCCGAGGAGATCTACACAGATATTTAGGGTCAATTTGGAGGGGTCACATTCATCCAATATCTGATATGGTCACGCCACCTGCTTACGTGTTATTCAAAGTCATGCACTCCTAACTGTATTGTTTCACAAAGAAGAAGCACAAGAAAGAAACAGAGACAAAAGAAAGTTAGAAGAAGCAAGGTCTGAGCGCTCAGTGAGCCCAAAGCTTGTGGGTTCATTTTACAGGGAAAATTTGGATCTGTTGGCAATGCTTTGATCTAACTCTACATATTGAGTGCTGGTGCTGATGTCCAGCATTATATCTGCTTGCTGTGAAGTGAGCAGGGCGGCATGGACAGGGCAGCACGTTGGAGGAAGCATCTCCTTTCTTGTCATCCTGACCAGTCCCAGGGTCAGGCTGCAAATGCAGCGGGGAGGAATATCTGACTCACCAGACATTGTGCCGTTTTGGAGGAGCCCTGCAAAGCTCCTGACACCCTCTGATTTTGTGTTACATAAAGTAGATACAACCCAGTGCCAGATGTGTGATATCGTGCTCCTCTCTAGCAGAATCAGTTGGCTCTCCAAACCATGTCATGTTTATGTGGACTCCCAAGCACCAATTATGCAATCTTTCCCATTCTCTCTAGCCAACAAAACATCCAATTAAATTGTGCAGTTACCATGGTTTCCTCATCACCAGCCTAGGTAGCTTAGATGGGAAATTTGAGTTTGTGAAATATCTTTTCTGGTTAGGAAATGTAGAAATGTATTAGACTGATGGTCTTGAAATGTTCTGTTCAGCCCACTTTGCGTTTGGAGATTATGATGTTATTTTATTTTATTTCATTTTTTGAGTATGCAAATCCATGGAAAGTGAAGGGTTTGGGAATGGTTTACCATGACAAATATATTGTTTTCAAACTGAATTTAAGCAACCAGAGAGGGGGACTGGAGCTGGAGAATATTTGTTGGAGGATATGGATGTGCTGTTGGAAATAGCTTGTTGTTTTTAAAAACTGTGTTCAATTGTAGTGTCTTAAAATCCCTAAAAGTCTTATAAAGAAAAGAGCTATACAWCAAAACATTTCTTTTAGGACATGGCTGAAAATGGATGGAGAGCTTAGGCACAAAGTAGAATTGCCCAAACTGGGTTGCAAAAACATTCTCCGGAGCATGAGTTTTGTCTTGCAGCATGTCCCACCATAGTGCCTTTCAGGATCCCTACACCACGGGAGAAAATTGGACTCAAACTCCAGGCTCTGTGCAACACCACAGGCATCAGGCAATGTAAGCCAACTAATTTATCCAGTTTCTTCCCACAGGGAAGGCCATTTCAGGCAGGTCACAGCAGCTGCAGAGACAGAAAGCAAAATGTGTTAGCGACAGGATGAAGTCAATCGTGGCTCTATCCCATGGCATGTTGAGAAAGTGCAAGACGTTCTGGGTTGGGCTAGAGACAAACAGTGTAATTCACACCTCTTCAAGCCATTGGCTCAGACCTTCACCCTTGGCAAGCCTAGCAGAAGGCACAGGGGAGAAAGGTTAAGACTCATTGAAACACTGATAGGTCTGCAGGGAGTAGCAATTCCTCRTAAATGATTACCTGCAAATAACTGATGATGACAAGTTGCCTATGTCAAGCAAGGTCACCTGCGAGTCTCTTCCATCTCAAGAGCTTCATTAAGTTTTGCTGCCTCTCTGTCTTCTGCCTCTTCAGGTGCAAGGAAGATGAATCAAGATGGAAAGAGGGGCACAGAACAAGTGACAGTATGACAGAAGCCTATTCAAAAAAGAGAAGACTAGTGCCTATTCTGCCCAGCAGAAGGCCATGTGACAGATTCCTGGAGAAACTGGCTATCCTGCAAGGTATGCTGCACCACTAAGTAGTTATAATGGCTATAACCAGACTAAACTAAATAGGGTAGAGAACAGGCTCAAAAACTGCCCATGGTCTAGTCTGTGACACAGAGGTGAATGGCAGTCTTGCTGCTGCCTGGTTTCCCCCTGTGACCTCCAGAGGGAAAAGCTCTGTAGCAGCATTATTCATCCTGCGCTTGTCTACATGGTTTCCCATTGAGCACTGAGTCTTTGTCTAACATTAAGATGAGGAACAGCTCCTGGTATGCTCCACAGCTGCATGCCAAATGCCAAATGTATTCCTGCCCTTTGTGTCCTGGATTTCACAGAAGTGAAACATGGGCGCAAAAAAACAGAAGGGAGCTGTGAGCGGTAAGTCTGTTGTGTTTTCTTGATGGAGAAGATTCATTTTAAGCTTTACGTACAGTTAACTTTGGGGGTAGAAAGGAGTCCTTCATGATCTTGTGCTGTGTGCCCTAGATGTTCYGTCTAGAGCAGTGGGGTTGGACTAGATGATCTCTAGAGAGGTCCCTTCCAACCTCAACCATTCTGTGATTCTGTGTGATTCTGTGTGTGCTGGGCAATCAGAGACAAGAACTGGGTGCACAGCCCAGCATGAGCATTACCTGCTGCACAATGGAGATGTCACCTAGTAGGAGCTAAGCATGCAATTCTGAAGTGATAACTTGCAGCGATACTACTGGTGGATTGCAATGATCCTCTCTTTTTCTCCTGAGCAGAGTGGAGTGGTTCCTGGCATTCAGGGACCTGGGGAAAATCAAAAACAACAACCCCAAAGCCCACACCTTAGCAAATAAATCTGGGACTGAGCAGGCTCCTTCTTAGCTGCAGGGGAAGGCATATCACGTATTTCCTTGCTCCAGCCAGCCAACTAGWAGGGGACTAGAGCTATCAGCTCTCCCATTTCAGTATGCTCTCTGGTAAGTTTGGCCTGTGCAATTTTAGCTCATGAGATCATCTGCTTCCCTAAGGTTAGGATGGAACAACATTTCACCACTGGTGGAAACCTCAAAGCAAAGCAAACCCACTGAAGCCGTAATTATGTCTTTATTGTCCAGGGCCAAGCCGTGTGCGGCCTGGCAACGTGCCTTTCATTCTGCAGAGACGATTACATTTATACTACATTACACATTGTTGGCTGGGGCTGGCAGTGCCGCTGTAATTCAACAAGGGGCATCTCCATTCAGATCACTCGCTTGGCAGGGCTCACCACAGTGCTGTGAGGACCATGTGCATGCAGATCCCATAAAGAAGGACTTTGTTGCCTCTCTCCCAAGCAAGGCCCTCCTGGCCACCACATGAAATCATGTGAAAGGGCTTTGTGTTGGCTGTCAGCAAGGCCGCTCCAGTGGAGGCTGAAAAGGCCATGGATGAGGTGGGAACGGAGTACAGATGAGGCAGCAGAGAAGCAGCAGATGCAAAGGTGACAGCAATATTTGGCAGTAAAGAAGCATAGGACTATAGTGTGACCCATGAAATGGAACATTTTAGAAGTGGTGCTGTCTGGTGGGGAAGGTGGAAGAGTTGGAGGTGGGAACACTGATTTATTGAGGGAAAGAACAGTGTGGTGGCAGGGTGAGGGACCAAATGGGTGGCATGATGGCAGTAGCAGTGGAGATGCATGTGATGTGTGAGCCAGGGCGTGGATGTGAGGGCCAAGGGCATCAAAGGAGCACGGGACTCAGAGATGTGGTGGAAGATGAGGTTCCTGCCACAAAAGACTGAGGGCAGTTGAAAGGTCATTAGTGGCCAGAAGGGGAAAAAATGAGACTGGTGGAGACAACTGAAAAGAGGAGTAGAGAAGAGCTCTGAGTGAAAATTGGAAGAAGGGTTTCTTTTGAGGGAAAATTGGTGAAAAGAAGAGTGCTGGAGAAGGGTGAGTACCAACAAGGAATGGGATGTGAGGAAAGGAAATGGGTTGGATGCTGTAGAAACCTGTAAGTTTTGTGAAGGTGGTGCCTTTGTGCTCTCTCCTTCCCCTGGAGCTGGAGACAGTGGCCCTGTCCTTGGGGCAGGATTTTCCTTTCTGCTTGACTCTAGGGTCTATCTCACAACAAGTCTTCCCACTGCACTTCCCCTAAAACCTTTATTCTCCTAAGTGTTTCCTCCAAAACCAAAGGACTCTTGAACTGTTTGGCCCTTACCTTCCCATCCAGAATATGCACGTGTATCAAATACGCAGAGCAACTAAAATGCAACTTTTTTTTCCCTTCCAAATTTCAAAAATTTGAAGATCTTTTTATGCAATAGGGTATTTGAGTTAATGATGGACAACAGATGATAGGGAAATGGTCGGATGACTGGAAGGCAGAGTTTTATTTTGATGGAAAAGAGGTAATGCTTTTCACAAGAGTATATATTAAGCCTGTGGCATTCATGACCCCAAGGACCTCCACCAACTTTTCAGGAGTGGCAAAATGTCASCTTGCAGTGAGGTGTTTGTGATTGGCCTTGGCCATAAGGAAAGCACAAGATTTTATGGTATTTGACAGTTCCTATGCATCTTGCTGCTAGCTGGAAGCCTGCAGGATAGGTAAGAGTACAGCAGAAGATACTGGGCTGGATTAGCGAGGCTGAGAACTTGGCAAAGACTTCACCAGGGGAATATGCAAGGTTCAGTGCCATGAATTGTTGGGCTGTGGGTGCGTGTGTCTCTCCGTGCATTGAATAAATAATGGGCTTCCAAAGTAAATGTTGAAATAACCCAAGAACAGCGTGTCAGCCTGTTTCTCAGACAGCAAAGGCCAAGAGAGGGAGAATAGCACACAAACCACACCATCCAGGGTGGACAAGATGCTAATAATCATGTATTATCATGCCATTTCTGCAAAGCATATGTCTTTCCACATGACAAGCTGTCTTTGCCTCCTGCTTTGGGAGGGTTGAGCAGGAGATGAATTGACTCTATGGGGCAGCAGTGGTCCATGAAAGTCCCCAGGCTCCTCTATGCATCCTGGCCACCCTTCGACTCCACATCAAGACCAGGACTGGTCTCATCCCTCATCACAGATGAGTTTCCAAGGGAGATCTGGTTATGTGGATATGGAAAGAGATGTAGTGTGGTTCTCATCATGATGTAGTTCATCTCATCATTGGTAAGATGTAGTGTAGTGTAGAGATGAACTGTAGTTCATCTTCCAAGGGGGGACAGTTAGGGGAAGTGATCTAAGGAATACTCTAAAGCACACTGGGGATCCACTCCTATCTTCTAAMCTTGGTGCAACCAGAATGAGTGTAGGGAAATGCCTTTCATGGCAAGAGGCTGGAGACACTGAGACTACTTAGGGTGAAGAAATACCAAGAAGCTTGTTCCATCCAAAACAACAAAACAATCAAATTATGTTTAGATAAGACTAGCTCACTCAATAGGGTGGCAATTAGAGGCTCTCCAAAAGTTTCCTTATGCAACCTTGGGCAAATCATTTCACCTTTGTGTCATTTCAGAAGAATAAGGACATTAGGGCATCCTTTAGCAATACTGTTAGCTTTTCCAAGTGCACATGCCATGCTGTGCACCACAAGGTGCCAGTGAGGACAGCGGGCATGGAAAGCAATGGATCACTTGATGCAATTGGAAGATGACAGAGCTAAATCAAATGAAAGGAAATTTAGGCAGCAGAGCATGTTGTTTTAGGACCTGTCTGAGCTGAGGAGAACTCATGAAAACATTATGAGGGTGAAAACACCCGCTGCTGAATAAAGAAAATGACCCAATTTGAAACAAAAGCCAGGGAAAGGCTGCCTGTGAAAGTATCATGTATTATTCTGCAGGAGATGTTCAGACTGTCCTGGAGGCCTCTCC
The DNA here is from genome assembly GCF_003342845.1 of Nothoprocta perdicaria. Taxonomy (NCBI): domain Eukaryota; kingdom Metazoa; phylum Chordata; class Aves; order Tinamiformes; family Tinamidae; genus Nothoprocta; species Nothoprocta perdicaria. The sequence goes on along the minus strand of NW_020455843.1, from coordinate 2,221,226 downwards.
ACCCAGTTCTGGAGGGAAGTTAATGAAAGAAAAGGCTTGACCTCTCCAGGCGACTCTGCGTCATCTAATCAGTGGACAAACACCCTTCCCATCCCCAGACAAGAAGGTTTCTCTGCAGAGGCAAAATGCTGAAATAAATGCATTGTGTCACATTATAGGACAGAGTATTTCTGAGCCCTTCCACATTTAGGAAAAAGATAAATTAGCATCCTGAGTTGCCATGGTAAATAATACAGCAGCACCCCTGCTTAATACCACTCTGCAAATACTTTGTTATTGAATGACTGTAATTTTGCTTTGCAATCTGGAGAATAGATTCTAAGACCAACTGAACAGTAGATGATGAAAGTAATTTTACAGCGGTCTCTTAAGCATCTCCTAACTCAGCCAGTCAGACACAAGCAAGAAAAATAAGAAACCTAATAGTCTTTTTAGAAAAAGCTTCTTGAAACAGAAATTGGACTCTGGATGTGCTACCAATGCACTTACAGGGGATGTGGGTTTGCAAGTGATTAATGGCAGAAATGGCTTCAGTCTACATCTCCGTTATTTGTCAAGAATCGACAGTGGGCTTAGATATTCACGTGGCAGAGAAGAAGTCCCAGTTCCCAGTTCAGTGATTTAAATAGCTCTTTGGAGCAGTGCTGCTTCAGAGGAAATGCTGAATGTGGTGAAGAGCTTTGGAAAAGCTAACCCATCCAGGAGTGCTCTTCCCTTCCCTAATGCTTTTCCTCTTATTTATCTTCCATTCCCCTTTCCAGGACCAGTCCCAGTTGGACCCTTAAGCTATTCTGGGCTAAGTGGGACCATAAATACATTGGAAGGAACATACTTGGTGTTTATCCAAGATACTGGTTGACCAACCAGCAGCCTAAAGTGATATGGTCTGGGTCATACATCTATTCCCTGGAGAGCATCCAGTAGCTGGGGGAAGATTAGCAAAGGAAAATACAGGAATTATTCATAAAATTATTCAACTTTCCGTTGGAGTGGACTTCTCTGGATATTTAGCCTGATGAGTTTGGAACATATTATTGTCTTGTCCCATTGCTAAATCAGTATCTCACAATACGAAGAAGGAAAAGCAGGTGTTGGCTTTTTGCCTCCTGCCTTTTTGCATGAAGCCAGAGTATCCATCCATTTTCTATAGTGATCTCCTTAAACACAAGTTGGAGCCTGAGAAGGGAAGGAGATGATGTTGAAGAAGGAGTGAAGAGCAAGTGTCTCTGTCTTCCACTTCTTTCCTTGAAGAGAAGCAGCTGAAAGATTCATTCCAAAAATAATAAAGTGAAATGAAATGAAATAATGAAATGAAATGAAATGAAATGAAATGAAATGAAATGAAATGAAATGAAATGAAATAAATAATAAAATAAAATTATACTCAAGTTCTGTAAAATAAGAGGGCCCTCCAGAAACAAACTAGTTCCTCTCCTGTATCCTGGTGTTGCTAAAAGATGATTAATTCTTTTCCCTGAGAAAATACCCATGGTAGGTCTCAGAATAGCATGTCGAGACACCAGTTTCTCCAAGAGATTTCTCATTCATTCACAAATTCATACACTGTATTCTTCAACTACCAGGCAAGCTTGTACTGTCAACTTTTCATTCCTCCCTGTAGGTCTGGTGGCTAAGTGGAAAGCAGGATTACTGGATATTATTTTGCCCCCTCCCTTTTTTTT
>NW_020455843.1:2208759-2219419 GCF_003342845.1 Nothoprocta perdicaria | reverse complement strand
GCTCTTAGGGACTAGATGGTTGTCTGGAGGCAAATCAGAGATCAGGATCTCATACTTGGCTTGGATCTTTGTAGGAAGGATAACACCTCACCTCTAGAACTTGGGGTGAAGGTTTGGACAGCAATATGAAAATGAGTTTCCATCTTCTTGGCTTCTTGTTGGAATTTCCATACTGCCTGAGCCCCATAAAGTGTTCAGCACCCCTAGAACCAGCTTCACTTGGCCTATCACCAGCTTACCCTTACAATGCGTTGAGCCTCAGACTCCAGAGATGGTCTCTCCATACTGCTGCATTCATTTTCTGCAAGTGTGAGTGTCCACAGTCATCTAAAAGCACCAGAACTGATCAGGAACATGTCCCTTTCAATGAAAAAGCTCCTTCCAAGAGAAGAGAATATACCTAAACTTGGCACCAGGGAAATGAGAAGGTAAGGCCTGAGGAAGAAGGAGAAAACATCCACCCACCCCTTCCAAAGGGCTTAGTAGTCCCTGCATGAGCCCGTGCAGGTCCCACCTACACCATCTAGGGATGGAGGCTGTGGAAAGCTTGGCACCAGTCCCAAAAGTGCCATGGCTGGAATCTTGTCCCGCAGAAACTGGGCAGCCATGGCTCCCTACCCTGTGCAAATCACACTGCTTGGGAGGGTTGTAGCTTTATCATTCCCCGTCTCTCCTCTCTCTCAGCATCTGTCATCRCTTCTAATTTATTTCATCACTTGGCCTTCATGATGCTGTTTGTGTCCTACCAAGAAGGCTTTTGCTTCCTACTTTTTTTCTCCTCTCAGAGCAGCYGAGTCTGCTCTCTGGTTTGTGGGTTGCACGCGAAATATCTCTGAGAAGTTTCCTGAAGTTGGCAAGATCTTCCCTGCCTGAGTCCTGCTGCAGCCCTTGTCTCCCTTATCCTGGTTGCTTCAAAGTCACCCGTGCGAGATTAGACGTGTCAACAAGAGAAGGTCACCRGGGTTGCTGATAGCAGCGCAGCAAGCCCCAGTTATGAGGGATGTTTGCTGTGGAGATGGCTTTTAGGGCCGGTTTTCATTATGTGGAAAGCGTGTATCCAAGCTGTCCTGCAGGGTGGCGTGGTGCCTGTATTTACAGCGTTGGCAGCTTTCAATAGCAATCTATTTTTAATGAAACCAAGCTGGAATGTGGTGCCTAAACCCTTGATTTAAGGCAGATTTCTAAAGAGAAGATTTACGCAAATTTGCTTGATTGGAAATTAATTATTGCAACAGTCAAGTTCAGCTCAAATAATCTCACAGAGACAGCCGCAGGAGTCAAATAATTCATGTTGGAGAGAAGGCATCAATTTGCATTCCTTACATTTCCATTTGGAAGGTTTCCTAATTTTGGAAGGCAGGAGGCATCACAAGGAAAGTGAAGGGTGAAAGAAACTGGTAGTGGGTTGATTTATTCCCTGAAACCCTCCCAAGAAAGGCATTGCGGGTGAGTTACGGAAACCACATTTTCACCAAGGGGGCAAAAGACTCCAGGCCTTGATTAGTTTATACTCCACCAGCGTTTCGAGTGTAATGGGAAGCCAGCAGTTTGGTATGCCCTCAGAGATGTGAGTCCCTCACCTACACAGATAGGGCCAGACAGCCYCTTATTACATTTCTGGGCCCCCCAGCATAAGACTAAGATGTGGGACCCCCTCTCCTCTATTCACCCATTGTATGATCAACTCAGTGCCATGTCCTCATCTCCTTACCATGAGCAAAATCCAACTGTTGCATGATCAATCTGTCCTATGTCTTCATCTTCTTACCATGACCAAGTGCCCCAGGCACTTACTAACATTGTGCACTGCTCAGATAAGCTCAAGGTCAGATTTGGTTTCCAGAAAGCATCCTCAGAAAGCTTGAAGGAGGTATTAGCTTAACTCTAGACCYGGGAAGTTGCTGGCCTGGATTTTGTCTTTCTTTCTTTTTTTAGAGGCAAAAGCTCCCCTATTTACAAGGCCTGAATTTGTGCATAATTGGGTTGGAAACAGGCAGAATGGGGATGGCTGGGAGCAAAGAGAGATGAGAGAAGAGGATCAGGTTGGGAAACCCAGCCGCCTCTTGGCGAGATGCCTAGACGTAGTCGTCCTCTCACAGTTGGGAGTGATTAAGGAGGCAAAGTTCTCCTCCTTCCCCCGCTGTATCCTGCTGGGTTGTCCGGGTTGACAGAGACTGTGGTTTGGGTTTCTCTTGTTCTCTCAGCTGAAATGAAGCTCTGGTCCAGAAGAGGAAGGCTCCCGATGGATTAATTCTGCTTTTTGCAGCAACTCGCGCTCTCCAAATCCTGCCTCTGGTTTCCCTGCCTTCAGCACTGCACTGCATTTCAGGAAACGAACCAAATATATAAGGGATGCTCCATATCTCGGCAGAGTTGAAGCACTGAATCTTTCTTTTTGAAGTGGCTTCTTTTTTTTCCAACCCTTTGTAGTTTGCTGTTGGTCAGAATGACACCACCTGCCACTGCCCCCAAATACATTAGAGGATTTTTTTTTTGATCCTTTCAATAACCAAAGAGGAAAACAAAATTAATCATCTTCTCATCTTCCAGAACCCCAAAAAGAGCTTTTTAACTCAGTTATTGCATCTCTGAAATGGAAACATTACCTCAAATCGRTTCTCTCTTGTGAAGACAAATGAAAACTGCTCCCTCCCTGAGGGATTTCCCAGGGGAAAAACTGCTGGGTTTGTCCTCAAAGTCTGTCTCARTTTCTGAAATTGTTGGCATCCTGTGAGGTCCAACTGTAGCCTAGTGAAGTAACGTATGAAAAAGGAAGTGTTTGAAAATAAGGGCCTAAAAGTGAACATTAGGGCTGGACTAAAGGTCCAACTAGGGGTGACCAGATGGAACGCACGAGGGAGCACAAAATGCATTTTCTAAGGAGACCTGGGTAAGAATAAATGACGGTAGAGCTAGTAATGATGAGAAGACAAACATTTTGTTTTTCTACCACGGGATGCTATATGTACAATGAATAACATGGAGCACTAAATATGCTCCCAGAAAGTGGCTGACAGCATCCTTTTAAGCTAATTAAAATAATTCTGTGTAGCTTTTTCTTGCTTGGAATTRGGCAGGGTAATTTTATAGATATTTAGGTCACTCTCAGTACATGTACTGTATTTAGCAATGCAGGCTTTTTGACTAATGCAACTGTCTCTGTCTGCATTCATGAATCTCAACAGAATTTGCTTTGTAGATAAATTTATCCCTGAACGAAAGATGAAAGACTAAATCTTGAGGACTGCTGCTGGTTGTTCTAGTTGGTGAATTTGTACCATCCTTTTAGCCTGAGGAGGGAAAGTATGGCCTATATTTTAAATGGAAGGTCATAAATAGTTTTACACAGTTGTGTTGCTGCTTGTGCTCTTGACCAGTCTAATATTAATGAGGAATAAGTGTCCCTTTTAGCTGGAGTAGGTGCTCGCAGTAATGGTGTTAGGAAAGTGAGCTGCATTTGATGTTCTGAACAGGAGATGATTCTGATCATGATGTGATGGCTAGCACCAAGCAAGGGGACAGGACAAACAGAACATCTGAACCTGGTCATCCTGAGGTTCGTCTAGTCAGAGGCAAGGAYGGAAGGATGAGATAAACCATGCAAGCAAGGTGACAAGTGCAGAGTGACCTGTCCCCTGCTGTCCTCCAAGCTCTCAGCAGCGAGTAGATTAGAATTCCTGTGCTGGAGATGACAGCTGGAACATCACATTTCATTTCCAGCAGAGCACCTACCCTACAGCAATTTGCTAATCAGGAACCTATTGACAATTTCGTCCTTCTCAATATCCAAGACGTGGAGTTTCACCACCTTCCAGCACACATTGTACGAAAACAGTACTTCTTGCTCTAACTATTTATTTATTTACTTATTTAACTTATTATGGCTCTGYGTTGAATGTTGGTGCCTTTGAATTGAATTAAATGAGGTCCTGCCTGCTTTGCCACATAGACTGATGTCATGAATGAATGGCTCCTGGTGACGTGTCTGGCACTTGAGGAGGCTTACTCATCTCCTGTAATACTATTAGGGTGTCCCTATGCCTCTTGTGACAGAGGATATAGGACCTTGGTGCTGTTTGGTTTTGTTATTATGGTCCAGAACTGAGTACATCTCTGTGTGTTTTCCCTTTATGTATGAGGTGACACTGCTGATGGTTAATTTTGCAAGGATTTCTGTAACAGCTGAAGTCTTGGTAATGAACCTGCTGTGTTGCTCTTGACTTTTTTCCTCTTAGACTTCAGCAAGAAAGACCAGTTCCATGGGAAGTGGGTTACGACAACTGAAATCAACAAGCCTACCAGGCAATTTTATTTCACAGGTGTTTTGATTTTAAAAACAAATCAAAGTAAGGGCAGTAATATTTTGTTTATGACTTGGTGTGATAGTATTCCTCCCATAGGAAATCTGGTGGTTTTTTTTTCAATTAAAACAATGAAAATGAAGTATTTTTAATGGAAAGCTGAAAAAAATGAAACGATTCATTGGGAGACACCACTGAAAGCTGCCCGTCTGTGGCCTTCTGTACCATCCTCCTGTAGGGGGTCATGGCATTTCCCGTCAAGTACCAGGTTCTCCCCTCAGGGTGCATTGTGCCACTGTGGTACATCACTGAAGCTTTTGTCTAGCAGAGGACTTCTCAATGAGAAGTAAAGCACTTTTTCCAGGAAATGAAAAAAAATGGTAATTCTTTTTTGTCCAGTTTTGTTATTTGTATTACACTGTAGGAACTCACAGTGCTAGCTGTGGACATGGCCTGGGTTGTGTTAAGTGCTGTGTATAGAATTGAAGACAGTCCCTGTCCCAAATTGCTGACAATTTGCATGTAAAACGAGAGACACTAAAATGGTTTCTAGGAAGGTTCCTCACCGGTACCATTAATGAGGGGCTTAAGACTTTTGTTGGTGGATGTCACAGCTTCTTTTGTGTAATTATGACTTGGAAAAAAAAAAATCTTTGCAGAGATGCAGTTCCTTATATTTACGGCTAAGAGCAACCCCCCTTTTCTGCTGTCAGGTTGCTCCCTTGGGTTAAAATCCTCTCTCGAGCTGTATCCTGTTGTCACCAAGGCAACCACAGCCCTCACTTGAGGAATCGGAGCACACGGAGCTTCGTCATAACCTTTTGGCTCCGAAACACTTCGTAAAACTGTCTTCAACCTATCGCCGCGTCACAGGAAGGTCCCACGCTTTTCTGATCGCCTCTTTTATTTTTTTTCCCCAGGCTAGGCTTTGAAGAATGCGTTTTTCCTTTCTAGACCCAGATGGGAAGTCCTTAATTTATACAAGAAGGATTTAACTCTATCCTGTCCTATTTACATCCTCCAAGCTTTAATTATTCAGCTGTGCAGAAACTGCCAGAGCCCGCCAGAATCAGTGGCCAATCTTTCTCCAGAACTCGCTTTCGGCATTAATCATCTCCAGCTGTTTCAAAGAAAGATGTAAGAAACACTACACTTGATAAATTATGCAATTTTCCCACAGGGGAAATTTCATCCTAATGGGCTGTTGGTAGCTTGTTTGTGCTCTGGAGTACGAGAATTGATATCCTTCTCAAACCAGTCTAACACAACTGAAGATGCTCCATTAGCCAGACAAATGCCAGTTTCTTTCTATTTCTCTTCTTTTTCAGTCTTGCTCAGSCCTCAGCTTGCATAATGTCATGTTGGTGATGAGTTCCACAGCTTAATTAGGCATTGTAATAACATATTTGAAATTGATGAGGTGCTCTGTTTGCCTTTTAATTGAGCTGGGTGGGTTATTATTATTTTTTTTTTCCAGATATGATGAAAACAGTAAAATAAGGAATTCCCAGCCTGCTTGCAGAGCTGCTCATCATTCTATGATGCATTTCTTTCATGTCACCTTTCCTTCATCTCTTCCTGGTGAACTACAAATCCCCCGTGGCAGKGGAAAGCCTTTCTCTGTTTTGTGATCTGAAATTTTGCAGCTCTTGGCAGAAAAAAACACCTTTCTCATTAGCAACAGGAACATTCAGAAAAGCCATAGAGAATATCTGATGTGTGCTTCATTTTTTGGTAGAAACCTCGAAGTCACCACATTAGTCCAAGAAGGTTGGGGTCTTCACCAGTCAGASGGATGCAGGCTCAAATGCAGATTGATTTTTCCCCTTGGATGTGGAGCAGGACAAAACACCTCCAGCAAAACCATTTATGGCTCCAGAAGGAGTTTTGCAGGAGTGTTTTCATGGGAGTCTGGCCATGTTTGCCAAGGGGGAGTCAAACCCCGTCTCCCAGCTTTCTTGTTTTGCTTGAAAGAAGGCGGAGGGAGAAGGAGGTTTCGTTCAAATTTCATCATTTCATTTTGTTTTGACTTCTGTGCTAAACCCAGTCAAAACAGGATGAATCAAAATGCTGTGAAGTTTAATTTTTTTTATTAAATCCCCAAAGTTGATGAGATTAAAAAAAAAAAAAAGGGAGAGATTTCAAACTTCTGGCTGGATTTCACATTTYTTGATAGAAATTTTAAATTTCTTGGAGAAACAGATATCCCAGTTCCCCAGGAAGCTCACGCTAGAGCCTCCAGATGTCCCTGCTTGAGATAAGATGAATTATGTTATGGTTAAGAAAACATATTGGGACTCATGGAATGCAGCTTGATCTCCTGGCCTGGTTACAAGCCGCTTCTGTATCACGGAACAAGGCATTTGGCAATGAATTCTAACATGGATGTAAACTTCACAGTCCTGAGTACTTCATCGCTCTGTTTGAGGTGTTTAATGCCTGAAATGGGAATGAAGCCCCTAAAGAGAAAGACATTTGCTCTTTCTTTTGGTCTGGGATCAGTAGTGAAGCAGATTTTCCCGTTCARTATTTCCCATCGGTCCCACATTGGCAACCCTTCATTGGCAACGTCCTTAGAATTTACAGGGCAGGGTAAAATGGTAGAACCTATATATTCTGTTTGAGCACAAAGCTTTGAGATATTGAGAGAGAATGTTTTCCTTACAGTTCTACTGGGAATTTGCAACACGGGAAAGAAAAATTGGGTTATTTCTTTGCTTCCATTACTTTTTTTTTTTTTTTTTTAGTATCTTGAGACTTTCTTGACTTTTTTTTCTTTCTTGTTTCCTGCAGATCTTACAACTTACATCTCATCTTACAAAAAACCATGAGCTATTCTTTAGTCTACAACTGTAGGTTTTTCCTTGCACGACTGTCTCAGCCATATGGGTCCCACCTCTCCCCATATTGTGTGCAGACCGCAGTCCCAAAGGAAAGGTTATGCTTATACATCAGTATACACAACAAAATCTGGTCTATAATTTATGCTACAGAAGAGTAGGCGGGATTTTAACTACTGCCATCATTTTTTTATGCTTTCTTTTTTTTTTCATACTGAAGATTTTTTTTCATACTAAAGACATCTTTGGTGCAAAGATGTTTTGAGACCTCTAAATTGGGTCCATGCCGTGCGGTGACGATGTATCTTGCTGTCAAACAAGAGCCATTGGGGCCAGGATACTCTTGCTGAAGGGCCATTTAATTTGAAACTTGCTGTTTGGTCAGGGCCGAGAGCCGCTGATCCCTTGGGTATGATGAGATCCCCCTGTTTACTGCGCTCTGCATGTCCAGGGCATGACAAGGACCTCAGCCCAGTTGGGTTGAGGAGGCTGTTTTGAATCTTGCCTCTTTCTTGTGGGATTGTGCCGGGGGAGAAGTGAATCCAGAGATGGTCTTTGATGCTGCCACTCTCTGGCAGCGTGCGGCMAATGTGGACGGGCCGTTCCAGTGCTGTGAATGTGCTGAGGGCATGGGCAGTGGGCACAGCGGCACTCAAATCAATGAGATATTTCTCGGGAATGGGGTGGGGACGTCAACAAAACCTCTGCCTTATGCAATTGCCGCCAGTGTTTGCAGCAGATTTAAAGCAGCTGCTGCTGGCTTTCGCTCTCGCCTTTCGTAAACGGGTTGTTTGTTTGCTAGATCCATGTGGATGAGGTGGAAGGAGAAGGGGACAAAAGCGTGTGGAGCACAGAGGTGCCCCGGTTTGGGGACAGTGCCCACCTCTACTGTCTTTGGCAGAAGAGATGTTTGGCCAATGCCAAGGCAGACTTGTTGCAATCCCAGACAAGGCACATGGGCTTAGGACATCCATGGAGGGCCACGGACAAGGATGGATAAGGCTGAGACAGAAATATATTCCTGGAAACACTGTTTGGAGGGGAATAAGATGCTGCTGGTGCACCAGACAAGAAGTGATTCCTAAGGTTCAGGATAAGGAGGCCTCTCCTGAGGTTAATTTAACACAAATTAACAAAAAGGAGKTTTTTTTGAAGAAGTAGCAAGAAATGATAAGACTTGTACAACAACTTGACACTGGGGGTGATTATCTGAAGTTGATGGGAGGTGACCTGGCCACATTGAGCTTGGTTTCAGCTGTGGTTCACAGGAGAAGGGGGTTGAGGATGGGATGGGGCAAGGCCAGCCAGCAGCTAGGAAGGGAACAGGAGTCACAGGATTGAAGGGGAGAGGGGCAAGAGACAGTGCAAGGGACAGAAGGAGGGTAAAGGAAGGGTAGGAGATGACCTGGAAAAGCCTACAGGAGAGGCCTGGAGTGTCTTATCTTCCCAAAAAGTGAAGGATGGGAGAAACCAAAATTCCCAAACATGGCAAATACCTACATGTGAGTATAGCTTTACCTTCATGTCTTTTAGGGAAGGCAGTGTTTTCCATCTCACCTCAGAAGCAACATCTCCAACACCTACCACTGTAGCAACATCCTGGGATGTAACTCCAAACTCAACCACTCAGAAACGACTATACACCTCCAGTYCCTTCCCCGACCCAAATATACTTGCCTTCAGCCACATATTGCTGCCTTTTCCCAGCCCAAGCATTCATCAGCTTCTTTCTATTCAAATAGTACTAAAAACATGCTCATATGAGGGTCAGCATGTCTTAATATATAACTAGGATTTCAACAAAACCCCAGGAGCATTCAAATCATCACTTAACTAGAAACACTCCAGACAGATATCCACAAAGAGGTCTTTTCCATCATTCCAAGAAACAGTCCCTCAGCTGTCTCCAGCAATCCTATTGTGAATAGATGTCTTTTGCCACTTTCCCAGAACGTCCACAGATGCAGGGGATTTCACATTTAGGGAAGACAAGGCAGGAAAACCAAGATTTAGAGTCTCAGTGGAAGCAAAGAAACTGCTCTGCCAGTCAGTGCTCTCTCTTAAACAGAGGTGAAATGAGCGCCAGCCCTGYTAATGACTCGTGTGGTATGAGCAGAGAAAAATGTAGGTCTTCTGAGTTTCTTTGGGTCTTGATTAGCCTTTAGAAGTATAGTTGGTGCAGTTTAGGCATTGCTTGGTTTGAAAAGGGTTCTCACGGTCCAGTCTGCTAAGAGGTTTGAAGATGGACTCACACTAAAATGGGAAGGATTTTGAGCATTTGTGTCTTCATCCACCCGTCCTCTTGCAGTAGAGGGTAGGTTAAGTAGGTTAAGAGGCATAAAGCAGAAAACACCTCCCAGAACATCAGTGTTTTTGGAGGCTGAATTTTATCTGCATGTTTTGATCGCCCTCTGAGTTGGTAGCTGTGTGTTTGTAARGGCTCCCCACTTTGCATATTGCTCTAAGCCACCAGCCCATTTCCGAGCTGTGTGTTTCCAGCCTCTTTTTCATCTTTGCATGCTAACAGYGGAACAAACACCTGCATGGCAGCGGTTTCATTTCACTCTTTGAGCTTCTCTGTTGGGAAGGTCATAAGGAGGAAGTGTTTATTCCATGTGTTGAGTTTCTTACCAACCTGGCATTTGTTTCAGGCCTTGTCCCATTAGGAAAGCTTTGCCAAGGCAAATACAGCTTGTGCCAGTCAAATGCCAAGTCCTCTTCCATCCACCTGAGTTGTCTTGTGACCTCCTCCTTTTAGGAGAGACAGGAAAGAGGTCTGCTCACCTTCACAATAGTCCTCCTGCCCTGAGGTGTCAAGATCAGGGAGTTAAACCAGATAGAAAATCTTCCATAGCCCTCCAATAAACATCTTGGCTGCATGAACTCTTTGAACCCATGGATAGGGCCTCTTCCCTGGCTTTTCTGCCCCAGAAAAGGAAGAATTAGATATGGATCTAGGTCATTTGGACACCACAGCCATGAATGTGCCATTGTGCTGCGGACTTACCAAGGGCTGGTGCCATCAGGTCAATCTAGTCTATTAGACAGCACTTAAAGCAGGTTGTCCCATCCTTGGAGAAGTCCACTCCATCCTTTCTCCTCCCTGCTACCTGGATGGCCCAGAATCATTCAGCAAAATACTCCTTCAGGATTTACAGTGATAACTGTGCCAGCCAGGTGGAAATCTTCACCTTGACTTACCTCCTTCTAGCAAGGACATTAAGCTCAAAGATTAAAAATTTGCCTTTTGTATTGCTCAATATTTATATTATATCTGTGCTTTTGTGGATATTTTCTATTATTTTGCAACATGTACATTTTTTCCCTGTTGGTTGTTCAATGTTAGAAACAAGAGGAGTGTGAATTTCCAGATACATTCTCTAGCTCTGACCCTAAGGTGAATGGAGAGCTATGCTACATTAATAAGGAAAGGAAAGGAAAGGAAAGGAAAGGAAAGGAAAGGAAAGGAAAGGAAAGGAAAGGAAAGGAAAGGAAAGGAAAGGAAAGGAAAGGAAAGGA
>NW_020455843.1:2096171-2208484 GCF_003342845.1 Nothoprocta perdicaria | reverse complement strand
GAGGACATGAAGAATTAGCTGAAATAGAAATCTATAAATATTCTAAATAGAAATTCCTTCTCATACCTTTTTATTGAAGTTTCTCTCCTGTAGTTCTGATTTCACAGCTCTCCTACTTTTAAGGAGATAGAGCACAGAACAAGGCTGAAAAGCCCTGTGTTTCATAATAGCAAGAGTAACAAACGCATCCAAAAGTAGAAAATCTTACAAAAAAAAAATGTTGTAAAAATCTGAATGAAGTAAAAAAAAAAAATTAAAAATCATTAGACAACTTTCTAGACTATTTTGTTGTTATTTGTTTTTTAAGTGACTAAAGGGTTCATTTCTTCACCACAGCTGGAGTTTCCCATGTACTAGTGGGTTGTAAGGAAGTTAATCCACTCACCACTTCTTCAGCCAAGGGACAACTCAAGAGCTGAGGGACAACTCAAGAGCTCTTAGCGAGATGTGTGACTATCTACCAACGTTGTTTTGCTCTGGTGTTATTTAGCATCTCTTCCCTTTCTGTCAGTAAAAGCACAGAGGGCACCACAAGCCCTGGAGGATGCTGCAAGGGGAGGCTCCAACCTGCTTTAATGCGGGTCAAGAAGAAGACTATCAGGCTGAATGGTGGTACAAGAGGCAAGACAGCTCTATCTTATCATTAAAGGGTTCAGAAAAAGTAAAAAAAAAAAAAAAAGAACACAAAGATGAAAGAGGATTTAAAACAAGAGATTGTAGTGCTTTCCTTGCAATAATATGATGAGAGTTTTAAAGAATTCTAGCACAAATGGACAGTTGGGTTTCCATGTATAACCTGCAGCACTTTTGTTATTAAAAAGAAATGAGGAGACAGACTGAGAAAGTCCAGCTATTCTGTTTAATCACAGCGGCTATTATTTGAGAACAGTGTCCACATGTAAAAGGATTTTGCTTGAAATGTTTCCAAGGCCTTTGAAGCTAATTTGGCTGTTGGATTGATTGAATATTACTTGAAAACAAATAAACTGTACCTTTTAATATCCATGATCTTACCCTGTTTACTCATAAAACACCTACTTAAATGTTGAACACCAAGTACTTTTTTTTTTTTTTTTTGGCGAGTCCTACCTTTGTATTTCTTTCTGATATATCAGGTTCCAGCTGGGGTGTAAAAAAAATAATCAGTGGAAGATATTAGATATTAACTCTTTGAAGTGAATCTTAGGCATTTTTTTTCTTTTTTTTTTTTTTCTTTTTTATTTTTCGTGCGAAGAAGTTGGCCAGCTCTGGGGAGTCAGAGCAAACACTGAGCAAGGCCAACACCCAGGCTCCTAGCACTGGTCCATAATGGACGATGCTTCCATAAAAGCACGTAGGGTTGTGTTTTTATAAAAGCGGGGTCAGCAAGGAGTTGTATATATGGCTAACCTGCCTTCTGTGTAACTTCCTTATCCACAGAGGATTATCTCTAATAATGCTCAAGAGATCTSCTTCCATTAATCCATTTGGTAGTTTCTGGAGCTCAGGTAACGTCTTGTGGCCCCATGGCAAGTGGTCCTCAGTGAAGACCATCTATCCTGACCATCTCACCTCCTTGAACCCATGGTGCCCTAGGACCATGTGGGGAGCAGAACCACTGCTCTGAAGCCTAACTTGCATTTCTCCGATAGGGCTGGTAAACTGAAGAAGCTGCAGAGAAAGGATGTGAGGAGAGGTCCACAATTAGGAAAGCTGAGGATAAACTCATGGAGCTTTAAAATTACATTAAAAGCCAAAGAAATCTTAACAACGCTATTGAGCCATCACTAGAGAGAGATCGAAAAAGTGTTGATAATAATGAAGGCAGAAAAGTTCCATAAATATTTCTGCTCTGTGGTGGGGAACAAGCCAGGTAACATAATCACAGCATAAATGGTGAAATGCCTTCCATTCCATGAGCAACCCCATAAGGGGGGTTTGAGCAGCAGCTAWTAATTCTTAACACGTCTGGGTCTAGATAACTGGACCCAAGAGTTTTCAAAAAGCTGTCTAAAGAGGTCTCCAAGACATTAGTGATGGGGTTTTYTTTCAGTCACTTTGGGTGGTTCTGAAAGCCAGGAGTCCAGCTAACATTTTAACTATGTTTTTTGAACGGTAATTGGGATGTCCTAGGAAAGTGTAAGTCCTCTAGACTGGCATCCATCCCAGGCAAAATAATACAGAATCTCACACAGGATGCAATAAATTAAAAGAGGATAATTAATAGAGGAAGGAAATTAAAGGAGGGTAACAAAATGAAGGCCACTAGTACTCTCAAGTGAATTTGACAGTAAATACCTTTTTATATTAAGATTACTAGTTTTCTGAAGATGTGCGACACTGAGTCTGATAAGTTCCATCAAAATATTGTAGAAAGCAGTGGTTCAAGTTAATCCTGTTCTTCATTTGAATAAGAGTCAGAGTGGTATAAAATGCGTGTGGAAGACATTAAACGGCTTGCAAAGTAGCTAATTAATAGGATTCAAAGGGCAATTGTAAACTCAGAAATAAATGTAGTGGCTGTGTTTCCACTGGGGCTGGGCAGAAAGCATTTCCATGCTCTTTAACACTTGAATTAATGACCTGAAGAAAACATACATTCATCACTGATAAAACCTTTCAGATAACCCAAAGAGCAGGGAAGTCGTAAATGATGAAGGAAAGAATTCAGCAATGCAGAAAGATTTTGATTCTTTCATGACCACGCAATGAGTGTGTGTTTGAGCATGGCCAAGCGTGCAGGGATCAGTGCCCCATGAGCACAGAACAGCCTTACAGACAGGGCCATTGTGCCAGGAAGGACTTCAGGAGTGTGGGGCTGTGGTGGGAATCATGTGAACCTGGGCTCCCACAGCAGCTCTGTGCCCAAAGGACAGTGGAAGAGGGAACTATAAAAAAAGTAGGCATGGGAAGGCTGCTCTACCTCTGGGTTCAGTCCTGCTGAACCATTACACAAGCACTGTCTGCAGCTCAAAGTATCACAATTTGCAAAAAAAAAAAAATGCTTACAAGTTCTTTTTAAATGTTTCAATGGAGTTTCTAAAGTTAGCTAATGGGAACTGCACCTCAAAATGGATGTGAATTCAATCATTATCTGTAAATGTCCACGTGGCATAACAAAGAGAGATCTGAATGCAAAAGTCTTCTCCATAAATAAATAAACCATTGTAAGACAATGCAATTGTAGAACAAGCAGCCTCAGACCAGAAGTGAGGGGCACGTGTTTAGCTGTGATGGGAGACAACATTTGAAGTAGGTTGCCAAAGACTGTGTGCATTCTCCRTCATAGAGAAAGTTCAAGCTGAGTTTAGCTCTTTCCTCCAAAGACATTCAGCAGAGTGGTGAATTAGGAAAAGACTGAATTCTCATGCTTTAGGGGAAATTAGATAGGAGGAACCAAATTATTGCTGCCAAATTTGCTTTCTGTGAMTCTGTGAATTAATTCTGAGGGAAACGCAGGTGTGTCCATCCTTGCTGACCAGAACAACTTCAGTGGAAACCATAAGAAAGTAGAAAAGTGAAAAAACATGACAAAATGAATGTTCTCTGAAGGTGCCTCCAAAAACCGCAAGTCAGGCAATACTACCAAAGAATGGAGAGAAAGGACAGTAATGAAAGAGGCTAATACTGAGTGTTTAATCAAATATTGCTGGGCACAGATTTCTTCTAATCAGATATGTACATCAAGACTTTGACAACTGAATCACTGCAGTATAGACTCCATTTCCCTTTCTCCTTTGTCTGGCTTTAATGAGTACTGAGAGAACGGTGAAGTGGCCCAAGTAGCCCCAGAAAAATGAGAAAATGAGAAAAATGAGCCAGCACCGTGCCATGCTGCATCTTCACCGGAGCAAACCCAAGACCCATCATCCAAGCCAGCTCTCACAAAGGTCATTAGTACAAAGCAGCATCATTAGCACATATGCTGTAGCACAGGAAACTTTCTTTCACAAGGAAGCCTGATCTCAAATTCTTCACTTGTAGAAACATATCTTCTTTAGCTCTCAGCTAAACAAAGCTGGGAGTAACAGGCAACAGGATTTCAGAAAAGGCATTAAATTCACCCTAATGATTATATTAATTAACAAGCAGTGGAGCCTGCCTCCACTGGGAGGTTTCCTCAATCCTGTGGTTATTTATTATGCTAGTTGTGATTTTTCTGTCTGAGATGCCCTCAGAATTAGGGGGTGGAGATATTATTTCCTAGACACAGCATGGTTTCTGCTGTGGGGTGGGAACTGCAACAGGCTCTGTGACCTCCAACTACAATGTGAGCCACGACAGAAATTTATTCCCTTCCTCGAGAGGAGAGCTTTGCACTGCATGACAGGCAGGCCAAGAGCATGAGGACAACACAGCAGGTTTATGAAGAGTTGGGAAGGTAAAAGAGGATATTTTTGTGAGTTGAGCAACGACTTGCTATTGTTTTCTTCTGAGTGCTGGAAAGGGGAGATGCAACTGTTTGACCAACTGTGAGGAAGAGCATCAGTTTGAAGGGACAGTATATGCTGTGGAGTAAAGTTGTTTCCCTTCAACTTTAGTTACCTTTGATCTTCTTAGACCCCATTACTCGTAGGTAAGGGAAATCAGTTCTTTTCTCATAGATGGTTTCTGTTGGAACAAGGAGAGATCAAGAGAAGCAGGACAAAACTTCATCATGTCAGAGAAGCATCCTCCCACACCATGATTAAATGAACTCCACTTGTGGAGTCTCCTTCTCTGGAGGACTTCTAAACCCACCTGGATGCCACAAAATCTGTCTGTGGGACGAGGAAAAGTCTGGTACTGAAGCCAGTAAATCATAACTTCAAACTGATGTTCAAACCTATGCCTGCAAGGAGATGATGGGCACCAAACACTGCTCCTCAGCTTGAAAAAAAGAGAAGAAAAGGGCATTTGCCCTAGGTAACTCAATCACTTCAATCCATTTTGTACTACTTGCACCTATTCCTTGCACAAGGACTTATGATATTTACCAAAATCAGAATGCTGTCAGGAATTCTGAACAATTGTTCCAGCTTAGTTCAGATAGAGAGTGAATAAATGTTGTTACGATCTGCTGATCTGGTTACCTCAGTTTGTGCTTTATTAAGTGGACCACACGTGTTTTTTTTGGCTATCAGCTTATTATACATGATTTCACTAATAAATAGCGAGGATAAGATCATAGTAAGATGATCTCTAATGTGGACCGAAAAGCAGTGGAGAGAAATGGAGTGTTAGCATTGTTTGCAAGAAGATTAATGCCCCATGAAATGGAAAGGGATTTCTGAGCTTTAAACAACATTTTTTGTGGTCGCTACCTCCTGGAACATCACAAAAGAGCTCTTGCCATTGACACCTGAAGGGTTTTGAGTTGTCTCATCAGCTTTTCTCAAGTAGGGACAGCAAAGACAGATGCAAATTTGCTTGGCAAACTCTTCTTTCTTCCCCTTCTCATTTCAAAGTGGTTTCGTTAATAATGCCCAATAATCTCACTGCACAATAGCATTCGTGCAACGTGAATAAGAGAGATGAAGCACGCAGAAGTAGCAGCTACAAAGTGAAGGCTGAAAGTTGAGCTCCAGCTGCATCCCCAAGTCATGCTAGAACATGTGTGATGAGGCAGGGGATATGTGTGTGACATCTAGGCATCTTTCCATGAGCCTACAACAGGTACCTGATGAACACACCCCAAAATGAGAGTTTTCTCCTTTTCTATGCCTTCTTTAGCACTGACATTTCACTAGCCTTGGTGCAATCACGATGAAATCCTTCTCTGGAGTCTGACTCCAAGAGCAAAACCCAAATTTGCCCAATGTGTCGTGCAAAAGCCCTGTGTTCACAATGAAGTCCCGCTCCAAGCTCTCCTCACATCATACTTGCCAGATAAGCAAAATTCTTAGCTGTAGGATTGCAATATACTATATAACTAACTTCCATAGAGGCTTCAGCTTGTAACTCTGTCTTTAAAAACGTATTTTACAGCTCAAAATCCTTGATTTCCAGGAACTCATGAATAGAGGAGATATATTGTTCTTGGTAACTAAATAATATTATTAAAATGATTATGAATCCTGCAAAAATTATTCCTGTCTACCTAATTTAATCATATAACAATGACTATTATTAACTTGTCTTCTGCTGCTGCCATTTGAGATTATGGTCTTGGATGCTGGGTAGCTATTATATGATTCAGTTATTGTAAATGTGCATTGCTTCTAAGTGCTCCAGCGTGTATCCTTCAGTTAGCTGCCTGAATTCACTCATTCCAGGACAATATGGTGAAACTGAAGAAGAAAATGAGGATTTCGGGGAACTAAAGAAAAATTAAGGCATGATGTCTTCGTATGGATTTGGGTCTCATGGCTGAATTTTTCTATCTATTGATATGAGAGATCTCAATGAAGTGTTTCTTATGATTCACAATAGTACAGCTCTGTGTGGATTCTCTAGTGTCTACGAAAGTGTTGAGCTCCTCGGCATCTTGGTCGCCTCTGTTTGGCTATAAGGAATGCTATATGTTTTAAACCTACAGTTTTCAATCAACTTTTGTTCCTTGCCCTCAGGCTCTGTCCTATTCATCCTCAGCTGCTGAGAGAAGGTGGCAAAACCCTGTCTGTTCCCATCCCCAGACTTTGTGCTCAAGCTTCCAGTCTTCACCTGAAAATGTGCAATATTGAACAGATAGCTCTCCCTGAATAGCTTGACCATTCGATCTCCTCCTCCACCCACAGCCTAACAGAATAGGCTTCATTTCCTTAGGAAACTCACTTACAGACCAAAATCCCCTACCTGTGTCTCTCCTTCCTTGGTAATAAAGAAACAATGAGCTGTTTCCCTAATCACAAATTTGAGCTAAACCAGCCAAATCCATTGAGTCTGAATAAATAAATATGAATAATGAAATAAAGGCTGCCCAACGTTTGCATTAAATCACTACAAGGGCAGTATCAGCCTTAACAGACCATGCTGAACAAAGACAAAATCATGACAGAGAGAAGGGCTCAGCTTGAGCTGTCTCAGTGAGGGCAACTGCTCAAGATGCTTCCCTTTACACTTGCCTCCACCTGCCTAGCGTTTCTGTGCTGCAGTGGGAGACAATAATAGTTTCTTGGGTATCTCTAGCAGGAATTGCTGCTAGCTTTGCTGACAAAAATAGATTATAAGAAATAGTATTAGCCAGAGTTTCTAATGAAATGGGGGAAGGACGAGCATTTTGTGAGCGTGTTCCTTATTCCTTCCCCCTTCCTTCCTGGCATGACTTTTTACCCCTTTGGCTGGGGTAAAACCAATTCTGACACAGCCACAGTATTAAGATATTCCTATGAGTTTAATGGAAATGGACATCTGAATGGAGAAGGGAGACATCAGAAGTCTCCCATCTGCCCACAAATAGTCTCACATCCTTGTAGACATCTGAACCAGCCTCTCACCTGCTCCCAAGCTATAGGAAAACAGACATCTGTGCTCAATTATTAATGTAACTATTTTTTTTAGTCTATTTTAGATGAGAAAGGAGCTTTAATGATGCCAGACTCCACTCTGGATGAAGGTGGCCATGCAAGAGACTGCTTAGTGGTTCCAGCACCTAGCAAGTGAGATGTGCAGAATAACATTGTCCTGCTTTCCTGAGATAGCACACGTCCTCATCACCGAGGTCCCTGAATGAAAGGCGCTTCATCTTTCGTGACCATAACACTTCCATGAAGTTATTGATATAGGCAAGACGGGTCCAAGTCAGTGCTTGCAAATGAGACCAGTGGGAGGAAATCCCTCTTGATGGGTGTCCTGCTCTCTGATCTGAGTCCAATCACACTAACTACAAAATGCTGGCACCAGTTGTGATGCAGGGTATAACCTAGCTGTCAGAGCAGCATGTTTGAGAGATGAGGTAATTTCCATGCTGGGTGGAAACATTTTCACAGTGGAATTCTTGCATTTCATTAATTAGGAGTTATTTTGCAAAGAAAATGGGTTGGAGGATATCCCTTCTTCATTCTTGGGCGGCGTGGTGTATGTTCAGGGCACCGTGCCTTTTGAAGCAGGAATCTCTCTGCAAAAAGAGGGGCTCAGATGTGTAGCTCTCCCTTTAATCTCCCAGGCTCACTGCAATGGCTGGACAAAGCTAATTTCATGTTTTTTTGCAAGTCCTCTTATATGACAACATTAAAAAAAATATGTTTGTTCTGGAAGAGAAAGCCATGCCATCTACAGAGCAACATTGGAATGATGGGCTTTATACTTCACACCAAGTAAGGAGGATAAAATGAAATAGCAAATAACTTCCCATCTGGTAAAGGAGCCTAACGGGAGAAGGAACCCCTGATAAATACAACTGAGCAGAACCAAGTGAAACAATAGAGCAAAAACTAGTTGAGGCAAAGTCCATAACTTTTCAACTTCAGTGCACTTTTTCAATAACTTTTTTCAGACCCAATATAAGAAGCAAGTGATAATCGTTTGCATCTGGTAATATGAGGACTCTGTGACACAGACTTAGGTCATGTTATACAAAAGAGCATGATAAAGTGCCATTTACTGTCATTTGAGTAGGTGTTTGGGTGTATATTTTTTCTCTCCTCAGAAATCATGATTAAGGCCTCAAATCTACCTAAGATACAGAGTCCGTAACAATACTGACATGCTCATAATTCTTTTATTTGTATGGCTTCTTGCCGTTTTCCATCTCAGTTGCCAGGGGCCCGGTAATACAAGGAAACTATACAGAACAGTGTTTTGACACCAAGATGTGTGATTGGAGAAATCCTGGGAGCGTGGGGTTGTATAAGAAAACTTGAGCACCTCCCACAAAATATATACCTTGGGGAAAACATTTAAGGAAAGAAAAAAAAAAATCCCAGAAAATCAAGTAAGAACTAAAACCAAAGTTAGTTCCATTGTCTAAGCTCTCCCCATCTGACAGCCCCATAGTTATCTCACTTTATCTAGCTTTAACTTTCTTATTCCTCACTCCATCTTCTCTAGGTCTTTCTAGTCCCCAGAAGATGCAACTGAGAGGAACTTCAGAGGAAGAGCTCATTTCCACCAAGGAGGTGGACTGTCTTCTCCAGCTGAGCCTGGTTTCCCATCAGGCTGCCCAGCATCACCTGTGCAACAACAACCTCCTCCTCCTCCTCTTCCTCCTCCCCTCACCCCAGAGCTATCTCCATTTTCAAACTCTGGAAGGAATCCAGGAGACAATAGTTAAACAACCATCACTACCACCAATCTGTCTCCATGGCTAGAATAGAAATATTGCCTAGAAGCTTAGACAGGCAACATATACCTCCCTGAGCAGCCCAGGGCTGACCTATTAAAACATTGGGCTTTAACCCAATGAACTGCAGAGCTTTCCCCCCATCAGAGCATAAATGAGCCTATAGGAAATAGCTGAGGGCAAAGGCTAGGTGGGGAGGTTGTTTTCTTCTCCACCCTCATTAGAGGACCCAGTCTCCCTGCTGTGTGCCCTTGTTCCCTCCTGGCAGTGGAGGAGAGCAGATCCTCCAAGGTTTGTGGTGTATGGGGGTAGGACCCATCTGTGAGTCAGCAGGGAGGGAGGTACCAGTGTCCTCCTCCTCTACCCCATAGAGATGACAGCTGAGCTGAAGAAGACTGAAAATAATGGAAATGTCCTCTCTGTCCAGCAAGGTAAGGGGTGGCATCTTGTCTTGCTGGGGCTCTCTGAAGCATGGGGGTTAATTCAGGCAATGAAGTGGGTGGTTGGACTTTGTGTAGCCTGTAAGAGCAAGTGAAGTGGAAAGCTGTTGATGAGCTGGGTTAAAAGGCACCTTGTTTCTGATGTCTCCTTGCTTATGGATTTGGCTTTTTCCATCCTTTCTTGAGGAATTCTGGATGTCTGTTGTGCTTTTCCTAAGAAATGTATTGCTTGGGGCTGATGAGTGTCAAGGCCCTGCTGTAAAGGGAGGGTGAATGAGTGGGGTTGGATAGGTGACTGAAAAGGGTGTGGTGTAGTAGGCTGATGTAGAGCAAGGAAGAGCACTGGAAAAAAAAGACTATTTTTTTTCCCCCTTGAATATAAGGGCTGGGATGAGCAGTTATCATGAGAAGATAACATACTAAGCTTGCAAGAAACCTGTGTCGTGCATCCCACAACTTGCTTGTACTTCTAGCTAGCATGAAATACTGGCAGAGAGACTAAACCATGAATTGAATAGCAGGAAGCTGAGGTGACTAAAGGATGCATCTCCTCACCCTTGAACAGTGGCAGCTCTAACCACCCTCTTGGCAGGAACTTGTTTGCAGTTGTTCATAGGGGCAGCCAGGAAAGTTCCTTGGGCCTCCTGGGCAGCTGAGCCTTGTGGACAGGGTGATATGTGAGTTGATGCAGTAGAACTTTCCTCTACGGTTAAGTGTGCAGGTATCAGACTAGGAAATAACTTATAACTTAGCAAATTCTTAATGAGCTTCTTGGTGGCCTCAGCTGGAAGGGGGTGAAACTTTGAGTACGAAAGGATCCATGAGGCCTTTGTTAATGAGGATATGGCTACAACCTATGTAATGCTCTGTTGAGTGATGTGACCAAGCTCCTTTAGTCTAGGTTACACCTAGGGTCTAGGTGCTGCAAGGATTGATCCTGTGCAAGGATTACTGTACCACTCAAGGATATCTCTGAATGATCATGGTGGGGCCAAGGGGAGACCTCCTCTGTTGTGCCAGAAGTGACTTATCCTTTACTTTTTCTCTAAGCTGAACCCCAAGGGATCCAGTTGCTTTTACAAAAAAAAAAAAAGGGAGAAAGTGATGTAGATCACCACCAAGTGAGACCTGGTATGCCCAAAAAAAAAAAAAAAAAAAAAAAAAAAAAAAAAAAAATTAAATCAGCTGAAATGGATGAATGTTTCTGGGTGTGTGACTAGATGCTCTAGGGAATACCTCGTCCAGCTCCTAGTCTTGTGTTATCAGCTGTGTGGTGATTTTTTTTCTGCCCCCTTTTCCCCCACATAACAAGGGGTGCTGTGGCTACTGGGTGCTTGTGTAGAAGCTCAGGTGTGCTTCATTAAATCTGATGAATTAGATTCAGCTGGTGACATCAGTTTAGCTGCCTGTCCCCAGCTGAGTATTTCTGCTCCTGTGTTAAGACATATTCTGCATCTTGGCCATCTCAGCCTTTCTGCTGCTCAGGGTTTGAGCCAGGGAAAAGCCATGTGAAAAGGAGGTGATTTTTTTCATGTTCCTGGAGAGTTCCATCTGTCCTTGGGCTTTCTGGTCCTGCTGGGAAGAGCCTATAGGAGGACATGCTCTTTTTCTAGTACACTGGCAGGTCACTTGGGGTTGAGAGGCTTTTTCTCTAAATGGTCCTGGGAGAAAATGAACTTCCCTGTGGTTTAATCTTCAAAGCAATAACCTAATTTGCTGAGCAGCTGTGAGATATGGAACTGACCCAGAATATCAGGTTGTCTCTGTGTTCTGCAGTGAATGGGAGCTGCAGTTCAAAAGCCAAAGCCCCCTGTTATCTCCTATGATGGATGTTATCTCTTGATGACTATCTCCTGTGATGCTGCATGCAGTCCCTGCAGATCAAGTGTGAGCAGCCTGAGTCACATGCGAGCCCCACAGGAGGCTCTGTGGAGCAGGGGAGATGTTTGCCTTTCATAGGTCAATTGGTCAGGACAGAGGAGCTTCCTTCAGGGAAATAGTGGTTGGGAATCTTCTATTTAAGTGTGCTTAGCTGGGCTTTCCCCCNCCCTCCTGAAAAAAACCTTAGTTCAAAGTGTGGTTTTTGATTCTCAACTTCACAGATGTGTTGGCATTTATGAGTGACCTTATCTAGGAAGCTGATCTACTCTAGTGCTTTTTTCCCCTTCTTAAAAGAAGGAGAATGTGTATTTAAAAAACAAAACCTTAAAATAATTCTTACCTTGGCACCTCAAGAAAAGAAGGGCTGTGCACTTGCTTTGTCTATCTGTTCAGTTTTGTGTATTTTTTTTCCTACTCCTTTAGCCTTTGCCTCCAAAAGACCCACTTGCTATTTAAGCTACTGAACAAACCTAACTATACTTGACAGGAATAGATATATCTCGCATCTCTCAAAGGCATTTAGGTCTTACAGTATCCAGGGAGATAAATTATTGCATGCATTTCTGTAACTATTATTTCTTGTGAAAAGAGAGCCTTTAATCCCTGTGCTGGAAGGAAGTTTATCAGCAGAGGGGGAAGGTTGGAGCTGGCTTCTCAATTTCTGTCTGGATTGCGAAGCTAGGAAAGGATTTCCCTGGCAGAGCCAGGAGTGCTGGAAATCCTCTCATCTCTGTTATTGTGTGTTGTGCCTCCACCCCTTTCATCTCAGACTTGGGATTTGTATTTCAGATTGGTCACCAACAGGCCTTGGAGGACTTGGCTGCAGATACCTGCCAAAAAATGCTACTTTACACGTATGTGTGTGTATATATATATTACTTGGCTAAAACCTTGGTCAGAACTGAAAGGAGCTTCTTTGCCAAACCCTCCTTCAGTCCCATAACTTCCTAATATTGAAGTAGAATGGGCTGTTTCAGTTTTCTTCTCCCATAAGAGCATGGGTCAGAAGTAGATGAAGTAGAAAATAAAATAAAGCTGGCATAATGCTTGTGGAGAGATCAAGGTAAGGGTCATGCTGATTTCTTAGTGACAAAACATAGCAGAAAAATGAAATGGTGCAGCATAGGATGAGCTGCAGCTAGCCCAGGGAATCTCCCCCTTTGAGTGGGGGTTGTTATATAATCCCTAAATTGGGGAGAACTGCCGTTGAGTGGAAACACTGTCTGGGAGAGTTCTTATTTTCTCTTGCTGATGTTCTCTTTCATCATACCTGACTCCACATCTGCAGTGTTATCCCCAGTATGACACCTTCACATCAGCTTGTAGGGTGCCTGGGACAGGGTGGCTTGCCCTTGGTGATGAGGAGGAAGCCTGTGGTCTGGGAGCCCTGTGGCCTGCTGGGGTCCAGGTTGGAGGAGAAAGTTCTTGGAAGAACTTTGTTCCTGGGCAAAACCAGCCATATCTAAGTACTTTTTGATAGAGAAGTATCTTGTTAATCTTTTTATCAAAGAAAACAGGAAATTTCCAGGCAGGAACGAGATCCCTTGCCTTGGAAGAAAGGTTGTTCCCTTGCTGGCCATTGTAACCAGCACCTGCTGACCTCTACCAGCTGATGGTGTGGGGATGGAGGGGCTCAGCACTGTGGCTAACAGCACCAATGCTATGTGGGTTCCTCCTCAGAGAGGAAACTATGTGGGAGTGGAAGCCTCCAGCCACATGCCCGGTGTGTGGACAACATGATGTAGTGCTGTTGGGAATTGAGTCTGCTGTGTAAACGCTATGGTGCTGTAGCTTGAGAGGTCTGCTGGAGCCTGAAGAGTCCTCTGCACATCTCCCCCAAGCCCTGGCAAGGGGCTGAGTCATTCTCATGTCTGGGCTTTTCTGATCTCTGTGTGGCTCTTTCTCAAAAGTTCTGTGCAGTTGGAACTAATGGATGTATGTTCCCAGAACAAAAAAAATGACATCAGCCATTCTCATAAACAGAATTAAGGCCAAAGCTTGCAGATGTCACGCACTGGGTTTTTATCTCTGTTTGGCTATAGGAATGCTTCCTTAACAATTTGCAGCTAATGAATAGAACCAAATGCAAAAATCTGCACTGGGTTATAAAGAAATGAATGTGTTTTTAAAAACATAATGCATGTTGACATGGGTGTGTTAAGGCCTGTGACTGTATCCATCTAGGCAAGGGGTATATTAATAACACATGGCCACAGAGTGGTGCATATAAGACCAATTTAAAATAGCCTATAGGTATCCCATGCTGAACATCCTTTCTCAGCATGTGCACAATAGCTTCACTGGCTGCAGCCCTCTTTCTGCAGGCTGCATTTGGGCTGCCTTGCTCTTTTAAGGTGACAACTCCGTGTGTGTCCAAGCCTGTTGGCTGAAGGACTGGTTGGGACCTGCTGTTACCATTGCACAAAGATCTTGATTGCTAGTTTCCTTGTGCAGATCAAATCATGCTCTTTGCTTAAGTTAATTGAAATAAAGATGAAGCTGCTATGTGGCATCTGTCAGCAATCTTGGAAGATGGTAAGGAGGTAACTCATGTGATGGGTGAGACCACTTGAAGCACTTTGTGGATTGTTATGGTTACTGGGAAATACCTTGATTCAGATATTTCCACGCTTTTTCACCAGGCTGGGAGCAGGCAGCTCAGCTTGATGAGTTAAGGAATATCTCCTTTGTCAAGCTAGTGCAAGCTGTCTGGCCAGGCCTTCTGCTTAATTTGTAGCTGGTTCCATGATGATACTTAGGATTTTTTTTGTTACTAGTTTTAACTCTATAGTTCATAGCACAGAACTATACATCCGTATTAAGGGGCTTTCCTACAAGGAGAGGATCTGTTCAACGTTGTCTGAAACTGGAGGAGCTTGACTAAAACAGGAATAAGGAAGGTGAAAGCTCTGAGACTTGAGTATCCTGGCCAGTGAAGTCTTGCTGATGAGTGTGACTTAAGGATCTAACTTGTCAGTTGAGCACTGAGCTGATCTGGGCACCTACCTGTAGGACAGTGTGAGACACCTCATGGCAGAAGGATCTATTTGCTTTTCTGACTTTCCTGTAGGGCAGAA
Organism: Nothoprocta perdicaria; assembly: GCF_003342845.1. Lineage (NCBI taxonomy): Eukaryota > Metazoa > Chordata > Aves > Tinamiformes > Tinamidae > Nothoprocta > Nothoprocta perdicaria. Next base: position 2,193,908 of record NW_020455843.1, on the reverse strand, counting down.
GAAACTGAGGCTTCGTCTTGGCTCAGGGGCTTTCAGTGGTGAGGTGTAGCTCTAACAGCAAGAGAAGTGATGCTTATATATAGAAGGAATTTCTTCCTTCTGCAAAGGTGGACAAAATGCTTGAATGAGAGGTGAGCTCCCTTGCAGCAGGGGCAGTTGGCCAAGATGTTACTGGATATAGTATCTCTGTCCCATCGGTCTCAATACGTGTGAATTCTGTGATGTGTTTACTTCCCTCAAGTCCCTGAGTGCCCGCTGAAAATGAACTTGCATGGGTCTCCTTTGAGCGAATAAAGTGGTTGAGCTGCACATGCAAATACCCTTTAATCAAGAATCCCATGCCTAGGTCATTAAACACTGCTTTCTTAATGCTTTTGCACCTTGTGGCTGAGGATTCCTGGTCTTCAACTGAGGATAGTGGAGAAAATACATGACAGAAAAGGATCCTCCGCTGGTCAGGAGTGTTGTGGAGCAGTGCAGGTAGCAGAGCTCCTCCAAATGCTGTGTTGGTGTTGAAGGATAGTGTGGTTGGGACCCAGGAGGCTGCAGATAAGAGCATCTGGATTGTTCTGCCTTGCTGCTGCTCTGTCTGCCTGTGTTGGCAGCTCTTCCTCTGTGTACTCCTCAGCTCATACTTGATTTCCTATTGTCCTGCTATTCCAATAATGGTACAGACTTTCCATGCATTGGTTCTTCCCCAGTAAATGTTGGTGTCTATCCTCAGTTTAGACAACTTAAGTTATCAAAAACAGCCATAGAGTGCTCCTCTTTGGTGTCTGAATTGTAAGAAGTCCTGAGTGGGATATCTCTATCATAACTTTCTTGGGAGCAGATTGCAGTGTTAAAGCTTACAATTCCCACTGTTTGGGATTGCTCACTAGAACAGCTCATGGAGTCACCTTCGTGCTGAACGGAAATCCATGCTGCCTTGTTGGGAGCTCATGTTTCTCCTCTTATCCGTGTAAATGCTTTATGAAGTGAATATAGAGTCAATAAACACATCCTGTTTAAAGTCTGTCTTATGAAAGATGCCTTATAAAGAAGGCAGATCTCTCACCCAGCACACGGCTTATCTCTGCTTCCACACCAGGCATGATATCAAAATTCATCTAATAAATTCCAACTCGAAAAGAAAACAAACTCATGTCTTCCTTTTAAAGATGCTGTGCAGATTGTACAGTAACATGGCATATTCAGATTTCACTGAAACTGGATTTCAAAGCCAGATGAGCTTCAAATCCTGCTGAGATTTGCAGGAAAGGTGGCCCAAACCTGGTGTAGAGAGTGAGCACCCAGACTGTTTCTATCTTGCTGCTTCTCAGCGTGACAAATGAAATTTGAATAATTGTTATGTAAACTGAGAGTGGTTATTGAATCTGAGAAGGCAGTGAAATACGTGCTTTTTGGCTTTGTTTACTCTGTTGCTGCTGTTAATTCACAACAATCGTGGTTGAGGTTTCAATGTTGTGGAGTACAACAAGTATTTCTATTGCGAAATGAAATAAAAGGTATGTTGATGATGGCTTGGGTGTTTTTTTGCAGAGGCTTAATGGTATCTGGTTATGGGTTCAGGAATGGAACTCTCCAATATGGAGCTCTTTGCTACCAGCCTTTCTTTGCATTTGGCCAAGGTGGGTGCAAATATGACTGATGTAGTTCCCAGTCTTGTCCTTGCCTCTCCTGATGCATGTCTTACTAGCACAGGTTGATAGAAGGCATTAGGTGCTATGTGTCTCTTTCCTCTGCTTGCATTTCTTGCCTTTTTAGCTAGTTAGCTTATTTCCCCCTTCTTCCTTGTTGAACTATACTATTTTCCAGTTTTCTACAATGTTTTCCTGCCTTCAGCTGAGGGGAATGGCCCCTGTGGGAGAAGTTTAGATGCTTGCTCTGCTGCCATATGAAATCACACCTGAAGAGTGCAGCTAAATACGCAGACATAAACTAATGGAGGGAAGACAGGAAGATGACTTCAAGTGTTCTCCGTTTTCCCCATGAAAGGTGGTGAAAACAGTACATGTCTCAATCTCAAAGGGAGTTTCAAACTACCTTATTTTCCAGAAGAGATGCTGTGACCATCAGCAGTAGAGCAGCTGGTTAGGGTCCTTCACCAAGATAAAGCTTGCCTAAGTGCAGCAGCCTAGTGTGGGGCTGAGGGAGGTACCAGCCAGGTTCTAGCAAACCACTGTTTTTCCTGTTCTTTTCGGCTTAAGCATGACCCAAATCTCAGTTAGAAGTACTACAATCAGAATTGGTTCAGCACAATAAATACAAAGGGAGCTTTGCTAGGGAAAATCCTATGTTTCCTCTTTGACTGTTCATTGCATGGGACATGTCTTTAGTTCTATAGGGAAGCCCTTGAAATCCAGCCACAGTGACTGCTGCTTTTTTCTATGCAGGTGGAAGACTGAGTGAATGAGTAGCCCCTAGCATGAGCGCCTTTTTATTGCTGTGAATGTCCTTTGTACCACTATAGTTAAAATCAAGTAGCACCTTAAAGTAGCACCTTTCATTGCACTGATACCTTATAAAAAGGAGTAATTTGTGAATAGATGAGCCAGCAAAGCACACAGCACTGAAGCTGTCAGGGTGATAGCACTGAGCATGCATGAGTGTTTGCTTGCTGATGCATCTCCGAACTGGAACTGGGCTGGATGCCCTCTGTTCAGAAGATAGCTGCTCACCAGCCTCTGGGATCAGCTAAAGACAGCTTGCCACCTCTGCAGTGCACAACAGAAAAGCTGGAGATAGGGAATGTTGTCAGCACCTCCTGGCTTACCAGGGTAGTTATGTGCCACCATGGTGAGCCTGAGAGATGGAACATAATACCCATTTGGATACGGTGAGGTCACATTGACATGGGAATAGGCATCTGTTGACAACAAAGACTATTTCACAACTCCCGTGCCGTCGGCTCCCAGGCTGGAGGGACGCGCACATGCGTTAGCTGGAGCCTGAAGAGGCCCTGCTCACTTGATCCTGAGGCAGATATAACCTACTGATGTTTTCCCAGAAGGCTGGCACAACAGTGGGGAAGTGTCTTGATCCCTTTCCCACCTGCAGGCGGGACTAAGCTGATGTGCTTAATGCTTCATTGGGCTGGGGAGCCAGTCTCCACCGATGCCTTCAGGTGATAAGGTTGATAGGTAGGCTCCAGAAAGCCTGAAGAATGCCCTAGCTAGCTGCTTTTGCTGGCATCCTGTTAGCAAATGGCACTGCTATAAACAAATGCCCAAGAGACCAGTCAGCTGTGGCTCCAGGATAGAAAACAAGCCACAGTCTAGCCTTGGTTAATGCTCTGCTATTGCATGTCTGCTCATAGCAGTCTTCAGCCGGATTGCTGTTTATAATCTCACATCTGAAACTCTGACACTCCCAGCATGCCCGTACTTATCTCCAGATGCCAGTTCTCATCTCAAAGCTGCTGAAATGTCAGGTTTTGTTTATTCCTTCACTTCGGTACTGCAGCCTTGCCATGCTGCTGAGCTTGATGGGTTCTCCTGTTTTGGGGGAACTTGGTAGAACCCAGATATTAAAAGACCTTTTGTAGCTCATTATTTGAAGGACTTGGCTATTTCCCACTAGTTTCAGAGCTATTTTGCATTTCTGTCATTTGTTAAATCTCTGAGGGGAGGCTTGGGGCTCCTCATGAAAAAACATGGTCATGATGGCAGTAGGAAAATATATTTTTTATCTATAGTACACCTTGCATAAGTGCAGTGTGACCAGCAAAGCTGTTTGAATGTTACTTAATCCCATTAGGGAAGCTGCTGGATCTTCAGTCTATTTGCACAGTTGAACTGTTGGTTTTGTGGTCCTCAAGCAAGTCGCTGCAGTTCCTTCAGGTCCCTGTTTTCTCTTCCAGCTGTGCTCACGCTCCCAAGAACTTCTTAACCTAAGCAGAAGCTGTCGCAGGCCCTCAAAGGGATACCTCTTTGCTAACAACGTGGCTTCTTGGAGACTTGCATCTTGTAAACGGCATTTGTTCGTCCCGGAGTACAGAAAAATCCTTTTTATCTTCTCTGCAAATGGGCTGTTTTCTCCTCTTGCTCTGAGGATTGTGCATTGTGTGTGTGTCTGATCATTATCTCCTGGCAGGCAAGCCAGGCTTTGCTTTGATTTGGCTGCATTTGGAAGCTAATTCTGCAAGGAATGCTTGTTTTATACAGCTGTCAGAAATGCCACTTGCTCCAAGTCCTCTGAGTGCTCAGAGTGGAGAAGCTGGTACAGGAATGAGCTTGCAGGCTGCTGTAGCTGCATGTAGCCCCTGTAAGGCAGTATATAGCAAATGAACCTATAGCAAAAGGTTAGGAGCATATAAATACGGCAGGACTGGCAATGCTATAGTCTCCTCACTTTCTCTTGTGAAAATAAATTTCGCAGTGTCCACATTTATGGAAGATGTTCAGTGTTTGCCCTGGCTGTCTTGCTATCGTCATGTTGTCTTCAGTTGCATCTCTGTAGCCCTGTTCTAGATAACAGTGGCTATCTTGAGGACATTGTAGCTAACTTTAGGCCTGATTTTTAAATTCCCTTCAGGGAAAGGGGCTATTGCTCAGCCTCTCTGACATGACTCACTAAAGCTCTCAATAGCAAGAGTGACAAACAGCTTTTTACAACAGGATAATTCTTAATGTGGGGAAGAGAAGGCTGGAGTGGAAATGTGGCTTATCTGTGCAGCTACTGCACTGCTGTCCTGAAGGGAAACTGGAGCCTTTAACTCCAGTTTTCTGAGCAGAATATTTTTTTTACAAGTTTTAAGACCATCTCTTAGAATTAGAGAATGACTGAGGCTGGATGGGACCTCTGGAGGCTTTCAGTTCTGTTCCCCTCTAAGCTCCATTGACCTCAAAGCTGGATCAAGCTGTTAAACTTGAGTGGACAAAGCCATTGTATTATCTTTGAGAGTGGAAAAGGCTTCCATGTCTGAAGCTGGTTCTATGCCTTTCCACCCAAGAAGCAAAGGTCATATTGAGATAGGATTTTGCTTTCTGCTGGTCATGTTGTCCTTCATCTTCTTGCTGTGCATATCTGAAGTCAGGTTGTCTTTGATGCAGCCTTCTGCTAGGTACTCCTAGGCAGCAACTTTAGCCGTTTCTCCATGCTGAACAGATCTCCTAGATGTTTGTCTCCTGTTTAGCTGTGGTGTTAGTGTGTTCATTAGCTGTCCTGGGGAGAAGGTGCCGGATGCAGCCTCATGCATGCTGAAAAGAAGGGTGGAATTTCTTCCTTCTAACTGCATGGCCAACAAGTCATAAGAGTTTCCATATGCATGAAATCAGGTAAACAGTTCAAGGAAATCTACCTACGTACACAGAAAGTCCTTAATTAGGATTTTCTAAGTATAAGCCTAGAATGGGAGGAAACCACCAGTGTTGTTTTCATTCACTTTTTCTAAGAAATGGGGAAGGCCCTTAAGTAAGTGGGGTCCTGTCTAAAATTCCTGTAGTGAAAGTTACACAGTCAGGATTTCCCCTACAAGATATCTTGTTTCCAGGAAAAAGTTCTTAAATGCATGCTTGTCTAACTCACTTTTTTCAATGTTCCATGTTTCTGTTGGTTCTGATCTTTTTTTTTTTTCCTCCTCTCTAGGAGGAAAAAAAATCACTGTTGAAAATAACCACGGTTTGGTAGGCTTAGGGGGCAAGAAGGCTGTCTTGGCTTCCGAGGCCAAAATTGCAGGATAACTTGACTTTTACCTTGTTTGATATCGAGTAGCAAATCTGAATTTGGCTCTTACCGTTTGTAATGACTAGAGTTTCTTGCTTTAAAACAGTAGCTAAGATTTTCCGTGCTATGGAAGGGGAGTATATGTTTATAGGCTGGCTATCTCATGAGATACTCCTCTTGTTCTAGAGAGCAATGTTCAGAACAGCAAAAGTAGGACAAAGTGTAAGCAGTGGAAGCTGCTACCTTTTCCAGTCTGACCTTGACCTGGTAAAAAAAACACCACAGGATCTCTGTTACAAGCAAGTTCATATGTGCCAATATTCAAAGGAGACCTATCATTAAGATATGTTGGTACATGACTAGTGATCCAGCGGCTATAGCTAGTTTTCTAGGTCCTGTTAGATCAGGAAACTAGTTAGGGCATCCTCTAATCATGCAGTATCTCTGGCATCAGTGAATTCTTTCAATTGTTTTAACTACTGGCACATCCCCAAATAAGTTGCTTCCTGCTCTGCTCTTTCAGGAGCAATGGCACACTTGTGAGGGAGGTGAACTGGTGCTCACACTCATTCTTGACTTGCATTAAGGTGACAAAAGGTTTAAGTCTACAACAAACAGGCTGTATCTTGGTGTTAGCTTTCAAATTCCTCAGTAGAAAGGAATAAAACTTTATGCTCTGATTGTTTAGCACTGGGACAATTGACTCTTCTGACTCGACCAACAGCTTCAAGGGTTTCACCTGCATGGACAAGGAGGATAGAATTCCTCAGGTGACTTCCCGGATTCCTCTTTATGGCCTGGTACATTAACTTAGCAGCTATTCATTGGCCCTGTCTTGTTTCCTGATGTGGTGGTAACTTTGGAATGATAGACATTTCTTTTAAGCACAAGTGTCTATGTAAAATCTCATTAGGATTTCAGTGGTCTTATGTAAATGCTTGTGTGATGTCTGAACCCAGGCATGAGGTCTAATAAAGCTTGCTTATTTTTGTCATGAAGTCAGGTTAGTTGGCTTCTTGCTCCAGGTCCCCTTTGGCTTTGATGGGAGTGGTTCAGGCATTATACATCTGCTTATATTCAGTTCTGTAGGGCTTCAAAATGGGTCTGTTTGGGCTGGCTGGTTTAGTGCATGCAATGCAATGTGCTTGAAATCAGAACAATTATATGAAGCTGTTGGTCATGTCAGCTGAAGCTGTCCATAAATCTGGATTATGAAAGTTATATGTTTCCTTGCTAGACCAGCCTAGGCAACCGAGCATAAAGCTTTTCCAGAATTTTCTTTCTTTCTGGCATACATACTTGGTGTTCATCTTGGCCATGCAAAAGGATCACACTGGACTGCTGGAGTGCAGAACAACTGCTGAGTCCTTGCGATGTCCACTTGTAACATTGATATGGTTCCCATGCCTCTTCTTATCCTGGATCCAGATGTCCACCTGCCATTCTCCTCCTGGGAACAATGCAGAACACTGCAGCTAGCCTGTCTTGGGGAAGAAGTGATGGGAAAGGCCAACTTCCTCCCTCCAAATTGTATCTTTTTATACAAATGCATGGTGCAGACAATCTACTTGCAGTTAGGACTTGAATGACATCTGCCATTTGAATAGCAAAGTCCTTCTGCATCTAGGTAAACGTGCTTTTATCAGTATGTTCATGTATGCTAGTGCAAAATTAGCCTTGAACCAATTGTAGAGGCTGAATGTTGCTGTCTTATGGATTCCTGTCTTGAAATTTGAATATGTATATCATAATTAAGCAGCACATCAGCTGCTTTACTACCCATCAATCTAAAGACTAGACTAGGAAAGATTATCTTGATGGCAATTCTGGGCTGGTCTCTTCCAATCTGTTTGTGTGCTGCTTAAATGATCAATATGACTATAAAAGATTAGTTTTTCATGTAATTACTGCTGAGTGATGAACACAGGAGCAGCCAATAGGTGTTTTCTGAAGAAACATCTATTCAGTGTTCCATGCCAGCTCGGCCCACTGGTGTTCCTCTCGCCTCAGATGTGGAAATTCAGGAGCAGGATGGTGATAATGTGATTCCTTGCACAGGAGGCCTGAAATAGCTGTTTTGGGTCCTGGAAGCCTGTAGATGACAGTTTGTTTAGGCCAGGGATGCTTTTTATTTCACACCAAAACAGAATAAATCCTGGTCTTAGCGCATCTTTGTTGTGACTGAAGTACTTAGTTGTTGGCAGAGTTCCCCTGGACTTGTATGTCATGAATTGTCGCAGTCTTTGAAGAATCAAAGTTGGCTAAGCCTGCACCTTTGTGCTGCATCCAGGTTCTCGTCACTTGGATCTACTGTAGTCCCTGTGCTGAGTATCAGAAGCAGCCTGATAACTCTGTAGGTGGTGATTTTAGCTGCTTTTTTCCCTTAAGGAAGCTAGATTGTTATATAATGGTCCCACTTGTCTCCCTCCTTTAACAACCAGCTTCATACCCATTTGATGGGTTCTCACTGATATTAAGACCTTTGCATGACTGAAAAGAAAGGAAAACATGGGAGTGAAATATCCAATGACAGCCTCTACTAAAGGAGCTCTCTGCACCACTAGATTCTTGGGAATCCACCTGTGAATTTGATGAAGGGATAAATCTGTAGATGGGTTGTTTTCATCTTCCTTCCCAAGGAGAGACCTGTTTATCCACTGTGAGTCCCAAATGTCAGAGTTCTGGCCAAGTTGGGTTGTGCAGCCACTTTTTATTTGCATAATCCACCTCTCCCTACTTCCTTGACGTAGGGGAGAGTCAGAGACTTCCCTTTGAACATATAAAGCCCTGTCGTCTGGCTAGATAATACTTGCTTGAGGGAAGATGGCTGGGTTGAACTTATTCTGGCAAGCTATTTGAAATTATACAGTTGAACTTCTTTCCCTTTGACTGGCTTATTTCATCCTGGATGATGGTATGTGAGACAGTTTGTTCCAACATTGATCCTGGAGTATGTGCACAGGCAACCATGTGATGGGGCTTGGTAAAGATATTGGTCAATAAGAAAACAATCTCTTTAGATCGGGTATGTTTTGACGTTTGGTGTTTAGGACATTTTCCTGTTGCTTCACAAAAAATTGGATTCTTCGATCTGCTTTCGAATAGCCTGGATGTGCCTTAGAAAAATTTTGGGATTTGAGATGGGGTTTGGCATTTTATGAAGCAGAGCTTCCCTGTGCAGATAAAAGTGAATTTCAAAACCAACAATCCCATATGGCTACACTAGGAGTTAAACCTTCTCCAAGACGGGTGTGTTTTGGCATGCCAGCATCACTCAGGCTGAATTTACCTTAGCTGAAAAACGCAGATGTGGGTGAGGTTATTTTCAAGACTAAACTTTCTGTAACTAGGAAATTGGTACAGGCTTACAGCAGTGAGCTTGAGAAACAGGCAACCAAAGGAAGAGCTCTGCAGGTGTCTTGCAAGAGAACATGCCTTTAGGAGCTGATCATAGGAGGAAGCAATAACACAGTTCAGCACATCTATTCCATAGCTGGGTAAGAACAGCTTAAGCTTGAGATGGCGCTAAGCAAAACTGGGAGTGGAGCTGGGACCTGCTGCTTGCTCCCTTCCCAGTAAGGAAAAGCATTGATGGGCTGTAGTGGCTCATAGTGGGATGAGAGCAGGGACATAAAACTGCTCCTGACTTCACCCATGCAGATACTGGGTTTGAGGAGAGTGGTACCTAAAAGTGAGGTGTGTTTTAAGTGGGAGATGGAAAGACACGATGAAAAAGGACCTATGTTGGAGGCTTTAAAGTCTAATTTGAAGGCTCTTAAGCCTGTGTGTGCATGTATAGAATTAACATTCCCCTTGAGGAGAGACTTTAAGATGGCAGAATATTTCAGAATCTTGCAAGGAAACAACTTGTGGGAGAAACCTGTGGAGTAGGAGTGATATCTCAACTGCTCCAAATCGGTGGGAAGAGAAGAGGCCATTCTACTTGACCATAATGTTACGGGTTGATATCACTCGACTCAGCGAATGTCCTTTTCTAACTTTCTACTGGGTGTATTAGACATTAAAATGAATAAGGAGTGTTTAGAAAGAGACTTGTTGGGCCCAGCAGTTCTTAAGAGATGATACTGTAAGGCAAGCTGAAGTTGGTTGACACCTTTAGGCCTGAACTAAGGAACCCTTGTTTTTTCAGAGATTAGCGGAATGATGTTTCTGTCTACGCTATAGTAAAAGTTCTGCTTTTTAAAATGATAGAACTGCTAATGTGGTCTCTGCCTTGGCTAGGAATCCAAAAATGTCATATGAGAATGCCAATACAAACAAGCTTCTAAACTTCAGTGAACAGTTAAGTGTTGTGGACTTGGACTGTGCAATTTAGTTCCACCATTTGCAAGGTTCAGGGACAGATCCCTCTGAGGGGCAGGCTTGACTACCTTCCTGTAGGCCATTAGCTCAAAGCAATGCAACGGATCCAATTTTCAGATGCTATCATATGCTTTATTTTAGCCTGAATAAAGCATGAAAAATCTTATATAGAAAGATGGCATGGGTTAAACAAGATAAAAACAAAAAAAAATGCTCTTTTTAACATAGGCTGAAGAAAAAGCTGCTGGTGTCAGGAATGAGGTTAACTATATGTATAATTATACTTATGCTTCTAACAAACCTTAAAGCACCTAAGCAAGTCTTCTGCTAAAAGGTGAGATCCAATGTAATGAGGATGTCCACTCCCCTACAGAAAGGAGGTAAACTACTGTGAGTCGTGTGTAGATCTTTCTGCTTAAAGATCTAGTATGCCTTTGGTTTAAAAAAGTCTATTTTTCTTCTACCTATGAACAGATCTTCTTAAATGCTTCAACTAAGTCTTTACAATTTCATTAGGTTTTAAGCATGAAGTGTCCTAACTGTGACCAGACTTCTTATCTGAAGTAGCTTTGAAGAAAAATGGGGGAAATCAAGTTGTGCTTCTTCATCCAGCCTCTGCCATGCACATTTTAGAAAACTGCTTGAAACCTGTGCATAGGTTATTGGTGTTCCCTGGAGATGGTTCCTTCATCTGAAATGCTGTGGACATCAGACGATGGCATATCTATGTACTTAATTTATAAGCTTTGCAGGCTACCTGGCTGTTATATCACTGTTTTCAGTCTAGTTCTACTATATTGGCCCCTCTACCAGCTCTGAGAATCTGGGACCGTCAGCACCTATGGTGATAGATCTGTTTGTGACTGATCTGATGCAGGGCAGAGGACTAAGTGTACAACTATAGTTCAGACTTTCACTTCTGTTCCAATGCAAAGGCAAGATGAATAATCAGATATAAGGTTATACAAATGTTAAACAAGCCTCAGCAAATACTACTGTTCCAGATATGCTTAAGAGAAACCTAAAGCCTAAGAAGCCTCATGCCAAACAGCTAAAAATGTGCAGGCCACAAACCAGTGCTCAGAAGCACAGGATGATGGAATTAGTGCTGTCTTATTTGCCTCTGTTTTATGGTTGAGTAATTAAAAGACTGACTTATGCTCTTTGCTCTCAAACTAGGATGAACTTGTGGAAGTTGCTTCCTGCCTGCTACTGTGAAAGCATTTCTCAATGCAGCTCTAGCAGGGTCTGTGAGGTCCATGAGCAGGTTCCCACTTTGAGTGCTACCAGGAGGATGCTGCTCCTCAATGTGACAACTTTCCATTGGTAAATGGCATCTCCGGTTGAGTGGTGCTCTATGTGATATGTTTTGGTCACCACGGTTCCCTTGACATAGACAACGGGAGAAGTGAGGATCTTATCTCTTTCTTCTCCAAGAAGGGCATATTTTCTGGCACAGCCATGAGGATTTCTCTATGCTTATTGAGCAACTCTACGCTGTTGCTTGTTAAAACTCTTCAATTTGCCTACCCTGGTTCTCTGTCAGAGCAGCATCCAGCTGATTACACCTGGATCTTCAGATCCTTGTGGCATAGCTGCTGCTGCCAATTTTTCTTACCAATTGCTAATCTTAGTCACCTCCTGCCTGCTTCATACCTATTTCCAAGTCTATACAGCAAAGCCAAAACCATTGAGCCTTAAATTCCAAAGTCTAAGGGCTGTTGAGCACATGCAATTTAGCTGCTTTTTCTCCTCCCCTCTAAAGGCTTATAATATCCCTAGATTTTCAGTGATGACAAAACTTTAAATTTGACCCAAAAAGCTATCCCCTGCTTGTTAAAGTCCCAGTTCTTAAATCACGGGTCTCAGGCTTTTCAAAAAAAAAGTCACCAGAAATTGAACAAAACAATGTGTTTATTCCCATGCTGCTTTCTGAGAAGCAGTTGAATTCACATGTTCCAAAACAACTCCGCCTGAGGCAGACCCAACTAGCGTGCAAGCTCCTATCTTGAACAGCCAGGACTTGGTGAACTTGTAAGCAACTGAAAACAGTACTGGGAAGGGTTAGGCAGCCTTAATACCATCTAAAGACACGGCCTTGGAAGGAAGATAATCTCTTGGAAAACGTCTCCTAAAAATCAAGTCCTGCTGAATTCCCTTAAGAACATGATGGGTTTAATTCAGCCTTGCCACACTCTTGCACAGACCCCACATCATTCCTGCTTAAATAGCCCAGTATTCTTGTCTGCCACAATGGTACAAAAGACAAATGGAAGTGATTGTGTGCTTGTGAGTCTATTTTCTTTAATAGATGCATTTCAGGGGTCACGGGCCATGTGGCCCTCCCTTAGATATACAATCAGACCCTGAAAGAACATTGTCTGCTGGAGAACTTCCTCTGACACACCACCCTGCTGAAACAGCATGACAACAGCCATGCTTCATTTTTCAAAAAGCTGCATTCAGCCAACTCTGTAATTAGGACAATGAGGAGTGCGTATCTCTAAAGCAGCATGTCTTTTAATAGTTGATTTATTTTTAAGAATGGGTGTGATTCAACAGCTCTTTAAAAACTTCATCTCCTACTGTCTGTATGTTAAGGAATAAGCCTGGTGTTGATCTAGTGATTCTTCAAATGGCAGGCTGGAGTTGGCTGACTTCATTATTTTGAATGAGTTTTTATCAATACTATATTGGTGTCTGGGCTCTGGAGGCTTGTTCCTCAGCCTCTCTAGCAGGAGTTTTGCCTTGCGTTCATCTGACCTGTTAAAGCAAGTGCCCTGCGATGGAAATGCTTCCCCTTGAAGGTTAGTGATGTTTGAGCTCTGCAGTCATGGGCAAGCATGTGGGTCTTTAATAGTTATGCTGCATGGGGGCTGTATTTCTGGATTCTGGGGGTGGAGGGGAAGGATGCATCATGCTCTGGGGCTTCTGGGGCTTGCCTGCCCTGGTAGAGGTGAATCACCTGGTGCCTCATGGTGGACTCTTAGAAATGCTGAAGTCCTTCTCCTCAGTCTGGTAGCTACTGATGCTTTAATAGCTGTAATGTGTTAATGACTTTTGCAACCCAAAATGCCTACAGGCACTGTTTTCCTGCAACCTGGAGGGGAAAAGGGAAGGAAAAAAAACCTGCAGTTGTGATGCCCTCTGGTGTCCTCCCTCCTAGGGATTTCCACTCTGACCTTGCTGCGCTCTCATGCCACAGCTTTGCTTACAGAGCACGAGGGACTTCTCTCCACAACAGGAAACTTTCTGCTCCTTACCTCCTTAAGAAGAGACCAATATTATAGGCAATCTTTTCTGTATTACCAACTCTTAAATGTCTTTCCTTAGGACTGAGTTTTCCTGGTCGATGCTGGAAAACTGTGATGCTCTGAGCAGGGCTGGGATTCAGCTTTTGCAATAGGCTAAAGTGATGCTGCGATTTTTTTTCCAGCTGCCAGCCACCTTCTTTCCATCAGAGGAACTGTCCCTCAGTGCTCTCCACTGTTTGTGTCTAATAATTGGGTTAATTACAACAAGGCAGACATTTTCAGGGGTCAAGGCTTGTTTTCTTCTGAAAACTGTCGCTACAGTTCCAAGCTATGCTTGCTGATAGAGATTGGATTTACTTTTGGCATCAGAGGTGGACTCGTGAAGCCCTTGAGGAGTCTTGCTTGTAATGTTGCTCACTGCTTGGCATGCATGAGCAATGCTGAACTTGGCTTGTTTCTATGATGCCCCATTCTATAGGACTAACAAAAAAACATAACTTTTGCTCATCGCTAACTCTTACAAAGGAGGCTTGTAGCTGAAGCATGTAACTTGTGTTCAAACAGAGGTGGTCACCACCGCTGCCTCTGTTCTAGCAACCTCACAGCACAGAGTGGGCCACGCACGTTCTGTGTAGCCCCTCTGGAGCCAGAGTAAGTGCACGAGGTTGAAGGGATCATGTAAGAGCATAGGAGCCTGAGCACAGGCAGGGGAATGCATGTACATCTCTAGGAGGTTCTGACACCTTGACACTTAGAAAACTGTTCTCCTTGTTGCTCTGGATTTCAACATGGACCTTTTAAAGAGGCTTGCTGTTGGTGTGGAACTGGGGGTAAGTGAAACAAAGGATGAGAGCACCACAGACTATTATCTGGTGCTTTTTTGAAGCTGCTGTGTTTCTGTTTCTCAAAGTGGTGGCAATGGATGCTAAGTGCTGGTGAGACTTCAGTCTCTTCTTTTCAAAAGCTACCAACCAGGATGCCTTTTACTCTGAAGCAACTGCCTTCTCAATAGCTGTATCTCCTGCTCCTTAGTCCTGGTGGGTTGTCTCACCAGCATTCATCAACTTCTGTGCTGGAAGATTTGAAGATTATTCCTGTCTATGGACAAATCCTTACCTTTGGGTAAATACCTGTAGGTCAGAGGACACCAGTTCCCATTAAATGAAGATGCTGTTCAGCTTCAGGATCTGTCTGGGGCTTTTGTTGACCTGCCAGCTGCCTCTTGTGCAAGAGTTTGTCTTTAGGTCAGAGCCTCCAAAGAGGCTTTCTGCTAACAATGCACTTGAAAAACCATGTTGCTTCAGCTTCAAACTCCCCCAAAGGAGGGGGCCTTCATGCTTGTCTGTTGCATTCATGTCATTCTAATGTACAATAGTTAATAGGAAAGCTATTGCTGCAAAGTTTAGCAAGCAATTAGCTATGGTGCTGAAATTAAAGACTAGTTTCATCCTGGATTCTGGGTGATCAGTGTAAGGTCAGCCAGAGAGGAGTTTGGGCACCAATTTTTTCACTATTGCTAGGTGTTAAATTTAAAGAGTGTAGCCCTTTTCCAGAGGCAGCTTCCATAACTCCATAATTATTGAGCAATACTTAGCTTTAATCTTGCAGTGTGCCCTAGGAATAAATGCTTGGCCGCTGGTGGCAATGGAAGCTGTTTAAAGCCATTCAACCCCTTGGCTGGCTTGAAGAATCACTGCAGCCCATCTGGCCGTGGTTCTCTGTTGCATGGTAACGTGGGGAGGAGCAGAAGGTCAAGAATGAGCTTGAACAAGAAGGGCTATTCAAGAGTTATTCCCGAAGAGGGTATGCGCTTAGTGTGGGGCATTAATGTTTTGTGTGTGGCTAATTCTCCTGGAAGGTTCTTGTTCTGTCATGCACATGCAGAAAACATTGTATTTAAATGCACATTGAATCGCAAACAGCTTATGATGAAAACTCTGTTGCTTTGGGACTTCTCCATGCACAGAGGAGAAATAGTCAAGCCAAATGTTGGTAACTGTCAACCACGTGTTAAATACTTATTTCTGACAAGGTAGGGTCTTCTGATAGCAAGGATTTCTACTGCCTGAAGAACTATGACAAGTTAGTGGGGGCACATTATCGCAGTTTGCTTAAATGTATGGAGGACTCGATCATTAGGAAGTGGAAACTGTACAGATACAAACTGTTTATTGGAAAGGCACTGAGAAAAGAGGTTTCCTTTAGGGGAATGTAACTGGTTTTCTCCACTGAACTATCTGAACTCTTTAAAAATGCCTTTTGAGTTTTTCATGATGACACTCTAAAACTTTGTACCTTTGAAGTACAAACTGCATTTAAACTCTTTATATTAGGCAATATCTTAGAGCTAATGGCAGCAATGTGATACATGAGTTGGAAATGCTGCACCAAAAATATGAGAAGGTTGGGTCTGGGAGGCAATGATGTAGTCCAGATGTGACAAGGATGCCAACAGAAGCACAGGAAACTTGAAATTACGGTCACTAATTTGGAGCACCCATCCTCATATGGGTGGTCTATACCTTTGTGTCTTGCCATTTCATTATAAATCCTTAGTTTCTGGGGAAGGAAATCAGTATGAATACCCCTTTTTCCTCAGCACAGTTCTCTGGTGTATCCTATATTATATACTTAAATATAGCAGTGAGACCAGAGCTAGAACTGGAAGTTACTCCAGCTTGAGAAAGCTGTTGGATGCTGAGCCTCTTAAGGACACCTAACTGCTCTAAAACGAAAAGTTCCCTTTTGTCTTGAAAAAGCAGTATGTCTGCTGGTTTTCAAGTAAAACATGCCTTTGCTCAGTAGTGACTCAAGTAACTATCTGCTTGATATCATCCATGCCACTGAGGGTGCATCTCAAGTTAAGTATCTCTATAGAGGATAATCATAGAATGCTTAAGGAATGCTGAGGAAGGGACCTCAGAGGTCATCTAGTCCATAATGCCTATGCAAAGCAAGCATTTCCTCCTGAGACAAAGGAAATGGTGTGTACCTAAGTAAAACGTGTTTTGCAGAACTCCTGGAATGACTAAAAGGCCTTTGGCTTGCTCAGGGAGATGGGTGACATAGTCATTGGTCAAACTCCAGCTGAGCTCCGCTTAATGGCGAGGTGCTGACAAAATCTGGCTGCCATCCTATGTTGTTTGAACTGCTAGGTGCATCCTGATGTCCTGCTGCTGTGGTGGTGTCTTCCACCAGAAATGGTGGGAACTGATGGAGGTGTTGTGAAGCAGTGCAAGCACCCTTGTAGTAAGGGTTTGTGTATATACTGTCTTAAAACTCACATGCAGATAAATAGGAATAGGAGAATATTCAAAGAACAGCAATGTGTAATGGTCCCTTGGTCTCTCCAGCTTTGCAGATGACAGAATGTGAGAATGACATCTTTTTGGAAGACTTTTAAAGGATAGCCTGCCTTACTATTAAATATGCATCCGGGGAGGCATGTAGTTGTGTGTCTTGGAGAAGAATGCAAACTTATTTGCTTGCTTGGATGGCTGCTCGAACCACCACTTGTGGCGTGAAATATGAATTTGGAGAACAACCAACAGAATGGCTCCAGTGACTGCAGGCAGATGTGGGGTGGGGCAGGGCCTCTGTGTACTTAGTGAGCTTGCTTTTAAAAAAGGTTGAATACAGAAATGCAACTATGCACATGTGCCCTTTGTAACCCTGGAGAGGTCTTGGGCTGAGGTTCTTCCACTTAATTGTGACTTTAGCTCTGCTGCCAGGGCTTGTGTGAAAGAATTGTGGGGAACACTGAAAATGGTGCATTGAGGACATGTGGAAAGAAGCACTGCAAGTGTGGCTTGGGAGGGCTTGCTTTTCACTTCTGATCAGATCTGAAGCCTCTGGATACTTTAGCTGTCGCCTGAAAGCTGCTACGAGACTACTGTTTGTACCTTGTACCTGGGTAAAGCAGCCTCTTCCCCAGGGTGACAAGCTACCCGTGAAGTTCTTCACCCAGCCTCTGAGAACTGTGTTATGGGGTGGGCTGTCTGACCTGGGACTGCAGGACTGAATGCAAGTGTGCTGTGAAATGCATCTGTGTTATTACTTCTGATGAAACATACTGCACACAGGTAGTTCTAACTGCCTATGAAACCCTGCTAAGGACCTGTCTGACACGGACAGACTGGAATAAAATCTGGGTGTCACAGTGACAGCGTGTGCCTGTCACTAGGAACATAAGTTTTCTCTATTTAAATATTATCAAAACCAGGCTGGGAGATGCAATAAGACAACCTCCACCTTATTTTCTCTGAAGACTACTCACAAAATAAGTTACTATATGATGGGCTGAAGTGTCTGCAGGTCTGCTTTAACTGCATAGCGGGGAAAAATAGCTTCAGATACTAATACCTGACTTCTGGACTGTGCATGGCTTGTGGATGAAGCACTGAGCTGCACATCTGTGGAGACCCTCACCATGAAAAGGACAATAATGTCCTCCAGCAAGCCTGTCTGCTTAGGACAGTTCTGTTGCTTGTGGACTAATGCTCCAAGGTGACCCTTCCTGTGCTGTTAAAATGAGTTTTTTGTTCAGTGACTGCTTGTGGTGACCTCCTTAAATTCTGTTGAAATAGCCAGAGGAGAAGTTTGGGGGAGCTGGCATTTTAAAAGAATATCATTCTCATAGCCACTTATGTTATCAGGTATTATCTTAATATAAAAATGCTGCTATTAGCCTTTGAAATTAAATTTTACTGAAGGGCAGAAAAATGGCCCTATATCCGTTACCTAGAACTCAATAACTTAGGGCTGTGAAATTCCCCGTGGGAATGTTAGCCCTTGGCTCACCCTGTAAGCCATTCCAGCAATAATAGGCCAACTAAAACCAGACCACTCCAACACTTCCTTTGGTGCCACCAGCCATTTGGGGATTGAGTTTCTTTTCCTTCAATAGGCACATTCTTCTGGTTCCCCATCTTCTGCAGAAGGTGGGAGAAAGATCAGAGCTGTGGCTCCTGCTGAGGGATGACTCAAGTTGGGATGGGACTTGGGGTTTTTCATACACTGCAGTATTGCACATGAGAGCTTCCCCTTTGCTTTCTCCCCACTTACATGTCTTCTGCAGCAGTGCTGATGTCGCTTGGGACTCTGTTTTGTCTGAGTTTGGGATTGTTTTGTCTGGGTTTGGGACTCTGTTTTGTGTGATATTGCATTGAAGAAATGCTCTCAGCGATGGAGCCTCCCCTTTGGAATTAGAGGGATGGACTGACTGCAACTGTCCTATAAGATCCTCCAGCTACTCAGTGCATCAAACTCGTTAGTCTGACGCTTTCCCTATGTTTTCTGTCAATAGTGTTTCTTTAAATCTGCAGAACTTTACCTGAGACAAAAATGCCAAACTATTTTTGGATATCAAAAGCTGCTTAGGTTTAAAGCACTGCAAAACTCATCCACCTTGCAAGACAGGCAGCTTTGCAGACACAGACCTAAGAAGAGTCCCATGTGAGTAATTTCTGCCTCTTAAAAAGAAAATTTCAAGTTAACCCTTGGGATAAACTTGCTCCAATTCTAACATGAGAATGTTTATCTCTTTCCAAGGTTGAGTGTTTAATCCTTAGTTTCTTTCCCTTGAGAGGCATCTTGGCAATTTATAGCAGATCTGAGTGTCTTTTGAACTTGGGTTCTAGCAACTATTTCTGGGTCAATGTGTGGTTTCACATCTGACAGACTTCAAACTTGGTGTGTAGAAAAGGAACTTCCAAGTTTCCCATCTGTGGTTCAAAAGGCCAGGAGTTCAGCCCCACTTCAAAGGGATCTGTTCTGCTTAGTAGCCCTGATCATGGGTTTGATGGTCAATCCATGCTGCAAGTTGGTGGTCTCTGGTGTTGGAGAGGAGTTGTGAGAAATTGCAGCAATAAATGTATGAGGCTCACAGGGCTGTGAAGATTACTCTGTGCCTCTTCAAAGGCAGAAGAGACTTTAATATGGACAAAATCTCATTGCAAGGTTGAGAGGAATGGAGCACAGGCACCTCTCCTGTGCTTTGCTTTGGCTCTTAACCACCATGCAACAGCTATTCTTTTGAGACTTCTTTGTGCTGTCTTTGGCTTTTCTGGGATTGTCACATTTGTACAGCCAGAGCAGCCTCTGACACTCAAAGGCACTTCTGTTGGGAGATGTCAGCTCACTAATTTTTGGGACAAGGAGGAAGGGAGGAAGCAGAACTCTGCAATTGAATTCAGCTAAATTCAAGATGTGCAGAACAGGAATCCCATGGTGCAGGACAAAGTAGGACATGCTGTGCTGTGCATTCTGCTAGGGCTTCCTTTCTTGTTAAATGACTTAACAGAAGGAAGTCATAACCCGCTCAGTGTTCCCTCTTTTGTCTGGAAGAGTTAACTTTACATCACTAAAAACAATCCTGCCCCCTAGAGTGACTGCAATGAGGGAAATACTGTAGAAATCCCTTTGCTAAGTGGTGGGTTTTGATCTTTTTGCAGAGACTAATGCTTCTCTGAGTGTTTTTAGGTCTATTCAATCATTTTGACAAATGCAAGATGTTTAGTATAGTTAAAAAGACCACATGTGATAAAACTGCAATCATCTACTGGGACAGCCTCAGGCACAAGTGGTGTCACCAGGGAAATGGGATATTTTGAGTGTCTGCAGGTGCAGACATGGGTTTTGACCCTTGGAGTGTGTTGGGTTGAAGCGGAGGGGAATGTATGTGAAGATCTGTCCTGGGTCAGGCAGGGCTGAGCGAAAGATGGGGAGATGCCTGCAAAGAAGCAGCATGTGTGGAGGATGTGCATGGAGGAGGAAGAGGGTGGTGAGAGCTTCAGTGAGGGGCCGGCAGCTCAGCCAGGAGAGGGGTGAGAAATGTCTGTGGGTTTGGATGGTCCTGTGTGGAGTCTGCTCCCAGCTGAGGAGCAAGGATGTGTGTGCAAGGATGCAGCAAGTGAAACAGACTGGCGGTTCCTGTTCCCAGGAAAAAACCTTTTAGGTTGGCTAAAAGGCCAAGCTTTCCCTGGTGATCTCACCAGGAGGAACATATCTATGCAATTCCCACCTCTCTCCAGCCAGCAGCCCTCTGTGGAGGACATAAAGGGAGTCTAGAGAAGTCCTCAGCAATCAGCTATTGCAGTGATACAGCGCTCAGTTAAAGGCTGTAGAAGTAGGACTTCTCTGAGAAGCAATTTGGATGCAGAGGAACTGGTGATAGACACATCTCTGCAGCAGGTTACTAATGTCCACAGCTGACCAGAGCACTCCGGAGCTAGGAAGAGTTTAGGTCTGGCCCTGACTCTTTTCTTGGGGCATCTGGATGAAGTCTCTTGCAGATACATGCCTCCAAGCAGCATGTGTGAGCATCTCTGCCTTCCTCCAGATCTCTGAATCCCTGGAGAGCAGGCTTTGAGGGTCTGTGGCCTGCTCCCCTGCCTGCTGCAAAATACGAAGAAGTGAACACTGTGAGCAGCCTGGCACTGGGAATATCGTGACACTAAGTGACACCATTATTTGGGATTTTCTTTATGGACAAACTTCAGTAACAAGATACAAGGTTTCTTGCACAAGTCCTATTTTTATTTTTTCTTCCCCATGAGCCAGGAAGCTTAAAGTGAACATGCTGGAAGAAAGCTGCAGCCTTCTCTTCAGCAGCTTTCTTTTCAGCTGCTTCTAGTTGGGATGGATTTGCTCCAGCAATAGCTCCTTTGCAGGATATGAAGGAAGGATGGGGGAATGCCAGGCTTACCTGAGAAAGGAACCAGCAATATAGTAGAAAAGAGTAGGAAAGACTGCCCAGATGGCAGGGATGGGGGAGACCTGAGACTGGCTCTCTCCCTTGTGAACTGTCAAGCAGCTTCATCTGTGCTTTGATCTCCAGCTCTCCTCCATCGCTTTCCCTTTGAAGCTTGGAAAGAAGTGATGCTGGGGTCCTGAGGAGATGCTGAAAGGCTGTGGAGCTTGGGGAGTCGCTGGATGTGGTTATCCAGCCTTGCAGCTCGGTCCCTGGCCGCTGGGAGCAGCGATGGCCGCAGGCTGAGCCCAGTGTCCTGGGGCTGCCAGCACAAACAGCCACCGGAGTCGGGAAGCAGCGGAGCGCGCGCTTCCCCTCGGAGCTGCTTCCGCAGGCAGGGGCCTTCCTGCCCGGGAGGATGCGTGCCCGTGCGCAGCTATATTTGGAGGAGCAGCCCAGCCAGCCGGCAGGGTGGAACTCGTACAGCGTCCGTCTGGGTGTTTCTGCTGCAAGAAACGGGCAGAAAGCTCTTGGTTGGGCAGCGGGAGTGTGGATGTGATGTTCTGGACCGGCCTGTGGCCGTAGTCTTCCTCCCCTAGGGACAGGTGTTGATGGCAGAGCTGGTGGACGGTGTTGGCTTCATGTGGTGAGCCTGGGAGCAAGGCTACCCCTAGGAAATCAGTGGAGCTTGTGCCTTCCTAGGGCAAGGGCTCCTGAGCAAGCTGTGAACCGGGTGGCAAAGCTGATCCTGATGTGAACAGGCTCTTTCCACAACTCTTCCATAACAGATAAAGCGAAGCAAGGTGCCCATGCAGGTGCACCTCAAGGGAGACCAGGAGTTGCCTGACTGCACATCCCATGCTCTGCAGCATCCTGCCTGCCCTACAGAGCTGCAGGGTGGATGGGAGGGAGGGGTTTGGGGATACCCTGGAGAGCTCCTGTGCTTGCTGATCCTCTTAATCCATAAGGTAGCAGCTTGGTTCCTCCACGTGATTGGAGCACAAACAAAGGAGCAGCAGCTTGCTCTGACAAAGGCTGGGACTTGCAGCCTTCCAGTCTCAGAAGTGTGTTGGTCAGGATGTGTTTATGAAAAACACTTGGAATCCACCCAGAAACTGCTACTCTCACACTTGCTGAGATCTTCCAGAGCAGAGCATTTGGCTCCAAAGGCTAGAGGACATGAGTAGAACAGGGATGTTTTTGCAGTCTTCCACAGATGTGCCAAACAAGTGTGTACCAAGATTTTAATGCCATAAAAGTGTGTTTTTGGCAACATTGGGATCTCCTGATCACTGAAGTGAATGAAGTGCCAAGGCTTCACCTTTAACTTGGGAGGTTCTTAGAATCCAGAGCTGATTGAAGGCCAGAACAACCTAGGAGGTCTCCCTTAAAGGCTCAATTAGTGTTGAGGAAGTTCTAAGCATTTATAGCTGTTTTTTCTAAGCTGGGATGCTGGCCTTCATGGAGATGCTTTGATCAGTGGATGAGCTTAAGCACTTGATGCTCTTGCTTTGCCCCTACATATCCATGGGAACTGTGACTATATTCAAAGCTAATGTACCTGTAGTAAGTGTTTTGGGCCTCAGCCAACTTTCTCTGTAGGACTGAAACCCTACTGGGATGTGGGGAGGAAGCATAACCAGAAATGCCACTGCATGAATGTTGTCAGGAGATGGAATCAGCCTTTAATTCCCCGTATCTCTTGTTCAGTTTTTTTGAAGCTCCTCTAGACACTTCTTCCAGGTTGCTTGAACTTAGTGCTTATTACTTGTGCATGATGTGAATATTTTTTTATGGATGAGGTGTACCAGTTGACCCTTAATCCTTAAAATACCTTAAAATAGGTATTGAGCCTTCAGAGTGGCTTGGATGGTGTTTTCAGTGTTTCCCTGTGCTCTGTGGGATCGGGACACTGCTACTGAGTGACTTCAGCTGCTTTCATGAATGAGAGCAGACTGGTGACTCAATCCACAGCAGATGGAGGCAGTGATAAGTCTGCTTGACATTAGCTGGAAATTGTACTAAATGGTTCTGAGATGCAGTAGGTACCTTGGGCAATAAGGGCAAGGCAAACTGGCTTTCAGTGCTCAAGTGGTGCCAGATCTCCTTTCTGGTTTGAGATAGTTTGAAGCCTGAGCTGCTCTTAATATTGGGACAGAACCAGCCTGTCTCCAGTGAGGACACACAATGCTTCTCCCAGTCTGATGCCAGGGGATAGAAACCAGAGACGTGATGTCTGGACAGGCTGTTTGCTGAAGGATTGCTCATAGTGAGCTTGCTTAAAGATGGTTTGCAAACTCAGGTCAACCCTTGGGGGAAGTTTTTAAAATGGATCAGGCTATTTAATTTATCAGTGAGGAGCAAAATGGATATCTACATCCTGACCTCTTGGTCCCTGTGTGCTCCTATAGCAAGGAGGTGACAATAGGCCCAGGAAGGTGGCATTAGATGTCCACTATTGGGCTGCTACTGTGCAGAATACTAAGCATTATTACAGGATTTTGACTGTAATATTTCAGATAGTCTGAACATTTTAATAACTGCTAAACTGAGGGAATTTTGGGGCACACGTTGACAGCAGCTAACTGCCAGCCATATCCTGCATGGTTCCCTGGTGTCTGTAGTCAGTGAAATAATTACAGTAAAATACTTAGTGCAATGCATGTGAATAGAGGCCAGGTACTCATTGTATATGCTTTATATCTCCAGGCTGTAAGCAGTGCTACATGAAAGCCACAACCTGCCTGAGCAATACAATTGTTCCTCTAAAACATTGCCCTGATTTGCTCCCCTTGGGTCTTGCAAGCTGATGGCAATACAGACACTTTTGGTAGTGGACTGAAATTGAGAGCACCTTGAAGGCATCAAGTAATGCCAGGACCTGCATGGCTTCAAGGCTGGGGAAGACAAATGACTATTTTGAAATGTTCTGCCTCAAATACTGTGATTAAAGATCTGTTTCTAGAGCTGAGTTCAAATGCTCCCAAAATTAAAGCTGTCTAACCAAAGTGTGGAAGTATTCTTCAGAGGGAGCAGTAATTGTGGGTCAGTCCAACAAGTTGAATGCAAATTTCTGCAGATCTGCTTATTGGAGTTGTCTTTAGGGGATTTAAGATGTATCAAAAACACTAGTGTTCCCCTTTCTCTGCCTCTCTGAAATATATTTTTTCAGGTGAGTTGGAGAAATCTTTACAGTACCAAGAACATTTGGGTGCACATTAGCATTTAGGGGGCTCTCTCCTGCAGCCAGTGTTCAAGCTGTGCTTTGCAAAGCTCCTAGTTTGGCTGTCCTGGTGCTGTTAGATCAGAAATGCTACCAAAGCTCCTTTTGTAGATACCTACCACCTGGTTGAACAAGAAGCTTTCAAACTTGTTGACTTTGGTCCTCCAGAACGTGAGGGACAGGTCCTTTGTGTCTGAGGAATTAATTTCAGATTTGATTTATTAGTTCTTGCTGCATCCTGGAACTGCAGGACCTTTTTGTGTGCTGGGCACTTGGTGAAAGGGCAGGACATGTGGCTTCTTCCTGGAGAGGTAAATTACTGTTGAGTTGCTCCGGGCTTTAATTCCAGTCCCTGCTACCTACTTCCTCAGGATTTCTAGTCAGGAGCCAGTCTGTCTGCAGGAGGAAACCCTCCGAATGGATGGTAGGGTGCCAGCACTTCTGTAGGTGGCTCTTCTGAAGTCTCATTATCTTTAGCTAGGACACCTGAAAACACTGAAATGAACAGGGAAGGTGTTGTAACCTCGACTGTCTGCAGAACAGGCTCTGCAGCTTGCTGCTCAGAAGTCAGTTATGGCAAATGCTTCTGAATGAAGCTTTCAAGCTGGCAAATGGCTTCTGTGGGCTCTTTTTTTTGTCAGTTTTTGGTTTATAAAACCTATTTTGCTTCCATGTTAGGGTAAGTGTCTTACTAATACCAATGTCTAAGACCTTCCTTAAAGTCCTTAAGACCTTAAGATATAGTTCTGCAACTGGAAGTGAAGAACTGAGGAAGAAAATCCATGGATATTGCTGGGTTAATGTAAAAAGGAAAACACAGAGTCCCAGAAACAGGCTGTAGCTTTCAAGTTACTGTTCCTTTCTCAAAGAGCTGGTAGAGGGGTGAGTGTCTCTGTGCCTGTATAGCAGTCTACCGACCTGGCTTGAAGGAGAAGAATATTGCACTATCTTGCACTGCCCTACATATGAAGATCTTTCCTGACACAAGTAATTTTATATTCTCCTAGCACAGAACTGGAAGAAAGACACTGAATTTGGAAAACAGAACTCGCTTTTTCCCCCTTTTTCAACTCCTTTTAAAAAGGCTTGTCTTGCTATATAGTAAGCTCTTCCCTCTCCCCCTCCAGTTTGTGCAGGGATAATCCTCATGGGAGAGGATGACTAGGTTATAGTCTAATGGCTTAATCATTGCAAACTTGCCTGCTAGTCAGCTGAAATTACCTTGCTCAGTCTTGTTCCTTTCCAGTTCCTCTGTCTCAACCAATCTACAATTGCTTTCCTCACAGGTCACTTTTCTGAGAAATAGCAATCATTTTATTGTTTGCTCTCAGGAACCTCTCGGTTCTGCCAACAGCCTTGAGGGAGCAGTTCCCACTGTAAGCTTGAGACCTACCCATCCCAATGCTTAATGCCAAGTAATAATGTGAATAGTCAGAACTTTAATTGTTCGGCTCTAGGCTGCTTGCTTATGGATACAAAGCGGTCAAATATATGCCACAAAACATAATCCAAAACATAATCTATACAATACAACTTCCAATCTGCTTGGATGCTGTCTTAGAGCGATGTCCCTCTGAACCCTTCAAGATAGGCAGGTGACATGAATGCAGCTTGAAAGTGGTGGTTTTTGTTTTTCCCCAACCTTACCAAGAATGAAAGCCAGACCCTTCCAGTTCCATGCAAAACAGTTTCTTCCTTCCATCAGGAGTTGTGGAGTAGTCACTTGTGAATGATCTCAAGAATGGCTTACCCAGCTGTGTCTTTTTCCTCCTTGAGAGCAGATATCCTAGGAAAAATGGAGGTTTATGTTCAATGTTTGAAGAGGAATTTAAAAATATATATAGTGAGGTGGTGAGGCAAGGGCGCAGATGGATGTCTCTGCCTCTTATCAGTGACTTGTTTGTAGATCCTCTAAGTTCTTGTGGAAGTGAACATTCATTGTTGACAGCAAACCTGTTAAGGAAAAGTGGTTGAAAAGGACTAAATAGTTCAACAGATCATGGATATTTCGTAGAGATATAGTGGGCTAAAATGAAGGTAGAGAGCAAGGCTCTAAATATTTAACTGCCCTACCCTTAATGCAAATAGTCATGATATGAAGCAACATCTTAACTAACAGAAGTGCAAGTGAGTCTTTGAACAAGAATCTAAAAAGCTTTTCAAAGAGCTGTCTCCTGCATGGCCTTGTACTTTGCCACTGTTCACAGAAGGAACAGATAAGTCCCTAATGGCATCGATAGTCCATGGCATTTAATGCAAAAAAAAGTAACTTAAGCTAATGGCAGTAAGGGCTTTATTTAGCCAGTCTTCCAGGCGGAGGAATGCTACTGGTCCAAACCAGTTCTAAAGAACAAGTGCTATCTAATAGCTTGTATATTTGGGTCAGCTGAGCTTTTAACATCAAAAGAGCTTGGTTTCTTTTAATCTGGTGGTAGGGTAACTTTCTTTGTGTGGGAGCTCCATAGCAAACTCTCGAATTTGCTGCTGAGATGTGCTCCTTGTGCGTGTGCTCTAGTGACAATCAGGGCTGCAAAAGGACATGCTCAACAGCCCTAGGTGACAGCCCCTCTGCAGCTGTGGTGTGAGTGTGTAAATTGGGCAGAGCTGTGGCTCTATCTTCAGGCACCAGCTCCTGCAGTCCATTATGCCACTGATCATCAAGCTGCTGATGAAGCTTATTTGATTAACAAGAGCACTATTTTAATAGCCTGTGCTCCAGTATGTATGTACCCAACTACTGCTTTCATGCTCTAATTAGGTCTGAAAGGCTCACTTGTAAGTAGGAGTATTTCTATCCCATATCTGTAGGGCAGGAATTGAATGGAATGGTTTTTCTGCTGAGACTTGAGTGATTTAAGGAGGTAAAGGCAAGGGGGTTGCTAGAGTGTTCCTTCCTAAGGAGGCTTATGAAAGAGGCTAATAACTCTTTAAATCTACAATTTCAGTGACTAAAACATGTACGTCTCCCTCCCCTAGTGAAAGTAATAGATTGCTAATTGGGTAGCTCTGCTTTTCCATTAAACTTCCACTAAACTGGAGAGGTTGTTGAGTGGGGTTTGTTCCACCTGTGCTACTAAAGTGTTTTGCTTGTTTTGTTTTTCCAGAGGAATAGAGCAGCAGCATTCCCTCGGCCTTTGTTATTCCAGCCTGAAAGTTGGGCTTGTGTTAGTGGTGGGGAGGTAAAGCTGGTCCACAAAGATGGAGCTTAGCTCTCCAATTAGTCCTCCAATTAAATACATGTATGTGAAAGCTTGGTGTCTAATCCTGTAGCTGATGGAGCTTGTGGGGCCTTCAGCTCATCATGAACTCCCATACCTGGTGGGCCAAAAGGGCCTCCGTTGCCTGTAGGGACTGGGCTTGGGCATCTTCCTCTCTTCTGTGAGCAGAGTCCCAAAGTGTGGTTCCACCACTGGGTTATGAGGTGGTGTTAGCTTCTGTGTGGTGTGTTTGTTTATAGCTTCTGAGGGAGTAGAATGTCTTGTTCAAAAACTACATCCCTTTCTTGAAGCAATGACTTGAAATTGGGCAGTTCTGTAACCCTGGCTTGAGAGTTGCCTCTGTTTCCTTAGTTGCTGCTCACCTGCCATGGAAGATGTAGATGTCCCTTTTCTAGGGGTATCTGAATGGGGATGTTACATGTCACATCCATTTCTCTGCAGGCTCCTTGGACTTGCTGTCTTCCTTAAATCCCTCTGCCACATTTTATTTGGTATCCAGAATTATTCCTGGTCTGTGCTCTGCCCAAACCGGAGGTGTCAACTTGTATTTAGTGAGGATTGTGCCATTAGGAGATGGTGCGTTCCTGCTCCTTGTGCACTACTGTCACCTTGCTGGGGAAGGGCTGGCACTCCAAGGAGAGAAGTGAGAGGCTTTTCATGCACCACAAATTAAATTAAACGGGCATAGAAAACTGGATCTGTTTTAGCAGCAAGTAAAACACTATTGGGCTTTGAAGCTTGTTGTGGAATTTGAGGTTTCTTCTGTTCTTGAGCGTTTGCTGCCAGCAATTGTATCTGCTCAGGGAGATGAAAGTTGTCATCCCAAAGTGTGAAGAATCTTCACAACCGCATCCCAGCATATGATCCCTTTTTGTGTCAGAAGGTTTTTAGCCTCTCTGAGAACTCTTGCAGTTCTTGACTAACAGCTTCTTTCTGCAGGTCCTCATGAACCTGCTGCTGAGACTTGTGAAAATGACTTTTTGCCTGGAAAATGTTTGTTTTCATTAGGTTGGTTTTGATATCTATTACTTCCTATGTCTAACTCTTGGTTTTGTTTCTTGGTACGAGACTGCACTGGTGCCCTCGTCATCTTGATGTTCATGAAGGCTACAGGTAAATCTTTACTTCCAAAGATCTAAGTGGATGTGGGGCAAGGGGATTTGCAAGGGTGAAAGTGGGAAAAAATAACCTTAAATGTTCTTGCAACTTTAGATGTTGCTGAGCATTCCTGTTCTTTATCTATTGCTTCCAGTTGTGTAATTCTTCATTGCTCTATTATGTGACATCACTTGGATCTGCTTGTCTAGTCTGCTGCTTGAGCTTTATAACATGTTCAGTTGAGTCTTGGGTAAGGACAATCATTTATTTCTAAATCCATTAGTGTTCTGAAAATAAGGGGTTTAGCATGGCACTTATTTAGTTATCTGCAGTGCGTTGCCTCCAGCAGTAGTGAAAACATTCCCCTTGTCTGAGTTTTCTGCTCTCTGCAGAAGAGAGGCTGGGTTTCCACTGGCTAGACTGAGGATGTTTCTTTAAATTGTGCTCTTGCACACAAAAAAAGGCTGGCAAGTGTGTTCCACACTGGAATTGCAGATCTCCTAATGCTCTGAGGCTAAACGAAGGCTGAGGTCAGCTATTCAGTTGTGGCTCTGTGCAAATCTCTATTGTGTGTTTTATCTCAACCTAAGACCTACTTACATTAGCAGGACTCTTTGCATAGCTGTAACATGATTTAAGGGTGTGTTTTTTCTCCTTTTCCTGTGATCCTTCTCATTTGTGAAGTGAAGGTTAACTTTGATTCCTGCTGTATGCTATGTCTGAAGTGCTACTCTGGTGGTAGAGATGGATCCTGGGGATCCTGCTACATTAGTAGATACCAACAGGTCCCATCCTTATGGGGTAGGGTTCTTGGACACGTGCCAGCAGGAGGGGGATGAAGCCAAAGGCTGTGTGGGTAATCTGCACTTCAGTCTGCTGCTGTGGGGCTTGCATGGGGATGTCGTCCTGTTTATGATCCATGAAATGCAGTTGTGCTTCCAGAGCTCCATGGAGATGCCCTTTAACTTCCACAGAAAGGTAAACTGGCACTCGAATGCTCAAGTGCCAAGGCTTAACTTCAGTAGTAGGTGGGTACATTTGAATATCCCATTATGACAGCAGTGAATGTAGCAGATTGTTTACACACTGCTAAATATATATATTATATATATAGCAGTATAGCAGGTAATGAAACAACCATGCACAGAGTTTAACTGAGCAAAATCCTGGCTTTAAGTGGGGGCAATCCCAGTGCTGAGGGACAGGCTGCATCTCTGCAGGAGTAAAGACATCTCCCTCTTCCCAAGCAAAAGCAAGCGTGTATTCTAGAAGTGTGGCATGAGCTGTCAGGCTGCAGTCTGGAGAGAGACGTCTAGATAAATCTTTAAACTTCAGTCAACCCAAATGTCCCTCAGTTCTTCTCAAAAGAAAGAGCAGCTACAGGGAGATAGGTGTCATCAAGTCTTGTTTGCTGTGTGTGTGCACATATATATGTGTGTGTGTGTGTTCCCCTCTGTGGTTTTGTTTCTTTTTAGTGGTCTTTCTTTGCCAGTTGGATGAGCTTCTCTGCAAGGTGAGGGAGAAACCTAAGAGTAAGGGAGATTTGTCTTCTAAAGGGCAACTTGATGTGTTGTCTTGCATCTAGAGGACCTGATCCAGTCCTGCCATGGTGTCTCTAGGCTTTAGAATAACCAACAAATAATAAAGCCGGTAGCTGAGTCCATCCTCAGTGCTCAGCCTGCAAGCTGCAACTGCTCAGACTGTGGTCACTTTGGCCTTTGATACTTTTTTTTCTCTGATTTAAAAGAGTTTGTCCAAAACCAACCTGGGAAAACCCCTCTGCAGGCCAGGTTGCCAGCACAGCTTCAAATGTGCATCCTGAAATGGGTTCCTTGGTGTTTGGATTGGGAGAGACTGGGGGGATCCAGCTCTGCAGGGAGCTGGAAGAGCGTCAAAGCGAGCTGGTGGTTGGGTAAACACTGAACTCTGCCTAATGCCAAGAGCTTAAGAGCTGTGATCTGGCTGCAGGGCTCCTTGGAGGGGGTGTTCCCAGCAGGTTTCTGTGCTCCCTCTGCCGTGCTGCAGCATTTATTGCATGATGCTGGCAACGGGGCTGGTCCTCTGCAGCCCACTGCACAAACCAGCCTGTGTTTGACAGAGCTTGACTTATGAAGCAGCCTTATGCTTAACTTGAGTTATGGTCAAGGCACTGGGGCCAAGGAGGAGATGGAAGGAGTTCAAGGTATGACTAAAACAGAATAAAACTGAGTGCAAGTAAGGTGCCGCTTAAGTCTCTTTGATCCCACAAACAACTTCTTAATGTCTTGGCTGTGTCGGAGGCATCGGAATCCCAGCACTGCTTCATGCATTAGTATTGCACAAGTTTCTTTGCAATGCTTGGGTCCACCTAGTGTTTCTTTCTGGGCTCCAGACTCTTGTAGTCTCCACTGCTAGTCCAACAAAAACCTTGACAGCTCTGTCTTTAAAAAAATGAGTATAGCTGATACCTGTCCATGGCTTGGAGGAAACCCAGATGTTTTGTACTCAGATGTGACTGCTCTTGCCATCCAGGGGATCGTGGCCTGTATTTGATTGTGAAGGAGAGCAAAAAAGCCCACTGCAAGTTAGATTGGTTTGGAGATGAAACTAAGTACAAAGAGGGACCTACATAATGTCAATCAGATAGTCCTTGAAGAGGATTGTTAAAAGGGGATAACAACTGTCCTCAAGGAAATGGTCCTTGTTCATCAAGTTATTAACCTTCCAGAGGTGAACGTGAGGATCTTCAGAAGCTAAAGGACTTGGATTGTAGGGTGTAGCTCTTGCTTTTTTGAATCTCTGGGTGACCATGCTTAATGCACCAATGAAGAGGTTCAAATGCTTGCAAAGATCAGGCCTGGAGCCATTGGGAGAGACCAGATAGCGCCAGACAGAAGGTATTCGATATCCACTCTGGTGCCTCGCATCAGATAGATAAGCTGGTACCTGTGTTCATCTTTCAGAAAGTGATCCTGATGGTGGGACTGATGTCTAGCAAGAAATACCTGCTAGAATTGTCCATGGTGAAAGCTGGTGGGGCTTGAGAGAAGAGATTAAATAAGGGGCTTGAGGCGGGGGGGAAAAGAGGTTGTGACTTCCAGTATCCTGTGGACCAGGTATCCCCACTCCTCCTGTGATGGTTTTTGCATGGATCAATGTTGTGAGCTGAAGGAGGCTATGCTTAGCATTCAAAATGGGGAAAAATAACTTATTTCTCCAAACTAGGTACGCTAAGCATAAAGGCTCTTTTTCCAGTATGTGTACCTGGATCTAGGACTAGTTTGAGCTTTCAGGCCTAAGGTGGAATGGAACCTGGTCCTCACCTCTAGCTCTATTGATGCCAACTACTTGCTTTTTGGGTTTTTTTTGTTGTTGTTTTTTCTTTTCCTTCCCCCCCTGCCCTGATGTGGTTAAGTTTAAAGGGTAGGAAAGGCTCAGCCTGGGTATGAAGCCGTGAGACCAATTTCCGTAGCAATTGCTTGCTAAGACATTTCTGGATTTACTACTTGTGCCTATTTCCCCCAATTTGCAACCGCAAACCTCTAAGATTGCTGCAGCAAGTTCAGCTCAAAGATCCTTCCTTCTGGAGGAAGGAAAAATAGAGAAGTGGTTGAAATGCTTGGGGGGGGGCAGTTTTTATGATGCACTGTTTTATATTAGATAAATACTTGTGTGCACACTCAATATATATTGCAGATGATGCAAATGACACTTAGACACTAGCAAAAGACACTTAGCACTCCTGTGTTCAAGAAGAAACAAAATTGTGTTCAGTATTTCTGTGTTCAGATATTCATGCTTTGCTGGCATGCACCAGGTTCCTTGCAGTCTCCTGCTCCTCTCCTCCAGGCTGTGTTTTGCATTCCTGGTGTTGGCACCTTCCTGCTTTTTGGGTGCTTTATGCAGGCTCACAAAGCACCAAGGGCTGCTCAGGTTGCAAACAAGCTCACCAAGAGCAAAGTCACTGGTAACTTGTTAACTTGTGTGCTTTCTCTTTATTAATTTTTTTGCAAATACTGTGTCAGCTTTTGAGACTTCAAAAGAACAACAAAAAGCCACATACGAACAAGCAAAAAGAAAATTAAGTTGGCTCAATTTAATTCAAATGTACCTTCATCAAGTTAAAGCAACCAGGTTTCAAATGGGCTTTTGGACACAGGTGAAGAAACCTGCTCCAAATAAGGAGACCTTTTGGTATAAATTGCCCCTCCCAATGGGGATACTGAGGAATCAGAATTTGCTAAGTTGATATTTTGCCTAGTGCTGATATTTCTAATTGCTTGCAAGCTAATAATGATTTTAGTAGCCTTGCATACAGTCTGTTGCATACGTTCCTTGGCAAGAAAAGTAAGAAATGACTATTTTAGTGAACTCTAAAGCTCAACGTAGCTGGGGGCGCAGAAGTCTGTGCGACCCCAAGCACCTCAGGCTGCAGCAATCGGGTCGCCAGCGTCTTGGCTTTGTGCCAAGCAGCAAACCCTGGGGATTTGCAGCGTGGGGACGAAGCAGCTGCATGGAGATGTGCTGGGACTGTCCCCTCCCATGCATCCCTGCATTGTCCTGCTGTATTCCCGGCCTTGGGCAGCCCGAGCGTGCGGGCAGAGGCTCGGGGAGGGCGC
Source organism: Nothoprocta perdicaria (assembly GCF_003342845.1). NCBI lineage: Eukaryota > Metazoa > Chordata > Aves > Tinamiformes > Tinamidae > Nothoprocta > Nothoprocta perdicaria. The sequence continues at coordinate 2,160,837 of NW_020455843.1, read as the reverse complement.
TAGGACCTAGGCAGGGGTGTGACACTGCACAGTCCCTTCCCCTTTCTGCCCGCTCTAGCGCACAGGGAGTTTCATTTTTGGTCACGCTACCCCCCCTTTTTTTTGGAAGGATAGAGAGGAGTTGCAGGGGGGAAGGAAATAAATAATAAAAACTTGAAACCCCAAACCGCAAAAAAAAAAAAAAAAAAAGTTGGGAAGTGTCAAGATGGTGAGGACGGGATGAGAGGAAGAGGAGAAGCAGCCATGGCAGCGCGACGCGTGTTCCACCTCCAGCCATGCGGTGAGAGGCCGAGCGGGCAGCCACTAGTGCGATGAGCTGCGTCGGGCGGCTTGCAGGGACTGCCCCTTCCTTGGGTGCTTGCAAGGGGGGGGTGTGGGGTGTGAGGGTCCTGCCTGCCCTGGGCAGGGGATGCAAGGGGAAGGAGGCAGGAACTGGGTGAGAATCGGTCTGGAGGGGATGGGGATGGACTCGGGGCTCCTGGTTTTTCCTCCTGCAGCGGGGGGTGAGCTGGGACGCTCAGAGCTGCACCCTTGGCAGGGCTCTTGTCCAGGAGCCGGCTGGTGTCTGCTCGGAGGTGTCAGCACGCTGCAAATCCCGGCGCGCTGGGCAGCGGCGCGTTGTTTAAACCAAGTGGGTGCTGATAGTGTTGAGGAACCAGCGAAGGCTGAAAGGGCAATTTAAACTGTGGGTTATTTTCTCTTCTCTGTGCTCCAGTACTTGTTTATACCTACAGGGGAGGAGCGCAGAGCGAGGCATTTAACTGTGCTCTGCAGCTTTGCTGGCGGATGTGGTGCTGCCTGGCTGCACAGGGGCAGTGGTGCAAAAGCAGCAATAAAAAAAAGGGGTGACTCTTAGCAGCTCAAACTGACCCAGTGCAAAGGGCTTGTTGGGGTGTCCTAGGAAAACTATCAGTGTTTTATTGAAAGGCTGATTCTTTAAATGTGCTTAAAACACGGGCTCTAGATTTGCGCAAAACTCAGTTTTCTTCTGAAGTGTCTCTTCCCCTCCGCCTTGCAAAAAGGAAGCACTTCCTTAATCAGCATGGCTGTGTTTAGTGCTGTTTTTGTGCTGAATTAAGTGTCACGGGTGGCTTGCGGCAGGAAAGTTTGTTCTGGAGTGGAAGCAACTGTAGGTGGCACAACAGCTTTGCTGCCTGCAAGCTCCGGGCTGGTCCTGCAGCTTCTCCGCAGGACGGGTTCCCCTGCCACCTTGTCCCCTTGCAATTAAATAGCTCTCATTTTTTAATTCAGAGGTGTATTATTATTCTTTCTTCCCTGCTCCTGCCTATCCTGTCCAGGGCTGACCCTGCGTGTGCAGGGGGTTGGACTAGATGGTCTCTAAAGGTCCCTTCCAACCCTAAGGATTCTGTGTTCACTCTTTAAGGCTTGGGGGTGTAGACTGGTTGTCTTGTCATCTGGCACATCAGTTGTCATCAGAGGTGTGTGGGAGAATATTAACATCTCGGTAGTGGTAGAAATACAGATTTTGCAGGATTTTTTAATAACCTAGGGTGTGTTTTTAGGTGACAACCTGATCGCTGCTGAGCAGAGCTATTGCTCCAGATTGCCTGGAGTTCAAGAAAGAGAAACTACTTGACAGAGCAAAACCTGTAACGTTTGAACCGTCTCATCTGGGTTGCTCTCAGGGTTGACATCATAGCTGGTGGTTGAGTTTCTTGTTTGTTTAGGGTGTTTTTTGCATGCCAGGAGGAAGCAGTGATGTAAGGCTTTGTAGCAGCGATGGGAACCTCTTTGGTCACTGCCACCAAGTGACACAACCCTGAGCTGTGTCCTTGCCTCCCTCCTGCAGCAGAGGCACGTGGGCCAAGGCAGCCCAGCCAGGGCCCTCTTGTTTGGAAATGTCTGTGGCTTTTAGGCAGTTGCTGCTTGGTTGCAGTTATGCACTGCAGAGGAAGCTCCTCTGCCTTGTGTGTGTCATTCCCTGGCAATCCGAGCACTTGAGCTTGTTTAAACGAGCATGGCCAGAACTATGGGTTTGGCTTTTGAGCACAGCGTTCACTTGACTGCCTTGGTGGTGCAAGATACCAGTCTGTAAACTCCCGGTGCCTTGAGCTGGAGCAAAGCTGTATAAATCAATTTGAGGCTGTAAATAGTTGTTAGAGCTTCAGTTTGCTGTTGAGTGAATGTGAAAACAAAGATGCCTTGGCTTCAAAAGCCAAGGGATGCAGAAACAGAAGCTCTCTATGTTGTCTTAGTGTCAGGGGAGGGAAAAAAAAAAAAGCTTAATATTCCTTGCAGGGAGCTTGCCAAGCTCCCTTCAGCAAAGTTTGACTTAATTTTTAGCCTGATACTACTGTGTTCGCCTATTGCACCCTATATGACAAATCTTGCACTTGCAGAGCTACAGAGATATTCCACATGCACGCTTCGTGTAAAGACATGCCCTAAATCAAAATATCTAGAGGGGAACCCCTTGTTAGCAAATTACGTTTTTTGGTGGTCTTGGATGGTCATCAACAGGGCTTCCAAACTTTGCTGTGCCCCAGTTAGGATGATAGTTAAGCTACCAAGACCCTTCCTAGTGCAAAACCACTTCTTAAAAGGTCCCATTCCCTTGTGTGGGGTTTCTCTGGGAGCCTGCAGCTCTCTGGGACACTTTAATGACTTGTCATTGTGAAGCTGTCATCCGCTCTCTAAATAGGGAAATTCCTGCCAAGGGCAGCAGTGGATACCAGCCTTGTGTTAAGTCAAAACTATCTCTGTGTCTGCTGCTGGAAGAGGTGCAGGTAGGGTGCTGTGGCTAGGAGATGGAGTAGAGGGTCTCCAAAAAGGATGCACCACATTTAAGGCTACAGATGGGGAGTGCAGGGGCTCCTTGTTCCCTCAATTGATGGGAGCTGGGGCACAAGCAGTGTTTTTGGCACCCTGAAGGCTGCAGAACAGCCCCTTCAGGACTCTGCAGTGGGATCTGGTGCATCTGGAGACTTCTTTACACGTGTCACATAAACTAAATGTGATCCAGTGTAAGCTCCCATTGAAGCTCCTGTGACTTTGACATGCTGGCCCTGAAGCAGAGTCCTGCAGGCTCCTACATCTGCTGGCACTTACTCTAATGTCAAGGGACTGAACTGTCATTTGATTTGATCTGTGTAGATTCAACCCTGGATCTCCCTGGCATTAAGACAAGGAGAAGCAGCGCTAAGGGCTTCAGTCTGACACAGCCAGGCCAGTCCTGCTGCTGGACCAGTGTGGAAGGGTCTCTGCAAGCTCTTGTGTCCTGCTTGGAGCTGTGCTTTTAGTAGGCCATCAAAACAGGTAGCAAACTGTTACTTGTAGAACCTGCTCCCAAACCTACCATTGGTCACCAATTTTGTGTTGGGGAAGAGTATCTTCATATGGGCTGTGCCTGGAGCTCTGGTTTTGAGGAGCTGGGTGCTCTGCTGCAGACCTTGTGGCTGCTCTCGGGGCCAAAGGAAATGTTGCAGGATCTCATGGGGCAGCTTGGGTGAGCCCATGAAAGAAGACCAAGTGTGGCCCTATGGAGCAGCAGGGAGAAAAGTTCCTCAGGGTGGCCTTTGGTATGTGATGTGGTGGGGTTTGAGCTGCAGGGTGAAGAGCAGGTTGCACAATTGGGTTTGCTGTTGGTGCTGCACCTACAGGGGCAGCCCCTCCACAGGGGGCTGCTCAGGAAGCCCCTCCTGCAGTTTGTGTTGCTGATGGGTGGTTTCTCCTGGCTCAGCTTCTGAAGAGACCTGAAGATGGCTGGACAGACCCTCCCATGGGAGCACCAGCCAAGTGAACCCCAAAGGTCCCACTGTGCCTGAGCCCGAGGGAGAACTGGGGCCTGTGACTGACTTTGGGGGCAGCATGAGGGGCAGAAAGCCCCGTGAAGAGCAGGGCCTGAGGAAGACTCTGCCTTCCTCCCCTTTCATCCAAAGGGGCAGCATTAGAGCAGGACTGCTGCCCTGTGGAGGTGGGAGCTGCCCCCCAGCTCGTCCCCCTGCTAAAGGCACCTCTGGAGACACTGAACCAGGCACCAGGTTTCTTCCTCACCCTCCTCTTCCCGTCGAACATCTCCCGCTCCAGCCGTTCAATGCCTCTTCCCTCTGCTCGGAGCCTAATTGCGTCCCCAGGGTTTAACACGCGTGTGTTTGTTTTATTCAACGCGTTGGCTGTTCCCACCGGAACAGGGTTTTTTTTAAAGGGATTGGGGTTTTTTTGCTTATTGTGCACAACAAGCTACCGCTGGAGATATTCGAGGGGGGAGGAGGAGGAGTTGTAGTAATGCCAATACTTCTTGAATATTATAAACCTGGCTTATCAGCCCGACGCAGGGCTGGAATTTGTCTCTTCCTGTGCTGCATCTCCTCTCTCGGAGCGAGGCGCATTTAAATAGGGGCTGGAGACGCAGCCTTCCCAGTGCGCTCAACTGGGCTGCCACAGCCCGCACGGCGTTTCCATAGGGGAATCCTCGAATCCCCGAGAAGGAGTGTGTTCCCCCGGGAAGGAGCTTGTTCTAAGACGGCTCCGAGCCTGCATGTCCCTGGAGCCGGCGCTCCAGGAGGCGAAGGGGGACGCGTTTTGCTTCGTGCCGGGCTCTCCTCTCTCCTCCATCCTCATGGAGCCGGCGCCGTTCTGCTACCCGCAGCTCACGTTTCTCCGCTCGCCCTACGGCCAGTTCGGGGCCAGCACGGACGGCGCGCAGAGCCTGGCCCCGTGGCCCCGGCGCTTGGTGACCAGGTGGAGCGGGTCTGCGGATGGTGCGTGGGAAGGGATGGTGGGCAAGGTGGGGTGGCATCTGGGCAGTTCAGGTGTGATGCTTGGCCGTTGCCTTGAGTTGGGCTGTAGCGTTGGGCGGTTGGGTTGATGTTCTCCATTTGGGACCTCTCCTTGTAGCACTTGGGCAATTGCATCCCATTCCCAGGAGGTCCTATGGGCTGCTTGGAGAAAGCAAACCAATGGCAATGACAGATAAATGTCTTGGCTGGACTCCTGCTCCACAAGACTTCTTTCCAAAATGGATCCAGTGGTGTTGGAGACCTGAACCACCTGCTCAAGTCTAGGTGGGCTCAGCTCACCTCTAATACTGTGGTGCTTTGAGCTTGATTTCACTTAAATGTCCAACGGCATCAAGGGTGGATGGTGGAAGACTCTCTATTACTGATTTTTCAGTCTAGCTTCAGGAATTAACCTAGATGTTTGTGTGGCTCAGAAGTGAATTTTATGCATTATGTTGTGAAGATGATAAACTTGGCCAATTCTGCTGTTTGGAGTCAGCTTTAAGTGCTCATGCTGAGGAATCTCTTACTTTCTGTGAAGCTTCTTTGAGGAGCTGTTGGCTTCCCTAAAACAAGGTCCTGCCAGTCTGGATGCTGAAGCCAGACCATTCTGAGAGCAGCCAAGGTCCCTTCTAACCCTGGGTATTCCATAACTCTAGAAAACTTCCTTGACACACTAAGAGCATCCTGACCATGAGAGATCCAACCTGGAGGAGCTGGTCAGGTGGCACACCAACAGGACTGGATGAACAGTGTCAGTGGAGAAGATGCGTAGGAGGTGTTTAAAACCATGCAGTGCTGGTGGTTTTGTGCAGTGGAAACGAGCCCATGGCAGGGGCTCGGAGCATATGTGGCTTTGACCGAATCCGCCTGCTAAAAGCTGTGGCTTTTCTACAGCGGTGGCTTTGCAAGGGAGGGCTTGTGCTGCCTCCTGGTCCACTTGCTCCCTGGGAATTTCTTCTGCAGGCACCATAGTTGTCCCAGTTACTGTAAGGCTCCTGGAGATGGAAGTGACCCAGTCGTTCCAGCATTTGGACAACTAAATATTTGCTTATTTAGGTCTCTACCCTTTTTTTTTGGAGCCTGATTGAATGCTCCTTTGGGGACTTAGGGAGTGTTTTTGGTGCGTGGTGTTTTGTTTTTGTGTTTTGTTTCCTTTGCCAGCACGGACCATTCCTCCAGGCTTTAAACACCCAGCTGGGGAGACTTGGGTTATTGTTATGAACATCTTGAGTTATAAGGAAAGTGAAGCAGTGAATTGGAGGTGGGGGGGGGGGGGGAAGAAATGGGGGGAGAAGATGTGGCATCTCCCTCCCTGAAGGATTTTAGGAGCTGGCGAGTGGCTCGCTGGTGGCATGGGCTTGGAAACAAGTCTGCTTGGATGAGGTGAGGTCTCAGAGCTGGGCTTCCTGCAGCTCGCTGTCTCTGCAGCTGCCCTGTCTCCCGTGCAGGCTCCTGAGTCTCTGCATTAACCGTTGCGTGGCCGCGTGTGCAAGGCACTCGAGCGCAGCTCTGAGCCGCCACGCACGCTACAGCCGCTGCATCTTTAACACTTGCTCCTCTGCCTCTCAGCAGCCTTTTTTTCTTCTCTTCCTGCATCTTTGCTCTTTTTTCTCTGTACTTCTGTCCATAAGGTACAGTATCTTCTCACTTTTGCTGCTGCGAGGCTTTCTTAAGGAGGCACCCGAGCTTACACAGCAGTAGCAGAAGGGGCTTGCAGAGCAGCACAGGGTCACTTTAACTGTGCTTATTTTTCTCCTCCTCCTCCTCCTTACCAGAGGCAAATAGCTCGGAGAGGCAAAGCTCTTGGTGGCTGCGGGAGCCTGGATCCCATCCCAGGGATCCCGCTGCGATCCCGGCTGGGATGGGGAGCCCCGGCTGGCAGCACCCGTGCTGCCCCAGCGCTTGACTGGGTACGAAGGCTGCTCTGGGGTAGCCCAATGGTCCGGGCACCTCTGGGCTCTCATGGGTCACGCTCTCACTCCACCCATTCGCCAGGCGCCAATTGGAAGTGAGGCAGAAAGATGCCCTGGATGGATTAATATTGGAGCCAGCGCCTCGGCGGCCACCTGAGCGAGGGGCTCTCGGGAACAAGTGGGTGCCTTGGGGGGACAGCGCCAAGGAAGGGACCTCTGAGGCTGTCTGCATCTGAGCAGCATCTCCATTAAAGTAGTGCAGGTAAGTTGTGGTCTAAAGAAGGAGAGAGAAATGTGCTCAAGTGGTGCTGGATGATGCGATTGCACAGGAGAGCTAGGGAAGCAGCTCTGCCAGCGCTTTAATTCACTAAAGTAAGGCAGTTCTTGGTGTGGTTTCAGTAAGCTTTGCTGCTTGGTGATGCCGTCTATTGCTTGTGCCTGCTGTCTCTGTGCTGCCGGGGTTAGGATGGAGGGTATCTCTGTGATTCAGGTTAAATGAATCACAGCACTATCTTCCAGAATCTGATTTATTTTTTTTCTTGGTTTCAGGAAATGCATGGGGAGATGAGTGCAGAGCTTCCCTATTTATTTCTCTTGGAATGCTAAAGCATCCTAGCCCCCTGCCAGATAGGCTTTACATCCCGATGCTTCACGTGGGCAAAGTGCACTGCTTGGGGGGGAAATGAAAACGCATCCGTGCAATGGGTCCAAAACACCAGCGAGCATCATCCCCGTTGCTGTAGCTATGGGAGCCACGTAGATGAACTGTAAACACTGTTCTCATGAGCACCCCTCCACCATGCACTGTCAGCCTACAACTATTTCACCAGCTGGACCGGAGCATCTTTTATTTCGGGCTGATGATGGAGAGCAAAAGCAGGTTTAGGTGCTGTTTGCTTGCTCCCTGGTCATCCCACCCGTGTTGCTGCTGTTTTGTGGCTCCTCCATATAGGAGCTGTGTGGGGTTGTCAAGGTTTTTGTTATTTCCAAGACTGTCTTGATCCGAAAATCCCTGCCTCTGTGGGGAGGGTTCAGCCTGCCCAGGGCAGCTGGGCTGCTGTTTGTACCTGGAGCTGTGTTCACTTTTAATGGCAGGCAGAGATGGTTTTCTCTGTGTGCTGTCTGGGGTGACAACCAAAAACATGCAACTTCTTGGTGACCAGGACTGGCTGCTGCACTTCTGTACCTTTCAATGTTTCTGGTATAGAACACACTTTGTGGGCTAAGTTCTGATTTAGTACAAATTAAAGCTGGCCCGTTGTCCACTAAGATGCTTTTTGGAGGGTGGTGCAAAGGGGGAATCGGCTGCAAAATGTGGCCAGCCTCAGCTGCTGCCTTAACAGCTACTTTCATCCTTTGTGGCAATAAGAGAATGAAGACTTGGACGTTGCAAAACCCATGATTTGGGTACCCTGGAGGAGTGACCAAGTGTGGAACAGCTTGGTGCTGCTGGCAAAAAGGAGCATTTTTGACCCAAACCCCAACGAGGGGGCTGTATGTACTCTTTTGCATCTTGCAACTTCTGGTTTTTTTTAATAACACTTAGCTGAGTTGTTCCAGGGAACAGCTTCCTTATCTGAGTAGCCCTGAGCAAGTGAAATGTTGCTGGACTTTTAATCATTTTTGTATGTCTTGCAGAGCAATAATGCAGATAAGTGGCAGGTGGTGGCCTCTGGAAGCCCAGCCTGTGCGAGGAAAGCCTTATAGCAAAAAGGAAACATCCAAAGCACCTTTTGGAAGCCCTCTCAAATCCTCACAAAGACTTAGGGCTGGTCAAGTGTCTTTTTCTAATTAAGTCGTGTTTTTTTGATAGGGCCCTGCAAGTAAAATAGCTGGCTGAAAAGCTGTCAGTAAGAGTTAATGCTTTCTAAATTATTTAAATGTTTCAGGGAAAGTCTCCTGAAAGGCCTTGACTGGTCTGTCCTTGGGTCTCTGCCAGCTCGTGGGATCTCCGACAGTATTTGCTTTCTCTCCTCTTTGTGTAGCACTTGCAAGTGCCACATGTGTAAGTCTCAAATCGCTTTTTAAAGCAGCTTCAGCAGAATTAAACCTCCTTCTTTGATCTAAAAAATGGGAATTGCCCCAGTTTGTTGTCTGGCAGCCCAGGCCCAAAGTGTTGCTGTTCCCTGGCTGTTTTGTTTCTCCTGATTGACTAATGAAGGCTGCTGTCTTGCATAAATCCCATGGGGTTTTGCTCTGGACAACCATCACTGCACCAAGCACCGAGGACCTTGGTCCCTCTGATACCTGGGGACCTGGTGTGACATGGATAGAGACTCTGGCCAAGAGATGGAGCAGAGGAGGGCAGTGTGAACCGTTTGCACAGCGATTCCTTCATTCCTTCCCTGGGCCCTTCCTTTTCCAGATCACCTCTGGGAGGCAGCCTTGCATATTAATTGCTCCGGTGGGCTAATTAGTGATGAGTCAACCCAGGCAGCCTGGTGCTGCTGGTTAAACCCAAATGCCACTGATGCCACCTCTCCCTTGCATGCCCCTTTTGGAGATCTGGGGTGGCTGTTGTCGCTGCTGCAACTGGTGGCCTCCCTGCAAAGGGTTTTACTGGGGCGTTGGGTGCTCTGGAGGAAGCTGGAGAGGTGGCCAGAGCTAAGGCAGCTGCTTGAAGCAGCCGTGTCTGGAGCCTGCGCTGTGCGTGGGTGTGTGTTTGCCTGGAGTGAGCAGGCAGGAGGAAGCTTCCTGCTCTTTCCTCTCAATATGATGATGCTCTCGCTCTCCTCGCTGCCAGCTACTGTGAAAATGAGTTTTTCTGAGGGCAGGATGGGATTTTTTTGTTTATCACTGTGACCATGGCATGATTTAAGATCTCCTTATCCCCATCTCTGGGTCTGAAGAATATCTAGCACCTTGCATATCTTTCAGCTGTTATTTTACAGCCTCACAGCTCAGTAGGGATTAAAGTTGTGGTTTTTTTCCCCCATTTCTTAGCAGGACTTAGATCTGGGCTAACATCCCAGGGCAGTTATGCTTTGGTCAAGGACACAGTTTAGCTAGATCCATGGAGCAAAGTTGGCCTCAACCTCTGGTGCACTTTGGGGTAGCCCTGCAAGTGTCAGATGGTTAGAACTGTTCTTAAACCCACACACAAGTGGGACACATCCCAGATGTGTTAGAACCTTTTAGAATTAAGGCAGGCTATGTCCCAGAAATGGGAGCTCTGGGGATATGAGATCCTTTGGGAGGCAAAGATTGGGTGAAGAGCCTTTAGGAACATGTGGAAAAACATCCACATGTCTTTTCTGAGAGAAGAGGATTTGATGTTCAAGTACCTTAGACTAACAGGCACATGCTCCTCCTGCAAGGGCTGCTGGCAGATTAGCCACTCTTCCTAGCGCTCCTGTGCATCAGCAGAGCCAAGCTGGATGTCCCTGTAAATCTCAAGCTCTTCACTCTGTAGTAATTTGCCATTGGATCGAGCTACTTAAAAGCATTTCCCTTCTTGATGCCAGCTGTGGCCAGTGTTTTATCTTCTAAAAGCTTACTGAGGTGAAGGAGTTTGTAGCATCCTTAAATCTTGCCTGGTTATGGCCTTTTCAGCTACCTCACAAATCTCATGGGTTGATTTTTCGGGTACTCTGTCGCTCTTGGATATAGAGATGTTCAACAGCCCACTTAAAGCAGAGTACTGATTTTTGAGATCCTGAAGTCGTGCCTCTGGTTACAATAGTGTACCAACACCTGCTTTAAGCTTTGCATAGGTACCTGAGACTAAATGGCCTTGGTGTTTTATGGTTGTCCTTCAGCACCTGGCAGCATTTTGCAAAGAACTGTTGGCTTCACTAGAATGACAACCCATGAAGAAAAATGTGGTGTGAAAGTGGTATGCAATGGGAACGTAGGCAGGAGGAGTCTGCCTTTCCTCTGAGTACTGGGTATATCCTTAGGCTCTCACAGTGGTGGCTTTAACAACTCAGAGCTGTAGAAAGCATCAGGAGCATCTCATTAGCCACCTATGATGGGGAGGCACTGTGCATACTTAATGGGGCTGGAGAAGGCAGAGCACTGTTGGAGCACAGCAAGCAGGTTGTCTGCAGGGCTCTGCCTCACCCTTCCCTCTGGTCATAGCCATGGGCTGAATAACAGGCAAGGGAAGGAGAAAAGTCCTTCCTGCATGTCGTGAAAAGATTTTTACCCCTGTCAGCCTCTGCTTGTAAGGCCCTGACACGTAGTGTGTCTACTCAGTGAAGGGGCATGCATGGTGTTTTGGGGCAGGGGAAGGAATAAGGGGCTAATATTGCTCTGAAGATGAAGCTTTTTGTTAATCTTGTCCTTCTCCCCTAATGATAAACCTCCCTGGAAGAGTGGTAGTGCTAATATAACCCTTTGACAGGTAATTCAAGTTCTTTCCCCTGCTTTGAACTCATTCTCTATCATGGTTTTCTGCTTTTATCGGAATAAAGTGCTTTCTGGGTTGAGGTCTACATTTGAGCTGGCCCTGTGCATGGTATTTACCTGGAGCTTTTCTGTCCCGGAGCCTTCCAGAGCAGTATTAACAACCATGCCTTATTCATCTTACACTTCCTTGAATTAAGGTGATCAGTTCTGAAAACATGAGTTGTACTTTGTTTTTTTTCTTGTCTGTCACACCTTCTAGATGTGGGAAAAGTGGGTAAAATTTCAGGCCTTTGTTTTGAGCTTGAATCATTATTGCCCAGAATGGCAGCATGAAGGTATCTTTTATTTTTGTGCCCCTCTGACAGATGTGTTTTTCACCAGAGCTTTCCAGTTGATGTATGCAGTGCCGTGGGAATGGGTCAGCTACTTAAGTTACTTGTGCCGCTTGTCATTTCTGCCTAGACCTTAAGGCAAAATAGGAAGGCTTTCAAATGATGCTGTTCATTATTTCTTGCTGACTTAAACAATTTTAAATAACTTGCAGCAAATGCCTCTGCCAGGAAACCTTGCTTTTTGGTTCTGTCTAGAACACCCACTCTTATAAATGATTGTGTCATAAACATGAGCAATGTTACCTGAGAAAAATCCTGTGACATCAATACCTTTAGACCTGATCAGCAGGTTAATGTGGTCAGCAGGCTCTTGTTAGCTGTCAGTTGGGCTCATTTCCTATTCCTCTAATGTTATCCACTTCTGTGTCTCAAATGAAGTATGAAGCTTTCTTGTTCCTGTTCAGTGCTCTCCACATATAGAGATTTCTATATTCACTTGCAAACCCCTTTGTCAGTGTTTCCCTATACTTTTTTAGGAAATCTTCTGCAGGCTTTCCCACGGTATGATTCTTTGTATGTGGTTTTTCTTATGTCTCTCTAGTTTTCAGCTGAATTTGGGTGGAGGAGGGAAGCAATTCAACTTGGTTATTAGGTATGTGAGCAAAAAAACCTGCTGCTCCCTCCCTGCCCTGATGACACGAGTGCAGCGATGCCTAAGCACAGCGCTCTGGTCATGCATGCAGCTGCCAAGTTCCTTGTCCTGCACTTAGTGCATGATATGGGGAGCAGGGCAAAATAAGGTAATTCACAGCTGAATGTTAAAATGCCAGCTCTGGTGGAGTCCTGAACACAGTTTTTTTTCCCTTCATCTGTCTTGGCCTGGCTTTGGGTGAGGACATGTGCTTACTCAAACTGAGATCTAGGTCCAAGCCTTCCTGAGGTAGCCTGGCCAACTCCAATGTTCTCACTGTGCAGGGAAACCTGTGCCTAGTTCTTTAATGGTCATGATGGATGCTTTAAGCCTTGACCAGCATATTTTTCAAAAGGCAACCTAAAAAGGCCAAAGCCTTGCTTGAAAGCTAAAGGTTTCCTTGTGCTTTGAAAAAGGCTACCTCTCTTTAGATATCTTTTTTTCTTTTTTCTGGGCTTGTCCTGAGAATTGGTAATTACTCTTGAGGGGGGTACCTGGGAAAGCTGAAGTTATAATAAAAATCTACTCAACTGAATTAACATCTCTAGCTGAAGTGATTGCTCTATCTTGCTCTATCAACTGCAAGGCAAGGTGGTGTATGTGCTGATGAGGTTCAGAATTGTCCCCAAAGGTCCAGTAATGCAAGGCTGAAGAAAGGTTTACCAAGGAGTGAGTAATGCAGGAAAGGAGATACTGGAGCACACCATGGGTAGGAGATCAATAAGGTACCTAATGCTTCTGATCCTGAAACAATCCTTCAGGGGTAACCAAAAATAGTGCTGCCTATATCTACTCGGGATGTATTTGAATGCAGGCACCCTCTACAGTGGAAGAGGTGTTGTCATTAAAAGCCTATAAATTCAGCAGTTCCTTTCAGATAACTGTTTAATAATAATATTGCCTCCAACTTGGCTTCTGCTAAACAAAAAAAGTCCTAGAACTTGGGGGGCTTTCTTAGCAGGAGGTGGGGAGGGTATAGAAGTCTGTGGGACCACTTGTGAAAGTGTCCGTGCTGCAAGCTCGTTAAAGCTACGCTTTGCTTTGCAGGAAGGCTCGAGCTGCAGAGGTCTGTTTACTTGGAAGATGCCAGCAGCAGAACATTTTAATCAAGTTACCCAAGTATCCCGAGAATGTGTTTTTATTTGTAATCTGCTAATATTGCAGGGCTCAAGAGAGCTTATTACTAACCTTAAAACAAGAGAGTTAAAGTGGGTTATTAGGAGATCTGAAGCACATCTCCCAAAGGAATTTAATAATAGAAGGCAACATGGTAGGGTTTTGGCTGTTTTTGTTGTGATATACAAATTTAAAAATGGTAAGAATGTAAGAAATCAGGAAGCATGCCCAGTCTCTGCTTTTTACTATAGAATGATGAACTTGTAATCTTAAGGCTCAACTCCTTAAACTACCAAAACTTGACTATCCTGTTTGTGAAGCACTATAAGCTTCATATGTCTTTCCCTTGGTGGTTCTTCGGGTCACTGGAACAACTTCAAGTCAAGCCATTCATAGTAGATTATTTTTTAATCTTAATTTGTGTCTCAATTGAATCAGTCTGAAGAAATATGAACTTTTTCATTTGGTAACACTTTTATGGACTCAACCTCTGATTCTGATGAGCATAAGGAAAGGAAAAAGTTTAGTGAAAAGCTCTTTATTTTTTGAAAAAGCAATTGTGGCCTGACACTTCTAATGGCTGACCAATTTAGTGTCATTTAAAAAGGCATACCTTGTAGGGAATATGGTGAAGTAGCAGTGGAAATCAAGTAAATTAACTCTTACAAAATTAAGAAAACAGCTTAAATTGTTTGAAAGAGCAGTTCCATGGGTTTTTGGCAGATGATGGGAGATGGACCTTGTCCTGCTGGAGAGTGAAAGCAACTGGAGTCTGGTTTTCTTTATAGGTGTTCAATGACAGTCTGAAGAGCAAGGATGTGCATATCTGAGAAATACTAGATATGGGAAAGGGGGGCAATATGCTATGTTAAAAGTCTTAGTTTCTCACTAATGCTTTCCAACCTGGTTTCTAGAAGCTTGATCTTGTATCTTGCTGAAATTGCTTTGTTGGATTTTAATTCCTTTAAATTTAGAGGAAAAGCTGGCAGAAGAACACTGGATAGGAACCTGCAACACTCCTGTGGGTTGAAGAAGTGAGTGTGCTGCTCCAGGAAAGATTCCCACCCATCAGTAATTGAGGTTTTCCCCTACAGCAGATTGCAGGTCTGTTCTCCAGGCTGCCAGACTTGGTGCAGGGTCTGATTTACACTTCTTGGAAGCACTCTTGCTCCGGGGTGAACCCTGGAGCATTGTGCTGTTGATCTCTAACACCCCTGGTGAAGACTGGGCAGAGATACAAGTTTGTAAGCTAAACAAATGCACTGATAGCTGTTATGTCTTAGAGTTTGGGGTTTTGAATCTCAAGAGCAGAGAGGGGAATAAGAAATGTAGCTGCTTTTTTTGTAGATGTAGCTGTCTTGCTAAGGGGAAGACGACTGTGACTTGCTGTCAGCTCTGCACAGCTTGAGCTCCTTGGTCCAGTCTCCAGTGAAACATGACTAAGGAGCAGAGACCTCGGGTATTAAATTCCCCTAAGCTTTGTGAGAGGAAGAATGATGGTCACTGATGCTTGACTTGCTGTCTGCTACTCAGCATGGGCTCAGGTATGGTCTAGTTGGCCTTGCAAGAGCTGGTATCCTGTTAAATCAGATTAGCTTGCTGGTGCCAAACCTGTTGTGGGAGCATAGGGGTGAGGGGGGCTGATAGAAGGAGAAAAGATATCTTCATCCTCCCTAAATCTGCCTCCTTTGTTCTGATCAATTGTGTGTATTTTGTTTTTCTTTAGGCAGTCTCAAAGATGGTATAGCCCCCACTTTGCCCTTCTTACCCATTCTTTGACAAATATGTTGGCCTTTGAGCTAGTGCCATATTTCTGTGCTCATGTTGGAAGCTGTATAAATAATTCCTCTCACCTTGTACCTCCTGGGCACATTAAAGTCACTTCTCAATATTAATGTGTTCAGTCCCTTGTGTGGAGGATATGAGTACCCTTCAAAAGACCATGCTTGAAGCACAACCCTTTGAAGACTGAATCTGGTTGGAGCTATGGGACGGTGTTATGCAGGAAGAACCTAAATTACCAAAGCGGGAACTCGGCCACGGCATAGTAGGGTGAACGCCCATTTTCGTGTGTGTGTCTCTCCAAACGTGCCATTGCATCTTTAATTCCAAGGTTAAGACCTCTGTTTTATGACTCATCTGAAAAAACACGGCACCTCCAACTTAATTGCCTGAGCATGTTGCCTAGGGGACTGTGGCTCATTAGTGACTCAGAGGAAACAGTGCCACCTCATGAAACGCTGTTACCTGCTGCACTACCCCAGCCTTGCCCTTTCCATGTCTTCTCCAAATGATGAGACCAGTCTCCTATAAAGGAGTAATGTCAGTCCTGGCAATGCTGCAATTAGAAGGTATTTCTAATGAAGACAGAATTTCTGTCAATGGGACATTATCTAAACTGTAGGAATTGTTGTGGATTTGGTTACAGTAAGACCAAATAACATCGTCTTCAACCCTTGCTTGGCAGAATATGTTGCTTCAGGCTTCCTCTGAAGCTGTAATAGAAATTAATATACCATCCCAGGTGGGAATGTCAGCCTCTGCTATTCCTTAGGTAATCCGCCTACCTAGGTGTATTTTTCTTTGTTTCTCTGAAATACGTAAGTGCAATCATTACACAATAAGAGCCTCTTAAAAAAAAAAACACACACACACAAAAAAAAAAACCTTCCTTTGATCATTAACATACTAATCAGCCTGGATGGATCTTCTCTTTCCCTTCCAGGTGGAGGGAAACAATTGACTCGTGTAATCGGTGCCCTTTGGCCATGATGCGTTTGTTCCTCTAACCCATTGTTCTGGGATGAACTTGGAACACTGTGTTTCTGTCTCGGACTAGACACTTGAATTGCCCTGACTGGTGTTTTTATTTCAAATGGTCACCAGGGTGTCCATCCAGGAACCTGTGCAGCTGAATGCTGGCTATGTTGAGCTGGAACAAGCTCTTAGTCCTGCTCTAGCTGTGTGAGATGAGAGCTAGAAGTTAGGGAATGGAGCTAGTGCCAGGGGTGTATCCTTATCTGTCTGGCAAAGTCTCCTGGTGGACCGGAGTGAATTATGATGCTTGGAAGTGTGGCATGAAAAAAAGGTCCATAACCTGTAAGCCAAGGAAGTTATGGGGTAGAGAAAGGATCTTTTGGGAAACTTGCTTTCTCATACCTCAAACTAAAAGCAGGAAGCCTAATCTGTAGAACAATAAAGCAGGCAAAACCTCTTTCCTTGTTGGCCCAAATTCATCCCAGGCTTGCGTAGGTAATATTTGATTACCTTAATGAAGTGGGGGAAAGACAGTAAACCTATTCCTCTTTCTGATTGCGTTTTGGCTGGGAAGACACAAGGACAGCATCTGGTAGCTGTTTTCCCAGGGACTGTTCAGGTGAATCTCCTGAGGGCTTGAAGTGGAGCTCTTAGCTGCCCATACAATGCAGTATATTCCTGCAAGGAAATGTTGGTCCACACAATTTGACTTGTCACCTAGTTCCAGTTCTAAAACCTAATACTGGGGCTGAGTATGAGGTTTTGGCCATACCTGAAATAGGTATGTGTGCTGCTATGCTGCTTGAACATCCCTTTGTCGGCACTATAAAGCCTTATCTCAGTAATGGTTGGAGAAGTGGCTTGTTTAAGGTATCTTCCATAGTGAAACACGAGGGCTTGGTCCTGGTGCTGCAGTGTTTGCAAGCTCACTTGTGGTCAGCAAGACATCCTTTTTGGCTTCCTTCGGAGACCCTGTTGGTGCATGTTTGCTGCTGGACCCCAGCTCAGGAAGCTGGCAAAGGAAGGTTAAACTGTTCTTGCGCTTATCGGTAAATGCCAAGTGTAGGTATGGGGATATCCTAATGATTAGAGGCAGCAGGATGGGAAGTGAAATTTAGCTTGCCTCTAAATCAAGAGTTGTCATTTTCTAAATTAAACTGGTTCAGTTTGTCCAAGCTTAAGATAAAATGTGGATTTCATTATGGCTTCTATTAAGGAGTGTTTCAAAAGCCTAGCTTCTATTAGTATTTGTTACTATTTAATCATTTCTTAATATTTGTCAGATCTTGTCCTGATCTTCAGCCTTACTGTTTTGTGGTCGCGGCACCGGATGCTCGAGATGGTTTAACTTTTTCAGACAGCGGTTGTGACTGTATAAGATTCTGGTAACTGCGAAGGTCAATAAACAAAAGGTTAAAGTTGCCACATGTAGAAAAATCCCTGATGCCTGTGTACTTCGGGGCTGGCTTTCTGCTGCATTGGATGCTTACAATGAGTTTAGCAGTAAGGTGAAAACATCCAGCGTTGCCTCACATTTCCTCTTTGTTTCTGTCTTTTCAGAGTCTCCACCAGCAGCGATGTCAAGAAATGGATACTTCTTTGAAGAGAGTGGCAAGTATTATTTGACTTATTTGTGTGTTGTATCTCCTTACAGAGGATGAGCTGGGCTGCAGGGTTAGCTGAGAACTTGAGGCAGGTGATATAAGATCCACTTAGTTGAAATAGCATCTGAGCACGGGGTTGAGTGATAGTTGTGTAATCTAGCACTGGCAGCAGTCTGCATTTTTAAATTCTGTAGATGTTCTAGATATTCAAAGCAGTAAGTAATCATCTTTGTCTTGCCAGCAGTGACTGTCCTGGGTGGTTCCTTGTTTTTTCACATTCTTTCAGGATGTTTTTCTGTTGTGCAGACTGGCAGCTGCTCTGCTTTTCTGGAGTTAGGACTGTGTAGGTGTCGGGTCCCTCTCGGGGTTGTCTCGCCAAGAGCATCAGGCGAATGTTGGATGTCTGCAGTAAATGCACCCTACAGTTCCAAGTGCTCTCAAGGATTTCCCTTTGCATAAAGCTTAAGCTGTAGTCTCTGGAAACCTGTGGCATCTGCATCAACAGAGCGGGCTGAGCAGTTACAGATATCTTGCTGTTAAAGAGCAGAAGTATAAACCTGAAGTGCAGCAGAGTCCAAATTTCTTTCATGTTTTAGAAACAAATTATGTGCAGGGGGTTATTGATGAGACATTATGTAATGATACCAATTCAAGACTAACCTCTACAGGATGTTTTCTCTAAAGGCCTGAGCTTTCTTGCCTTCGGAAAGGAACATAGGACTAAAATGCTTCATTTACCTAGGCTTGCAGTTGCTGGTAGTTGTACAGTGGTCATTTTGTTCCAGGGGTTAAGCCATCTGGAAAGGGGAAGTTGAATATGCATTAGATACAGCTGCATTAGATCTAGCATTACTCTTGACAGCACTTTTGGCAGTGGCTCCCTTGTCTTCCCTAAAGCACTATATGGAGTCAATTTGGAGGACTGAAAGAAGGAAACTGGAAGCAAGTACTTAGCTTGAGCAATAAGTCTTGTCTGTAACCTGCATCTAGTCTCGGAAGAGCCTAACCTCAGGAAGGCTTTATGTCCCTGCTGCTTGCAGGTTTTCCAAGGATGTGTTACCTCCTTTAGCCTTTCTGCCGGAGGTGATGCCAGTGCAGGTGTTTGTCCTAATATAGTAAGTTGGAAAGGCTTTGGATTCCTCCTTCCAATGCAGCTGCTTTTAGCACATCAACTGTCTTGAGTCTTCCTCTAGTTGGCCTAGGTGAATAGACACCTGGATATTTTTGGGTGCCTAGTGGCAATTGTGGCAGTCTCTGTAAAAAGCTTTACTATGTGTTATAAGGTGGTATGTTGTTTTCTCTCCTCATGTAAGTGTAGAGGTGTATGGCTTTTTTCTCCTGTTGTGCCTGTGTGGTTCAGAGGAAGGAGGGAAGGTTGTGTGCAAGTTCCTGAAGTCTGTGCCCAGTATAAACACTGATTATAATTGGAAACATGGTGGATTCCTGTTGTTTGCCTCTAAATCTACTGCATTCTTTTTTCCTCCAGTTATACAAACTGACCTTTTCCATAAGTTCAGCTGGTGATAGGTGATGAGTCACCTTCTATTACCTGATATATATTTTTTCTGTCTCCGACTTTAGGAATGGCACATCTAGGGAGTTGCCAACATGCATATTCACATTGTCCTGAGGGCTTGCCCAAAACTAGAGCAAGAAGTTACCTTTTCATACGGTTTCAAAATGAGCAGTTTTGAAACAGAGCTGTAATTATTAAGCTGTTTCTTGGCACCATGAACTGCTGTTACGATCAGCTGGTTCAGCAGAGATCAATAGATCAAATAGATGCTCTTGCCCCACCTTTAAAATGAAAAGAATTTCAAGCACATTTTCTAGGCTGTAAAACAGCGACTCTTCCTTGATTGTCCTTACTACTCACATTTTCCTCCTGATGGAGAGAGAAATAATTTCTCAAATAACTGCTCTTAAATACTCAAATGTTTTTCCTTACCTGCCTCTGAAGTCTCATGCATATGTTTTCCTGCATCCTTAGTAATAAGGACACTTGCTTTTTCACAAGATCTGATGCTCTGCTCTACAAGCTTTCTCTGCCAGCCAACTTGTGCTCTCAAGAGCAATTCCAGCAATAGTAAAACTTAAAGCTGAAACTCCTCTTTTGACTAAAAGTGAGGTTGTTACTGCAGCACTGAGAGTGCTTTGCAAAATTCTCCTGGATATTTATTATCTGTGAGAACATAAGTACATCTCCTTTAGCAGGAGCTAGAAGTTGAGCTGAAGAAAGCCCGAGTAGGATTTTCCTGTTTATGGATGGTATTCTGAAAGCTCAGACAGCTGCTAAGGTGTCCAAGGATGTACCAGTCTCCTTTAGCTAGCTAACTAGCTAAAACCCTGGAGTTTAAGGAGAAGTTTAATTTCACGAGGAAGTGCATGTGGAAGTAAACCAGAGCCATCTACTTCAGATACAGGTTCCAGGTTTCCAGCATCCTTCAGTTCTCCAGGATTGCTAAAAGTTGACTGAAAGTCACCCTTGTGGCTTAGTGTGCTGCAGAAGGTAGGCTATTCTTCCAGTTTTATCATGTTCATCAAAAGATCTACATCTTTTTGCTCTGTAGAGACCAGCAAAAATGAGGAAATGGGTCTGCTCTGTTTTTGCTAATGGAAAGTATGGTGGAGATCACTAGCTACCCTCTGTTTTGACCCATATATTGAATCAATTTAATGGTTATCCTCTGACAAAAAAATACCTTGTTGATTAAAATACATGTTGTTTTTTTCTCATCCTTTTGCGTCAGTGGAACAAGTCTCTTGTACACGAACAAAGTCTGGCACAGCCGAGCATTTGGTGTTTTGTTCCCCCCTCCTTCCTTGGCCCCGTGCACGGGCGGTGTGTTTAAGTTGCTTGAGCCTTCAGCAAGGGTGCCTGTCAAATGAGTCGTCTTCCTGGCGAATTTAAGTGACTAATGAGATGATTGTATAAACCCAATCCAAACCTGAGCATAATTGGAGCCCTGATGAAATGGAGCTCCGCAATCAATGTTTAGAGCAACTCATCAAGCCCTGCATTGTCTTGGCCACCAAGAGCAAGGGAGGGGAGCGTGTCCCATGCTCACTGCGAGTGGATGAGCTCCGAAGAAGCTGGTATGAGCTGCAAGTGATTAAGCTCTCCCAACGTGTGATGAGCTTTCTAAGTAACCCAGGAGCTCTCTGTGATAAAAGATGCAGAGCTTGCAGGCTTTCGTGGCTCCTCTTGCAAAATCCCAAGCAAGGGATCCCAGTATAGAGCTGGGATATCTGAATTGTGTCATTGTTTTAGTGCTGGCTCAACAGACCTTGCGGCATAAATCTTGTCTTCCAGAGCAAATCCCTTACTTGTTTGGTCTCCTCTGACTTATTAATTGGTTTTGCTGGCACAATAAATAGCAGTTGTGCTGAAGGGCCCCAAGGCCCCAGTCTGGCTTGGGATGTTTGGATATATTTTATCTCCTTGTTTTTGTTTTTCAGTTTGCAGTTCAGTTTGGTATGTGGGCTGTGTTTTTTCTTTCTCTTTTTTTTATAATTGCCTTTATCTGTCTTTGAATTGTTTGCCTAACTAGGAGATTAATCTGAATGTCTCTGTAAAAAGAAACCTTTTTCACAATGGGTTTCCCTGAGGAGATGCCCCGTTTACCAGCAGGAGATGTATGGAAGGGACAGCTTACAGGTCTCAACTTCTATTTGAGCATTGTCCATCGGGTCTATATTAAAATTAATTCTCCTGTTTTTCTGTTGTGGATTTAGTTACAGTACTTAAATTCCACGTGCTGCTGTGTTTTATATTTTAAAGAAGAAAAGCAAAGTCCCACTGAATTGCTTGGATTATTCACAACGTTTCCTAGAAATCTGGCTGCAAAATACAATACTGGATTTAATTCAAAAGTGCCTGGGTCTTTTTTTTTTTGTTTTCTTGTTTCTGCTTTTTGTAGCAGATCAGCACTTTCAGTGTATTATGAGTTATTACTGGAGTGGCAGGGGAAGTTTATATTTTTATCTGGCTTTTCATAACAAGACAAATATAAAATAGCATCAGAAATATACTACTGAGAAGCCATGTCTGGCCAGTAGAGGAGGCATCTGCCACTTCAAGGAGATGCATCTGTTAGTGGCTCACCTATTAGCTGCTTTCTACCTCTGCTTTTTTAGAGAGGTTGGTTTAACTGATGGTCTTTGAATCCTGGAAGTTGAGATAAGGGGTTGACATGTCCATAGCAGGTAGCTGTTCCTGCAGGAGGGAGAAAGTCCTCATCTGTTGGGCTTGTAGAGGTTCCTCAACAGCATAGAGGCATCACCCAACCCTTCCCTAGCTCTTCAGGCTCTTGAACTGTCTGCACAGGGTCTGGAGACAAAGCACTTGCATAAAACCAGCCAAAAGAAGTCATTCACCAACCTGTTTCAGCTCAAGCTTCCTAAGGGAGGCCTCCTAAGACAAGCTTAGGTGGCAAACTTGGGAAGCCCACTGGACCCCTCTTGCTAATGTCAGCACCCATCCCACAACAGCCTGTCAACACAGCCTGTGAGCAACCCTAATCTGGGGTTATCCTTCCTTGGGCTGGCATAAATCCTGCCCACGTGGCTGCCTGTTGGCCAACTGGTAAATCTCCTTGAGGCAAAAATAGTTAGCCTTGCCAGGGAATCTCTCAGCCGTGAATCAGAGGAAAAAGCTTAAAATTCTAGCAAGCTTCCAGCAGTATGCAGAGCTGCTTTATTTAATCAGCGTGGCCTAAATGTTTAATTTTGTGGGAGACAGCCTTGCAAAATGTGACTTGATAGCAGTCTCTGGAGAGTGTTGCCCTGTGGCTACAGCTCTGCAATTGTTCTTGTCTGACATGCAGTAATATTTCTTAGTAAGAAGGGAAATCTTTTCAAGACTGTTTTTCAGATTGCTGTTATATTTAAAAAAAGGTTGGTGGAGGCTATTTCTCAAGTTTAACTTCTGCAGGCAGGTGCAAACTTAGGCATGCATTTATCTAAAAAGCTATTTTGTGAGTATAATTGCTTTCATTTTTTTGTCTCAAAACATAGCATAACTATCAAAATGAGTGTATGAGATGACCAGGAGCTTTCTTTGTGTGTGTAGGGGGTGCACATGTGTGAGCAGCCTGTGATTTAAAACAGTTTCTGGAATTCTGTGCAGAGGGCTGATGACTGTACAAAGTGTTTCCCTGTTTTGGGAATCCCACAATTGCTTTTCACCTAGTGCAGGGAACTTGGGTGTTTTCTCTGAGATGCAGCAGTTCTGCACCTCAGCTTGCAGCTCAGGCTAATTAAAACCTCATGCCTTTCTTTAAAATTAGTGTCTATTTCTGGTAAAGCATGCTGAATTCTACAGCAATGGGGAAAATCAGATGAATATTTAAAAGAACCTTAATACCTGTATCATAACTAGATTTTGGGCAATGTTAGCCAGAACTATGGTCTCCTGAGAATCGTAAAATTGCATTTTTCTCAGAGTACTGAATATTTAGAGAACCTGGCTTTAGGGCAGTACCTATATTTTAGCTGCTGGGGATTATTTTGCCTTTGGAATGAAGTATGAATCACTACCTGTCCTGTTACTTCCTAATTATACTGTGTTTTTCCAGATAGGTGGGCATGAATAGGTTTTGGGCCACTGTGAGATGAGAATTTGCAAACCTCTGTGCTTGAGTGACTGCTACAGAACAATGTGGCATATGTGAACCAGGAGGGAGGCTGTTGGTTGGATTTTTGAGTGGATTGGGCTTGGTGACAACCACTTCTAAAGGGGTGATACTGGAAGGAATCTGTCCTTTTTATTCTATTTTCCAGGGGAAAATAACTGCTGAAGTGAACAGGAGCAGTGCCGTATCATTGCACTCCAGTACTGGCAGAGGAGGACTGCAAGCTTCCTTGCGAAAATAATAAAAAATAATTAGATGTTAGATACATTATATAGATAAAATAAAAAATAAAAGGAACTATCCTACAGCTCACTATTCTGTGCCTAAGAATGCTTAAGAAACCTGAGATGTCTTTTAACACGGCTAGCTTACTTTGTTCAATTGATGACCATAAGCGCCCAAAAGAATCTCAGTATGTTTTAGCTTTATGACTTTTTGAAGCCCTTTCATGGGAAAGGGAAACTGCAGTTTTCTAAATAGATGCTAATGCATGATTGTGGATTTTGAGGCTTTATGGGAGACACCAGCTGCTGTAGGGTTTGATTTGACTGAGGGAACAGGCATTGCTGTGCAAGCAGAAGTACTGCAATGGACAACGCTTCTGCCCTTGTACTTACCCTCAATTTCCCAAGCAGCTTAATATAAGCGTTGATCTGAATATTGGTAGTGCTAACATACGGTATATATGGTCCTTCAGAAATCCAGCAAACTTCTGAGACTCAACAGATAAGTCATGGATATGTGTCTTAATCTATGTAACTATTTCTAAAACAATAGGAAAATCTTTTCTGAATAAATTCCTGTTGTGGAGCAAGCGTGTGCTCAGAGCTGTGTGACATCTGGGCAATGCCAGAAGGAGAAATGCTTGATCTGCTGGAAAAACTCCTTAGGTGTTGTCTGCCTTGCTGTGCATGCCTCAGGGTGGACGGATGCATTGGTACTGCTAACCTCCTGGTTAGCACACATGCTTGCAKATGCAAATGCTGGTTAATGCTCAGGGCTTGGCTTTGTGCCTCCTACAAGGCACAGCAAAGTGTTATGCCAGTTTCATAACCTGGGATGTGAGAGGATGGTGTCTCAGCCCAAATTTCTCATGCCTGGATCAGCTAAGTTACCTGCTATTGCAGTTTGAAACCATGATGGCCCAGGTACTGGGCACTTAATTCATGTCCTTTTGAAAAATGTTCCTGACTTGCTGACTTGTCATGCTGTGCAAGATGGGCAGAGGGACGAGAGGAGAGAGTCTTCAGGATTCCTGATAACTGAGGTGGTTTTTGTCTGTTTTTGCTAAGCTGCTGACTTCTGCTAGGCTAACCACACGGGAGGAGGGTTTTGTATACTTAACCATTCTACTATGGGCTATTTGTTCAGCCAGGGTAGTTTTCTCCTGAGAAAAAGGCTCCAAGAAAGAAAAGCAAAACATGCAAGAGCTTAACTTGCCTTTCTGGCTATGGTGCTGCTCAAAAGTTTGAGGAAGACTTACTAAAACTGAGGAAGGTGCTCATCAGGAATATAGCTTCAGTTCTCCTGGGAGGCTGAGCTTGACAGCTAAAGATCTCTGCTTCCTTGGAGAAGTCTGCAGCCCCTGGGCTGTGAGTGCTGCTCTCACAGAGCAATTAAGCATTTCTGGAGAATGTGGTGGGGCTTGAAGTGATGCTTCCTTGTAGCTGTTACTCTGCTGGCTTTTATTGCTTCAGCTGCCAGATGCTGCTCAGAAGCAGCTGGGAGAGGTGGTGCCACCTTCAATTGCTGCAGCCCCTTTGCTGCTTTTCCCATCAGAGGTGGTTAATACAGCTCAGAAACAAAAAAGCTGCAGGGAAGCACCCTGTGCAGGTTGGGAAAGATTCTTAGTGGCAGGGTTTGGAGGATGCAGTGAGGAAAGAAGGTGAAACAGATTTGGGAAGCAGGTGTTTGGGGCTAAGGCTAGGGGGACAAGATAAACTCAGACTAGGCGTGAATTGTGGAAGGTGCAGTTCTGTAGTGCACCCTATGTCTGGGGCCACTTGGGACTCCCAGTTCCAGCAGGGTCCTTGCACGAACCCAGATGGTGCATGTGAAATGCGCAGCTCTTCTGTGCTGCTCCTGTGAAGTGTGATAAGAACAAGGAGATTTCGCCTTGTGAAGCCTGAGGGAAGTCTTGAGGTGGCTGAGGCTCATTGCTATTATGTTGAGGTGCCCAACTATATAGCTGATCCTTCAGTGTGATTTCAACTTAGAGGATGAATTAATGGGTGAGGAGTTATTACAAGTGCTCAGTGCTCTGCTTTTGAGAGGGGAATGCATCCATTTCTCTGCACCTCTGTAAAATAAGGGGGGTTATTTTTTAATATCATAGGCAGTGTGCTGAGACACAAGATTTCAGACAGCCTGAAGTATAGATGCCTTGACCATATGTAAGGAGTGTTTTTTTGTATGTCCCTGCTGTTCTTTAGTCCTTTAGTTGCAGCGCTGAAGGAGGTTGCTGGTTTTGTCTGGAGCTACAATCTGCAGTACTTGACCTCCTGCCTTTCCATATGGAGGAGATGAGGGGATCATCTTCATCCCAGGATCAGATCCTCAATGTGCAAGAGGACTGTGTCCTTCTCTTGGCCACACTTAATTCCAGCTCTGGCAGCTTCTTGCAATCCTGTGTTTTTTCACTTGTGAGGTTGCACTGTTGACTCTCTCTAGATAGAAGCTGTATATTTGCATACAGACCAAGCTTTTTCCTTCCACCCTCCCTAGCTATGGGGGAACTATCTCTTTCAGATTAGCACCCCACATGTACTTGGTTTATAGTCATAATGCCTTGCTGCTGGCTGAAGTTTAATGTCAAACAAAGCTAAGTGCGTATGTGTGACTTTTTGAGGGTCCCCCCTGGGGTGTATGTGGGGAAGCCACTATCTGGTACTGCTACCTAGCAAAAATTATTTTATATAGGCCAAATGTCTATTCTTCAGTCAGAAGGGATGCTGGATGCTTTGTGTTTAGAGCTTTGGCTCTCTACTGTGTAATATCTCATAGCACTTAAATGAATGTTGACTTTGAGTGAAGACAATCCGCAATAATGCGTGTAGTAGTTGTATAAAAATCGTACGGCAGAATCTTTTTTCCCTAGTTTGGGGCAGTATGCAAAGCTGTGTCTTGTTGCCCACAGGAACTGTTCATAGCACAGACTAAGAAATGTTGCCAAGCTGCTCCTCCCTATGGAAATCTGATCAATATTTATCAGTTCACAAATACAAGCACCTGAAGGCAGACAAGTTATGCCATATCTATATCAGCTTTTGCTCCAGACTGCTTTAAAAGGCAGATCAGCCTCCTAGGAGATCTGAATCTATTCTGTCGTTGCCCATAGCATCTGCAGTAGTTGAGCAGCATAAGGGTGGCACTGGGTTATCCCTTGGGTGGTGGGAAAATTGCTGCCAGAGTTGCAGGTGACTGTTGAGCCCTGCTCAGAGGGAAGGGAAAATGTATCTGCACACAGAAGGCAACTCATTATTTCTTTTTTTAATCTCCTTAAGTTTTGTAATTGACAGGAGCAAGTCACTGGTGTTTTAAAATCTCTGGTGGAGTCACTGGCTAAAGGCCTCAGGAGTGGCTCAAAGCTTTGAGTTTAGTGACAAAGCAGACACCTGCCTGGGAGCTCAGTTCCTGTTCAGCCCAGGTTTGGGATTATTTGCAACGCAAGTGTTTTGTTCATCCCTTGCCCAAGGGACACGCTGCTCGGCTGCCTTTTGTTCTGCTCTTTCCTCCCCTAAAGAGGGAGGAACTGAGGATGCTTCCCCTGCCAGAGTCCTCAGTGACCTCTGCCCAACCCTGTGATCTTACTCCACCCTTGCCCTTCCAGCTCCTGCACGGCTTCTTCCCGTCTCCAACCCTCTCTGCTTTCAGGACCCACTGCTGTCACCTCTTCCTTAAACCAGTTGCAAAAGGCTGGGAAAGCAAATGCATAACCTTCTCATGGCTTGTCTCTTGCTCGTCTGTGTCTTGATTGCATTCAGATGCTGGAAAAACTCAGCTGGGACAAAGCAGGATTGTGTGCTTAAATCATTTGAGCCCTGGTGTGCCTTTGGTCTGACCTGCCATGGAGAAGGGAGATGTGCAGACTTGTTGTGACAGCTTACATGGGCATAACCTGGATGGTAACTCCAAGACAGGAAAGGTCAGGCAGTGGTGGGCCTCCCTGTCTGCCCCTGGGTGCTGCTGTGAATCACTGAGGTCTGAATCACCCCAGTGTGTAGGGAAGCTCAACTAATACCAAGACTTGCTGACAGCCCTAATATCTGCAGGGGCAACTGGTGCTGTCAATAGCTGAGGAAATCAATGATCCAAGTCAGAAAGTACCAGTCAGGCTGGTTAGGGTTAGAGAGATGAGAAATGCATCTGGCCACCATGGTCATGGATGAGTTGAATCTTCTTGAAGGGAAGAGTTTTAATGCTAACGGATTAACGCTCAGTTTTCTTTAAGTTACTACTGTCATCTTTCAAAAGTGTTTTTATTTGCTGTTTTTACATGTGGCCTTTCCAAGGATGACAGGGTTAACTGGAAATGGGATTTGTCTTCAAGTGACTGCTGTCCACAGAGAAAAGACTTTCTAGTGTGGGGCCTAGGGTGGCAACATATTTAAATATTTCTAATATCCTCTTTATTCCCATATTCTCATCATCACACTTATCTTTGGGTGCTTTTGTTGAGTTTCTGCCTGACAGATGTAAAGCTGCCTAAACTCCACCCAGGTGGAAGGGAGAATATTCTGTGTGTTTTGCTGGCTGCTTGGCAGGTAGAGGTAGGGAAGGGGAAACTGAGTTGCTGCTGGGCTTCTCCATGCTTTGAATAACCAGTTTTCATCAGAAATCACTTAAAGCTTTGGATGCTCTGGATCCTGGGACAGGCAAGGGCCATCCTTGGGAGACGCAGATGCCAAGTGTGTGTTATTAGTCTGCGCTTTGGGACAAGTACAACTGTGAGGACAGAGCTTGCAGCAGGAAGTGCTGCAGTCTGTGTCCTGGTTCATCAAGTTCCTGTTTGTGGCCTCTCCATTCAGGGCTTGTTTTTGCAGCGTCAAGCAGTCGGCGTGATATCCCTTCAAGAACATGTTGCTTTAATTGCTGCACTTGGTGCTGTTGCATCTGCGTTTGCTTTTATGATGCTTAAAAAAAAAATGCCATCAATATTTTAGAGTTTCCATTCAAGCCTGTGCCTTGGAGCTCATCCTTTTCATTTTGCTCTAGTGCCTAAAGCAAGCTAATGAAATATATCCCTCCTGCTTCAAATTAGGCATTAAAAGACTTGTCAGGAAAATGGGTAGGAGCTGCTGAATAATTCTAGTAATGTAAAAATAGCCATTCTATAGTCTCTCTAATTCTTATTAAACATGATACATGAACACAGGAGTCCTCTAGCTCTGGAATAAAATGCTGCAATGTGCTAGTTTGCTGTCGGGAAGGCAGGCTAGGTTAAGCTGTAATTGTACATCTTGCAGAAGGACAAGGAATTGCTGATTGTAATTGGGAAATTCGTCTATCTTGATGTCACTGCTGCTTCCAGCCTGTTCCTCGGCTTTGCAGGGAGCACCAAGTCTGCACCAGGTGTCTCTCTGGAAACTTTTTCCCTCAGTTTTGGGTTGTGAAGTTGTGTGGAAAATGACTGTAGTGCTAATAACTTGAAATTGTGAAAAAAAAAAAGGGGGGGTTGAGGGGAAACGTTTGGGCTGGGGATGAGAGGCAGTTCTGGCTTTAGCATCATGGTCCTCATGCAGAGTTTTTGGCCTTAGAGGAGTGAGGAGTCTGCCCTATGTGGCTCTGCAGGCTGTGTCCTGGCCTAGGTGGAGTGGCTGCAGTGTCAGGACCTCCACGTCTACCACACTTCTGAAAACAACACCGAAAAATAAAAGGAAGGTTTTGTCTGTGCTCCCAGAGTTGAGAACTAACATCCTAAACTATTTCCACCCAGAATAAAATAAAATAAAAAAAAAAAAAATTGTCTTGTGCTTGATGGGCAGACTCTGGGCTCTTGCTCCTGGAGCCCTCACCCAAGAGCGAGGCTGATGCTGGCCATCATGGGTCACTCTTCCTGGCATGATGGTGCTGCTTGGTGCCACGTCACCCACCCCAATCTTCAGATGTGGGCATCGGTGACCATCAACAGCTCCTTCACCATCTTCTCGCCTGCAGGGTACCTCAAGTGCGACACGGACGATGGCTGCGAGGCCAAGGAGGAGACGGGCGGCGAGGAGCTCTTCGACACGGTGAACTCCTCCATCGTCTCGGGCGACAGCATCCGCTTCTTCGTCAACGTCAACCTGGAGGTGCCGCCCAACGTTGCTGGTGAGTGGGGGCCTGGCTGCAGGGCAAGAGGGGCTTAAAGAATATTTAAAAATAAATAAAACGGATGCTGTAGCTTCTCTGGCAGAACTTGCAGCTGCACCCACTTAATGGAGAGTTCTCAGGTTAGGGGGGGAAACCTGATTGAAACCAAGCTCTGGAACTGACTTCCGGCCACCCGTTTCACCTGTTTGAAGTCTCCTGGTGCTCTCTTTCCCTTTAATCTTCCCTTTCTTCCATTGGTAAAGGGGAAAATCGGAGCGTCAGGTGAAGGTCTTGCTGGAAACGCGCAGGTTGTGTGAGGCTGGAGACAGGCCGGAGGGGAGGGGCCTGGTGGCACCTTCGGGGCCTGCGCTGGTCGCCACCAACCACCGGCCCCGCCGCCGTGGGCCCGAATAGCTGTTTTTGTAGCAAAATTGGTGTTTTGCTGAGCGGTGTGTGCGGGAGTCCCTCCGTAGCCCTCATCTGACCCCCTATTTTGGGGGGGGGGGACGGGGTTGGGAAAACACAGAGGGGTTTTGAGGGGTGTTTTTAATTGTGCCTTAAATTTCCTTTGGAAACAGTAGAACTGGTTTAGGCCCCTGGGTTTATCCTAGTTTGTTGGTGCTCTCCAGCAGCTGGATAAGAAAGCAAATGGGAGGGGATAGTAAGCAAATAGGTGACGCAGGTGTTGGATGTTTTGAAGGTGTGTTTGTTTCTCACATCTAGTAGTCTGCCATTGGTTTCAATGTATTTAGATATCAAAAATGAGGAAGGAGCTGATCTGGTGGAGGTCTGTTCTCTTGAACATGAACTGATGACCCTCCTTGGTGTGTGTGATGCTGTTTTTGCAGCCTTTGGTAGGTTTTGTCTGGGTCACTCTGTATCCCAACTCATCAGGAAGATGCTGTCTGCAGAATAAGGTAGTTTGGGTGAAGCCCTGTGGCTTTTGGTGCTATCTGGAAGGCTGCTTGCTTTCAAATTGAACAGTTTAGCAGTAGACATGTGTGCAAAGTGTTGGTGTGGGATACTTATTGTTACTTAGTGGGATACTGGACATTGCCGTTTGCCCAGGTGGTCTCCAGATCTCCATTCCAACCTCAGCCGTCCTGTGGAAACTTTCTATAATCAGCAATGTGCCATTGCATTAAGCTTTGTTTATGAATATAAGGCTGCCTGTTCCATAATGAGGGCCTAAGTGCCAAACTCTGTGCAAATAAGCATGGGTAATATACATATCTGTTATGAGACAGGC
Source organism: Nothoprocta perdicaria (assembly GCF_003342845.1). Classification (NCBI taxonomy): domain Eukaryota; kingdom Metazoa; phylum Chordata; class Aves; order Tinamiformes; family Tinamidae; genus Nothoprocta; species Nothoprocta perdicaria. The sequence continues at coordinate 2,130,159 of NW_020455843.1, read as the reverse complement.
TTTCCATGTGGTGGAAGAGGGCTTTGACAGCATTTCCTCCTTGTGGTGTTGCATGCAGAACTGTGAGATATGACAGCAGAGCAGCAAAATGAACTGCTGAGATTTCCATGCTCAGCAAGCTGTGCTGTCAGCCCTACGCAGTTGCTTGGCTTGCATGTGCCAAGGTATTTTGGGCAAGGAAATTTTCCTGAAATACAGGTGACAGAGCATTCTGGAAGGCTTATATTGCTTAGTCCCATTCTGGATGTGCAAACGCTGTGCTCATCTTGGGTAGAGGAGGCTGTGAATAAGACTTTGTTGTGCAGTTGTTGCAGGTGGACGTGGCTGACTAAAGCTATGCTTATCGCATCCACCATGGCAGGCCAGCATCCTTTAACTTTGCCCTATACAATGTATAAGGTGGAGAGAACCTCTGAGCTGGCCTGCTTGTGAAGGTGTTGCTGTTGAGGAATAAAATCCCTAGGCTGTTTTTGAGGCTATGTTTGACTACAGTCTATGTTTTTAATGTGCTTTACAATGTCCATGCTAAATAGCAAAGGAGAACAGCTAATAAACCTGGTGTTAATGGTATGTGCCTAGGAAAATGTGGCCTTTGGGACAAGCGAGAAGCCTTGGTTTTATCCCAGCTGCTGCAGGCAGTTTGAAATCTGCCTATGTAGACAATTTTTTGAAGCTTAGAGGCTGAGGGCTCTGGGTTGTGCTTGGTGCCACAATATTGGAGAGATCTTAAAGTTTACTAAAAGCTATTTTTAGATTGTAAGCAGATCCTGATTAATCTATAACAAGCATTTGTTGGAAACAGCAATGTAAAAAAGACCTGTCAGATGTGTGCTTGACTATCTTGAAGGCTACTTTCTGCGTGTGAATAGAGACTTTAATTTAAGAATCATATCTAGTACTTTTTTAAAGCCTACAGTTTTACAAATTCCATCTTAATTGAAAGACTTAAAGGCAACTATATTCTGCTATGACAGGTCTGGGCTTAATGCCGTGGGGTGCATTGTTTGGGGATGAGGAATGCGAGTGCTGCAGATTCTTCCGTGTTTGAGGAAACTATCTTTTCTTGTGTCCTCTTGGGTTTGTTATGAATGTTTTCCCTTCTATTCAAGATAGGACAAAAGGTTTCCTTCTTTCCCTCAAGCAGTGATGTTTGCTGGTATTAGGTGTATCCTTTTTCTTTAGCTGAGGTATTCGAGATGCTTAAGGAAAAATGGGCTTCTGAAGTGCTGAAGTCCTCTTCCAAACACAGGGATGTAGGTTGCAAGGATCTAGAGTCCAGACTTTTTAGGAGGACAGATGTGAAGCAGGGTCTTGTCTACCCCTATTCCCCTGCTATAAGCAGCATCAAAGTGGCCTGGGTAGCCAAAACTCTGTTTATATGCAAGTATTATGCATGGAATTCTCTAGATTTCAGGTGCTTGAGTGCTCTAGGCTTTCATCACTTTCTCCAAGTGATTTGGCTGAACTGTCTTGCAGAGTTGACTTTAATGTGCCAAACTAGTCTCTGAATGGAAAGGAATTGCAGTTGATTCTCTTGGCAAGCCAAATTCAGCTCTTCTGCTTATACAGTTAACCCAAGCTACCAGAATGACTTGGAGAATAAAAACAAAAACTCCTTTATAAACTAAGCTCTTCCCAAAAACAAGGCTTAAATTCCTCATGACTTAAGTACTTCTAGGGATACTTCTCACTCAGGGGAACACAAGGGGACAGCTTTAGAGACGCCCTTGCACTGCTGCTCTGGAGGTTTTGCTTTGAGCGCTAGCTGAGCCCTTGCAGTGTTTATCCACAGACCCAGGGACCAAAACCCTGCTCTGTCCAGGTAAACGATGCCTGCAAAAATGGGTGACTTGAGCTCTTAGGGGAGCTAGTTTCCAAGAATTTACAGCCTCAGGCTCTGGTACTGTTTAGACGGTGAAAAACAAGTATGGAAACACCACCTTTCTGTTTCCCATTTCCTTTTCTTGCTTTTTCTGAGTTGGGTGAAGGCTGTGAGCTGAAGAGCCTCCTTGTGCCAAATGACTCTGTAGGGAACATCGCCCTCTTGTGTCATGCAGCCCTTCAAAAACAGCCTGGGGTTGAGTTGCAGCTTGCTTGGAGCGTGGTTGAGCATTGGCCTTGAATGCTTAAAACGCAACTGCTCAATCTCCATTGGGAAAAAATAAAAGGTAGCTTGAAACAAGAAGAAAAATAGCTGCTCTGAGGGGCCTGAGCTGCCCATTCTGGATCCATCCATGCTCTCTTTGCTCTAGGGTCCAATTTGCCTCCTGCAAGAGTCCACCTCTGGAAAGCTGCTGTGAGGTGGTTGTCCGCTTTATAGTATGGGGCTGGTGAATGCTCCTGAGGAGGATGAAGAGGTGGTAGCACAGGCTATGGGTGCTGGCAAGCAACGTAAGTGGAATTAGAGACTTGGTGACAGCTCTGCTATCAGCTTGTTGAGCTGTTAATCTCCATATGATGGATGTGCAGCTCACTACAAGCATAATTAGATGCACTTTGCTGTGCATCTGTTTTCAAGACAGCTCTGTGTGGGATGAAACGTTGAGCCAACAGAACATAGCATGGCCCATAAAGCTCTGATAATTAACTATTGTCATCAAGCGTTGGGCTGTGTGTACAGATGTATGTAAAAGGCAATAACTTCAAGAAATTGCAAGGTTTAATGTAAGTCTTGTCTTGTTTTTAATTAGCACGGGCTGCTGTTAGATGGAGTGCAGATGGCCAGATACTGAAATGTTTCTCAGTTGTGACACTTGGGCCCTTTGTCTTGTGTTTTTATTGCTTCCTTGTGGTAGCTGATAAAGCTCACTTATCTTTCTCTGAGCTTCATAGATCAAGCTTTGGTGGGGAGAAGTCCATCTTCAGCAGGAGTTGGTAGCTCACCCCAGAAATATGCTTTTTTGGGAAGCTGGGTGCTTTGAGACCTGGAATCACATCTCTGATTTAGGAGAGATTGGAAAGGTTTTGGAAATGTTTTCATGGCTTGACCCTTATTCTAGTGGCTTGGATTTAAATCCTGCTTCCCAGGTTGCAGTAGAGGAGTTGGCAGAGTTGCTCTTAAACTTAGGTCTGGCTTTAGCAGCTGTAGCCACTAAACTTCTTGCAACCTATGCTGCCAGTTGCAGCCAATGCTCATACTGGTGCCTTTAGCTATCAAAGGGTGCCCAAAGGGGTGCGAAAGGGCTTTTTTGGAGGAAAAGCAAGAATCTTGATTGCTAGCGAAAACCCCATTGGCAGGATGTAGCTTGGTTGGAGGAGGAGGGTGAAAAATAAGAGGCAGCTTGAGCCTCAGAAGAAATTAAAGGCTGTTCCACCCTGTGGACAATTGATGGGGGCTAGAGCTGGAGAATCCACTGTTTCCTGCCTGCCCGCTGCCGGGACGCGCACGTGCTCACCCACCGCTAGCGAAACGCGGCTCCCAACGCGCCGCCGCGCTGATAACTTCAGCCCTTTTGTTCCGAAGGGGACGAGGAGAAAGGCGCGATGCTGGCGCCAAGGATATTCCAGGGAGAGTAGTGTCCAGAGACAAGTGGTCTGGGCCTGAACGGGTATCACTCTGCACACAATAGTCACATTTCCTCGCATTAATGCCGAGCTCCTTTTTATGTCTCGCGGCACAATGCTGACCCACGCGTTCCATCTGATAACTCCTATTTTAGCAGTTTGATGTCAGTGGGGGACGCTGGGCTCTTCGGGCTTCCTATACTCTAATGGAAAGTGGATGCACCGATTGTGTTGTGTGTGTGTGTGGGGGGGTGGCCTCTGTCCGAATTTCCTGATTAGGGTGTTTTCAAAGCGATGTTTATTAAGCGAGCGGAGGAGGGGGAGGGAGCTGGGTAGCGTTTATGCAAGGCGGTGGTGTTAGCTGTGCTAGGCTCTTCACCTTGCATTTGCTTCAGGGACCTTTTTCCTCATGGTTTTGAGTGCCTGATACCTGCGTAGGAGCAACCTGGCAAGCGGAGAAATGCGGCTTTGCCCTGCTCATTCCCTCCCCCGACCCCCTTCAAGAAAGCTAGTGAAAAATCCTATTTTAAAACTGGAAAATTCACTCTTGCGGTGCGTGCCTGTTTGGGGTATCCTAGGGTACATGTTGAGCCTCGTGGTGCTCCACGCTCGTGCCTTGTCCCTGGGGGTATGTGCAAGAGCCCTGGCCGCTGTGTGCAGTGTGTCTCTTTCCAATCCCTCAGCCATGTCCGAAACGTGGTGTCAGCCGATAATCCTCCACCCGCCGCACTCGTGCAGCGCCTGTGCTGACTATTTCTCAGGTGAGGCCTTCCTTCCCCCCCCGCCTGCCCCTTGCCAACCCGCTTCAGAAACTTGCCCCTCGCTGCCAAGCCCCAGCTGTCCATTCAAGAGCCATGATCCTAGCTGGATTTAGGCTTTCTGCTGGGTGGAGACCCTGGGCTAAGGGGCACCTCAGCCCGCTTATTTAAGCTAGAAACCTACATTCCCAGCCCAGCTATCCCATGTATCGTGGGAACATGGGATAGCTGGGCTGGGAATGTAGATTTCTAGCTTAAATAAGTCAATTCAGATGGGGATGAGTCCAGGCTTGGAGCAGCCAGGCCACCAAAGCGGAGGATGCTCTTGAGATCCTCATTGTGCATCTCCAGCAAAGGAGCTCGTATCACCTTTTCTGCCTCTAATGAACTCCCTGTGTTGTGTCTGTGTTTTCAAGGCACAAGATGCTCTAAAACAGAGCAGTTTTGTGGTTTATGATGCACTCCCACTTAAGCGATCGAGGGTTTAGATTTGCTCAGGGTCCTTGAAGCTGCCAATATCCAGATAAAAGTGTTTATTACATAAAAACCCTGAAATGTTTTTACTTCAGCTTAATTCTTAACATCTTTTTTTTGAAGGAAAAGCGTAGAAATACTAAAATTGTATCCTTACCTGCTTTATTATCCTGTTTGCTGCCCTCATGTGCTGGAGGCTACATGTAGATCTAAAGCAACTTAAACTTGCACTTGTGCAACAAAAGAGTCTCTGCTCTTTAGTTTTCCCTCCTGCATCCCTAAGAAAATACAACCTCAGCATATTGTATAAACCCTTGGTGGTGCCACAGAGCTGCTTCACTGCAAGAATTTTTGGTTATTGCAGGTGTTAAGGGCAGCGCTGTGGACCTGTGCAGGGAAGAGGTGTCAAAAGAGATGCAATTAAAGCAAGACTCTTCTTAAGGCATAAAGTGAAAAGCTTTATACTTTGGCTTACGGCTTTCAGGAGGTTTTTCAAGGCTGCCTTTGCATAGGGAATGGTGGGAATCTCTTCAGATGAAGAGAAACAAAAAGAAGCAGGAGACATAATTTCTCTGGGTTGCTCTGCTCAGCTGTGTTATGTAAAGGCTGGTTAGGATGAAATTGCTTTGGGGTATGGCAGAGATTTCTTGCTGCATTTCCTGCTTCCAAGTAGTAAATCTCTTTGCTGATATCTGGAAGCTGCCTGGTTCTGTTCTGCTGCAAAGAGTGGGAAAGAAAAGAAAGGGAGGTATGGCATGGTGCAAGGCCAGGGCTCTGATTGTGCTGACATGAGGCTATAGGAGAAAATCTAATGTTGGCAACTTATCACTGTAGCTAGAAATTGAGGTTAGCACTGGTGAGCTGCTTGCAGTGTACTCAGTCATGCTGCGTACTCATGTGTGTGCAACCTAGGAAGCTGGGAGTATGCACGTTACCTTGATGTAGGCTCCAGGGAGCATCTGAGATGCTTTCATGGCTATCTTTGATGCTTTGATTTTATTTTTATTCTTTTTCTGAGCAGAACTGGAGCACAGCCTGAAAGATGAGGACAGTCCCTGTCAGCAGCTCTCCTTTAGCTGTATACGAGGATGGGGGACAAGGCTCAAAACTTCCAGTCTTGCCTGGAATACTTTTGCAGGCTTTTGAGGACCATAAAAATAGAAATGTAAATATCAAATGGCCCTGACCTCCTCCTGCTTTGGGACAATTTTAGTAACCAGGTTTAATGCCAGAAAGTCAGGATTGCTGCACCTAGCAGCAGTACACAGTGGGTGCATCATTTGCAGATGCTTTGCTGCTGTCAGCTGAGGGTGAACTCATATTTTCCTACAGCAAAGGGGCTGTATGGAGTGCAAGGGTAAATGCCCTCCAAGCCTGGAGGGCAGTACTGGAGATGCCAGGAAGGAGAAAATTATGAATGAAGCAATGAGGGAGGTGTTGTTCGGTCCTAGAAGGCTTTTGTCCAACCATTGCCAATGACAAGTCCATTGGGATTAGTGGGATTCCTGTGATGGGGCAGTTGGTAGCTCAAAAACTGGGTATAAATGCACTTAAGTCTGTGTTTTCCCACTTTTTGTTTTCTGCTGCCCATTACTTGTGTTAAACCCTTCAGCAAGCCTTTGAGATCCAAGCCCAACTGGCTTGGTGTTACCTATCTGTCTCCTTCCTTCAGATCAGGACTGATGTGACAGCTTGGATGTGATGATGGATGAGGCCTTCCAAAATTCACCGCACCCAGAAGGATGTTTTCGGAGCGCTCTGAAAGCCCCTGCTCCAGCAGATGTAATGACACGTTCTTGCTCGTGCTGATAAAGCAGCCCCGAGACCTCCTCCAAGTTGAGCACCTGAGTGCTGTCAACAGAGAGGACTGGCGCACGCTTCACCTGATGAGAGGAATGAGGGAGATGCTGCAAGATAAAAGGGCAGCATAAGTTTCTGTTGCATTTCTATGCATCCAAGTAGAGTGAAGGACAGATTGCAGACATGCTTTTCACGTATGCTCGCTATTGTTCAGGGTTGGGGGTATTTTTTTTGTTTCTGGAATGATTTCTTGCAAAAGCTGAAGAACCAAAACATGTTTTCTCCCAGCTGAATATTTATGGCTTCTAAATCTTCCAGCATACTTCTGCATGTGTAATTAGACTGCAAACTGAGTAAGGGAGCAGTGGAGAACTACGAATGTAAGAGCCTGAGGAAAATGCCTGATGCTTCTGGTTTAGCTGGCTGCTTGCTTTTTAATAATAAATAGTGCTTTCAAGATAAAACAGCTTGTGTTTGCCAAAGGATGTGTCAAAAGCAGTAATAACTGGGACTCTTGCACCAGGCAGACGTATCTAGCAAGTGATTCTTTTAATCATATGTAGAGCAACCTGGCAAATTTGGGGAGAAGCTGGGTGACAACCACAGCCTCTGAAACATCTTAAATTGTTTTATGGGGAATGGCTGTAAAGTCAACTCTATTTCCTGCTTGAGTCCCACCTCTTTTGACGCAAGTGTGAACACAGCGTGAATTCCTGGTTGATCAGTGATGCTTTGGATGAGAGGGAAGGAAAACCTAAATTTCACGGCTTTCCCTGTGCCTTTTTTAAGCTCTTGTTATTGTTCTTGATGCAACTGATTTGCACCTGCAGGCAGTTTATTTTTCTGGAGGATAGTGGAGCAAGGCTCATAGGTGCCTGCTGTGGGGTGAGCCTGTAAAATGGGATTACAGCAGTTCTGACAGGTTAGGTTCTGAAATGCTGGTACAGAAAGGAATATCTGAATATTCCTATGTAAAGGAATATTTCCTAAATATAAGAAAAGGAATACCCTGAATATCTGTGACTATGGGTTGCATTGTGGTGCTTTTGCACAGCTTGACCACTGGAAAAGTTTCTGGCCTTTGGAATGTGGGTTTTTTCCTATACTATCACTATGCTTATTAGAATGAAAACTGTTCACATTTTCTGTGTAATTCTGTTTCTTACACAGGCTTTCTGTGTAATTTTGGTAGTAGCTGAATGCTTGTTGTTTTGGAGGGTGCAGAGATGACTGTGGAAGAAGGATGCCCAAACTGTACTTTGAGGGACAGAGATCCACAGGTGATACAAGAAAATCTAAAGAGAAGCCTTCAATGACGGCACTGCAGAGTTGTAGCAAAACCTGAGCTTTTTTGGATGATTCTTAGCTTTCAGCATAGATATCTGACTAGATAACTCATAGATATCCTGAGTAAATATTACCCTGGATTCTTGGAAGCTTGACACGGGAGCTTCCTAGGTACCCCTATCCTAACTTAGCTGTGTAATAAACGGCACTTAACAGTCTCTAAGCACCAGTTTTCCTTCTCAAGAGCTTGTGTTGCAGCTGGATTTATGGAGGCAGCGTGGCGAGCTGGCAGGACGGGAACGTGCCCATCTCCGAGCTGCTGTGTCTCACCTCTCGCGGGCTGCTCCCTTGGAAGAGCCTCGCTGCCGCTGTCGACTTGCTCCCTACGAGAACGGGCTCCACACCAGGATGACTCATGCAATTTTAGCCTCAATCTATCAAGCAGCGATGCAGGGGATTAAATGATTACCTAAAGGATTAGGAGTCCTGTGAGGAGCTCCTATTCAAGAGGGAAGCGAAGAGTAAAACATATACAACCTTTTTTTAAAAAAAAAAATCTGCAGGATAAAAAGCTGCTCAGATGATAATACAAAAGGCTGCTTCTGTACTTGGTTCATGCTCCCAAACCTGGAAATGTTGTAAAAAAAAATGATTTTGTTTCTCTCTAGAGATCATCTGCTGCCAAGAGAACAATCTTTCACCTTGCTTTGAGCCTTCTGGTTGATTCCTGCTGCCTGTCAGGTACCAGTGATAGTAACATTTCCCCCATTTTTCTTTCCAGTTGAAAATGAGAGTGCTGGCTGCGTGTTACTACACACATCAAGAAAGGTAAGTAGGCATTATTTATAATAATGTCTTGAGTAATTTAGAAGCAGAGAAAGGAGTCTTGAAACACTTGGAGTAGTGTTGGTTTTTTTCTGGCCTGAACAGAAGGCATTAATGCCTCTCTCCCTAAATCTGACTTAATTTGAATTTTTAGAGCCATGTGGCGCTTGTTTTCCAAGCAATTTCTTTGTAATTCTGATTGTTCCACTGTTTTTTGTCCCAGACTATTCCTTGACACGTTAATTCATCATTCTCTGTAGCTGCCTGTGAAGGGATCCAGGCCTGCTCCATAGTCTCCGGCTGCTTAGCTTGTCTCGAGCCTAAAACAAAAACACCCCATAGACACTGCTGTGATTTGGTTTCCTGTTTATCCTAGCTAATCAGATCTGTGCTCGCAAGGTTCAGCAGGAATGAACTCCCTGGATGCACGGGCCCTTGAAAGGGCAGTTGTGAAATGGCATTTAGTTTATGCTCTCTCTCGAGTCCTTAACTTGACAATGATAAGGCAGAAACGCACAGGTCTTGTATTGGTAGAAGTCCTGCAAACCCCCAACTATATAAAAATATGCAAAAAAAAAAAAAAAAAAGAAAAAGCAGCAGGGGAAATGGGTTGTTCATACATAAAAGGTGCAGTTCACTCTTTTGCATGCTGTCATGCTTGAGCTGGAATCTTTGTAAATAACTTGCCTTGATTGATACTAGTACCTGAGCTGCCTTGAGGCTTAAACCCTAGATTTAAAGCAACAGAAGAACTTGGTCTTCTCAAATGCAAAAATCCAACCACAAATGCAGGATCTAAATCTGATAGAAAATAGATGGGAGGTGCAACACACATGGTTTTTAAAACTTTTTTTTCTTTTCAGATCTGTAGTATTCCTGTTTTCTTGGTATTTTAATTTTAGCGTGCTATTGAGCAAAAAATGCCGGAGAGTTATCCAGCTTTAGCTGGGCATGTGAGAAGATGCTACTGTCCATGTCCTCCAGGGAGGACAGGTGGAATTGGGCGCATTGAATATGATGGTAATTGTGGGCTAGAAGCATCTACAGAGGCACATGAGTTTTCAGTCAATGTGTCCACACTGTGTATATAGAGCTAGTCCTGCACTGAGGACCTGGGAGGCTTTAGGGTGAGAAGGCTCTTGAAGGAGGATTTCTGCTGTTTCTGCTTCAGAATATCTGTGGATAATGAGGTTGGAGGATGGAGAGCATGGGAAGATCAGTGGGAAGAGCCTTGCAGGGCAGATCCATGGGGCTGCCCCACTCAGGACATGGGACAAGGTTAATGGAGAGATGGTTCCAGGTGACTAGGAAGAAGGAGAATCGCTAGAATAAGCATAAGAGATGTTTCCCATTGGGGTGTTTATGCCTTTTGGGGATTGTTGGTAGTGCAATCCAAGTCTTAGCCAAGTTTCTACCATTGCACTGTTTTGTAGGTACAAGAAAAATCTGGAGGCTGCTGTTGGGTTTTGAACTGCCCAACATTAATCTCAATGGATTTCTGAGGAAATTGCTGCAAGTGTCCTTGTTGGCTGCAGAGAGGGAATTGTGTTTGGGAAAACACTTTGCTACCTTTTGTAATATACATGCAGTGTCTGGAAATGGATGTGACTCGGAGCAGCAGCCCAGCAGATAACGAAACCCTTTGGACCTTCCTGATGAGCTCTGAAATCTGTTCCCTTGGTACAGGTTGGGCTTGCACCTTCATTTTGTAGTGGGCTGGGCAGTGAACCTGCCTGCCTGAAGCGAGGGAGGATGTTTAACATGTTGTGGCTTCTGTAAACTCAATAGCCTTGCTTCTCCCTGCTGCAACAGAAGCATTCAGGCTTGCATTTGTGGATACAGGGCTCTGTTAAGGCTACTATTTAGTAGCTGTCTTGTTTCTTTTGCTAAGCATATTCGAGTATCACATATCCTGGTGTGATTTGGCTATCTAGCTAAAAATATTTGTGAAGGAGCAGTCATAAATTTCTCTCTAAACCAGTGGGTGTCCTGCCTGTAGAGCAGGCTCTGTTTGAGCTAGCTCCCAGGTGCTGCTTTATCAAGTAATTCTTAGTCTCAGCTAGAAGAGGAGAAGAATCTATTTATAACCTCCTATGCTAGCAAGCTGCCTTGCAGTGTGTAACGTGCCAGTGTTACGGGCATGCTGGTAAGGACCCTTGTTCCAGAGTGGGGAAAGACAGCAGTACTGAGGCCTAGGGTTTCTCCAAGGCTTTGCCAGAGTCTTTGGCAAAGCTGGAGTCAAATCTTGAAGATAAGCACTTATTAAATATAGATATGAAGCCACTAGTTGTTTTTTTGATACCTTCCCAGCAGAGCAGTAGCCATGAGGGTACCTACATGGCAGCCTGGCATTCCTCATGCTCTTAACCCTCTCTATTTCCTTGGCTACTATCTGTGCAGTTCACACCACTAGATCCTCTCATTTGGCCTCTGCTGTTGGAACCTATATCCAGGTTGGTCTGAGGAGGTCACTTGCTTCAGGAAAACCAGCCTGCCTTGCTTGCAGAGATGGTTGCTGGTCGTGTTGTGACTCCACAAGCACCTGTTTCAGTTGCTGTTCTAAGATGGTTGTAGGTCTTTAATCTGTTCTCTTGTGCTAGCCTAAGTCTCCCTTGGGCACTTAGTTGGGATTGCAATGCAGCTACTTCAGTTTCCTCTCCTAAGAACAGATGGCAACAAGGACTTGGGGGTGGGAACTAAAATCCTTGAGAGGCTCTGTCTCCACTATACTGTGTAAGAAATGATTGATGCAAAGTAAAACAGTGTTAATTGCAATGGATGCGTACTGACAACTTGATAGTTGCCTTGATAATTACAGTAATTACTGAACTGTTAGCATTCTTTGCTGTGTCTAGGCTATAAGTGGAAAAGATAGAGGGGGGTATGTGTGAGGAGGGAATCTTTTAGCTCAGGCTCTGGGGGGCAGTTCAGTAGCACGGGAGGAATGTGTCAAGCTCTTAGTCCTGGAAGCAACTTAGTTTTGGAGGAGTTCAGGTCTTGGTCCTTACGGAGTTTAAGGGGAGCAGGGAGTTTAAATGGCAGAATAGTTGAGGTTGAAAGGGGCCTCTTGAGAGAAGCTGACCAGATGAGCAGGGTGACGACACGAGGGTGCCTGAGAGCCTAAATGCATCTTTAAAAACTGGTCCTCAACATTATGAACTTGCTGGTTTCCAATGGGATTAAAATCCATGCAATGATATCCAATTCTCATTTCCATGTTTAGTGTCAAACTGCAGAAGATGGTGATTGTTGGCCACTTTGACATATACTTTGAGGGCCAACTGCATGCTTGGATTTCCCAGGAGTGTGAATGGGGATTAGTTTAACTCAGTTAAACTCCCCTGACAAATGCAGAAAGGAAATGGGAGTTAACATAGCATGACTGTCCTTTCCCGTCTCTAGACATCCCCAAGCTAGTGGCTGGGACAGCAAAGGGACAGCAGAGCTGGAAGACAAAGGCTGACACTGGCTTCTCCCATCTCCTGTTATACCATAATTCAGAGCTAAATCTTATGTGCAAAAGATGAGAAATTCTGTGGATGTGGAACTGGAGGTGGGAGGGATATAGGGATTGGGCAAGGGTCTGAGGTAGAGAGCATTCCTCATCTCCCTCTCCAGACTGCCTAACTGGGGGAACAGGGAGAGAGGAAGCATCTCGTTTGAGAACAGCTAGTTTGGGATGCTGATATGCATATTAGTAATTTTTTATGATGCTGAGCTCAAAGTATATTTCTTCAAAATAACTTTTCCAGCATTATAAACATGCTGAATTATTTAAACCAAAAGACCCTTAAATGCTACCTTGAGCATTTATGGTTTTAGACCAACTTTTGTGCTTCATCCTAGGCAATGAAACTAATTTTGTTAGTTCTGCTTTCTGCGTCAGGATTTAAATGGTGCCTAGGCATTTGCCTATGACTAAATTAGCATAAGCCTTGAGAATATAGGCCTTTGGTGCAATAATAGCATCTCATAAACTCTCCTTTAAAATGTCATCTGCACTGGGAAAGTGATTCCAGAATCTCTGGCTTGCTGGTGGTACCAGAACAAAACTTGTCGGCTACTTGGGTCTTGATTCTTTGCAGTTAGATGATGCATGAGTCTGTCTAATGCTCTGACCTCTTTACACAGTACCTGAAGTTAAAGAATTTTGAGGAGGAAGTCAGAGCCCACCGAGACCTGGATGGGTTCTTGGCCAGAGCCAGCATCATTCTTGATGAAACTGCAACCTCCTTAGACGATGTCCTTCGAGAGATGCTGAAGCATTTTGCTGAAGACCCCGATAACACGGAGCCGAGCTGCAACTTTGAAAAAATCATGAGCACTTTATTCACAGATTCAGGGACCCCTCGAGAAGGGAACGGTAACTAGCTCTTGATTCACCTTTGTCTATAAGTTGTTTGTCTTGCTTTCTTTGGTGGCATGTAAAACACTCACTATTGCATGGTCCTTGGACTTGCATGGTGCATGTCACATGGCAGGAGTGGGAGTTATTTTTCTGTGTCACTGCAGAGTCTTGTCTCTGGGATTTTTATACTTGAGTGGAATCTGGTCTCTGTCAGATGAAGATGAGATATATGGGTGTTCACCAGAGAGAGAAGTCCCCAGTGCTGGAGTGCTCAGCCTCTCCCCGTTAGGCTGATGTGCTTGACCTTACGTGAGTGGCTGATGCCTGTAGACAAAGAGCCACTTGCTGGTGTCCCTTCAGCAACAGGTCTTTGGCCTTGTGATTCACTGTCTGAATTCACACAGGCTGGAGTAGTTGACTAGTTGACCACTGCCTGATATAGGTGGGGATATATTGGTTGCCATATATTGGTTGGGAAGGGCTGAGCACTTGCATTGCTTCCAGTTAGCTGCAGGTGGTAAGTGCTTTGTTTTTCTCCAGAAATTGGAATAGGAAGTTAGCACTGAAGTAGCCCCCTCCAACATTATTAGCCTAAGTGTCATCTTAAACTACAAACAAATGTCATAGCGCAGACTAAAACACTACCCTCTAGCCCAAGTTGTAAAGAAGCTTAACTAAGCCTTGTTTCTCTGTAGGCACCCATGATGTTTCAGAGCCAACAGGAATGAATAAGCACACATGTACATCGCACCTCAAATGTAACTGTCACAGCCTGAGTGAATTTGTTTAACAGATATGTCAAGTCCTGAGCATGTAGTAAGCATGCTCATGCTTTGCTTCTTGCTGCCTGTCCTAGAGCTTTGCATTTATCTTATTAATTTAAGCTTTCTGCTAATAAAAAAAGAGCAGTTCTATAAGATGACCTGTGAGAGCAGTAATTGCCAAGAGGGAAGAGAAGGCAGGGAAATTGGAGGAGGAAATCTCTTCCAGCCCTGTCTGTGTGCATTGAATAATGCTAATATAATAATCTCATATTATGGTAGGATGAGGTTAGGAGGCAAAAACAGCTGTCTCTTCAAGCTGGGAAAGACTGAAGGGCAGAAATCAGAAGCAGCAGGTCAAATGCTTCATCTTTCCTTATTGTCACCTCTGCCACCCTTGCATCAATCCAGTATGCAGATAGTATGCTTTGTATTAACACTTAGCTTCCGTTTGAAGGGAATGTGCTGTTGCAGACCAAATAAATACCAATTTGTCATTTTCCTTTTTTTCCCTCCCTAGTTCATCTATTATCAGATACAATTCAAGGGGTCACGGCGACAGTCACAGGGGTGCAGTATCAGCAGTCCTGGCTCTGTATCATGTAAGTACCTAGATTAAATAGCGGAATCCACGGGCTCTTCAAAACTTGTTGCTTCTCTTTTTTTCTGTGGAAGAACAGTACTCAAGAATATGCTTTTAAGTCCATGTGATAGTGCCATATCTGGACATCTGTCCTGGTCTGTGACACCTCTGTCTCTATTGCTCCTGCTTGTTAGGCAGGTGGGGAAGCAGCCCCATAGGCATGGATGGCCACAGCCTGTGCAGGGCATTAGGCTACTTGAATACTGTCTAAATCTGGTGTTCACAAGGTAAGGATGCTGAAAAAACCCTCTGACCCTGAAAATGCAACTGAGAAATGTTAATGAGGTTCTTCTGTAAAGGACAAGGGAATTCGTGGACTATGTTCACTCTGGCCAGGACAGAGACCTTGCATTAAAAGGCTTTCTAGGCCCTTTGAAAATACCTGAAGTCTGTAGCTGGAAACTGGAGTCAGAAATTCAGGCACTAACGATGCTTTTGATTTTTCCAAATGTGTGACAATATTAGCAGACCCCTAAGACAAAGGACTCTGACACCTGGGATTTATAAGGCAGGACAGCTTCCACCCAAGCCACTGCTCCACCAAAACTGGTGTGATGCATTTTGAAGTGATTGTGCAAAGCCAATTTGGCTGGGTAAGCCACACTGTCCCTTCCCAGCTGAGTCACTGTGCCAACCATAAAGATAATTTGTCTGCCATCTGTCTACTGCACGCGTGTGTAGTCTAAGGCGAGTTGTCAAGAAATATTTTAGTAATTTCTCTGGGATTTAACATATGTTGGATAGCAGCCTCAGGGCTCCGAGAGTGCATGTGTATTAATGTAGCCTTCACAGCCAGTTTGCTAGGACAACTGTCACAATCTTTTCTCCTAGTGCTGTTCTTCCTACCCTTGGCTTATGACTGAAACAAATGGAGGTTTTTCTGCTTGACATTTTTCTTCTCCCTATTGTTTCTGCTCTCTTATGAAATAGAAAGATATGATCTCTACTTAAAAGGTAATTATTGCACATCAGAGCTCTGTTCTATGGAATAAGTAAGCCACATAATGAGTCTGTTGTGTATATGCTACCATCAGGGATTACACCTGGGATTTAGAGAACACTTTACACAAGATCAGTTCATATAGCAAAATAGTATTTGCTAGTCAAGGTAGAGTGTTTGTGCAGTGTTTTCTCTTTGTATGCCATGGACAAGATTGGGACAATGATAGTTCATCCTACTCTGGGAAGGACAAAAGCATTGGAGCATCTCTTGGGAGAAGCCTGTTTTCCCCATCCCTCATCTAATCTTGCCATAAATTGATCTGGAATGTTGTGCAAATGACTGGAGGTGAACATAAGAATTTAAAATTGTGAGTTGAGTTTCTGAAAACTATACTGGAAAAACAGGAGAGCCTTGGGGGTGGCAGATCCAGTGGCCATCCCTTCTTCCACCTCAGCATGTCATATGGCTCTGAAGGGCTCTGGCAAAGTGCTGCCAGATAACAATGTGCATCCAGAGGTCATGACACAAATGCTGTGATTACATATACAAAGCTTAATAGCATTAAGTTCAGCCTTTCTGTAAAAAAAAAAAAAATGAGGCTGAACTTTGAATATATCCATGAGTAATAGTAGCTTCCATAACACATGATTTGAAAAATAAGCTTACAGACTGAAGGTGTCTTGTGCAGTATCTTCCTCATTTCTTTCTTTTGTGCCTCTGAAGAGAATAATGTGGGAAAGCAATGATGAGTTATTAAATATAATTAGATAATGATTGTACTGTATTTCTGCTGTAGCTATTGTGCAACAGGTTGAGAGCCATATTTTTAGACCTTACATCTCTCCTTAAGTCAGATTGCAAAACACAGCTTCCAAAGCTCTGAGGTAAAAGGAACTTTATTGGTAAAGGATTTAGTTTTCCTGTATAAGCTGGAAGAACCCTTAATTCTGTGCTGTTGTTTATTGTTGCACTTCAAATAACCTATGCTCTTTGCTCAACTCTACATGCAAAACAGCACTGTTACCTTAAATACATATTTGTAACAACTGAGGTGCAATTATTATCCTGATGCTTAAGCCTATTAATGAGGAAGAGGCCGAGTTTTGGGAGTGCTGCTTCTGACTTGATTTTAAAGGGGAGTGTTAAAACTGAAGATAGCTTCAATCCATAAAGGAAAATCTCATGTGGGATTTTTCTCAAGTGGCTCCTTTCTGAAATTTCAGTTCTGTTGAACCACTATCAAAGGCAGAATTTTTTCCTGTGGATCTGGGCTTTGTTCCCATGACAGAATAAGCTATTGGTGAATTGAAGATCAGGACGTGGATGGCCTTGGACACAAGATTCTGTGCCAGATCTGTGTCAGATTAACTTCTTTGGTTTGTGGCAGGAGCTTAGGAGGGCATGTTGCTACCCATTGCAGATGCAGGAACTTCAGATACAAATGCTACCAAGAAACTGCTCTGAGTTCCTTAGGAACCAGCCCAGTTCACCATGACCAGATGCCTTAGGAGGATGGACTGGGTACTCTGCATGCCTGGATTGGCAAGGATGGGGAAGGATCCTCTATGCAAGGGCTATTAGTTTTGCTCTTGCAGAGCTTTTGCTTCCTTCTCTTGTAGGTGGGAAGAAGGGCCCATAATGTTAGGAATGTTAAATTAGGTGTCAACTGACTGCTGGTGCATATCTCCCCACTGTCCTCCTAGGAGCAGCAACAGCTGTGTGGATTATTTAATAAATGGTGTCTGAGGTGAATGAAGTTCCTATAGCAGCACTGTCTCTGGGCTCTATGCTCACCAGGATAGATAAGGCTTTTCCCCCCGAAGTTTAAAGAGAAAAGGACGCGGGGCCAAGCTGCTTGTAGCTTGTATTGAATAGTTGAAAGCTCTTTAAAGAGCTATTTCTTTTGGTTGCCTTGATAAGTCTGTTGCCAACACCTTAACTTGAGGGCCTTCAGCTAATTTGCTGAAGGGGCAGGAAAAGGCAAAGCAGGGGGGAAAGGCCTCTGCAAGCAAAGAGGGGTGGCTCGCTGGTTCATGTATTCTATGCTGCTCTAAAATTGCTTATTCTGCTACAGTGTCATTGCCGTGGGTCCTGTGGAGGAGCATAATGCAAGAAAAAAAAGGAAGTGTGAGGTTATAATGGGCATTAAGCACAACTGATGTCTGCATTAGTGTTTGAATAGTCATTTTTCAGTTTTCATGTGGAATTGATCATTGTGTGGAGCGTGCTACTAATGCATCTCTAAAAAGTAAAAACCAAGTTTTTCTAGCATGTTTAAGACACTCTCTGGACCTTGAGGTGTGTATGTTCTAAATAAGCTGTAGGAAAAACGCTGCAATTTTCAACATTGGATAGCTTTAAAAATGCAATGTATCAGTTGCTGTGTATTCCACAAAGTGTCCCTTCTTTCAAATAACAAGGGGATGCTGTGGGGAATTAATTCAGCTGTTACAAAAGCAAATATTCATGTTTTAGCAGAACTGATTATAGAATTAGGAGTCATCTAAACGGCAGCTTCTCTCTCAAAGCTTGCAAATGTAACCTTTTAAGCATTCCTTAAGCTCAAAGAATTAAAGGGGTGCTCATAGCACCCTTCTCTGCCTGCTCTGGGTACTGCTGACCAGCTGAGGCTCTTGCAGCTGCCTTGTTATGGAAGGGAGTTCTCAAACTCAAGCCCTTAACTGGGAATTGGAGTCCCCAGAGGGGAGCTGTTGGTGGGAAAGGCACTTTGGCTCAGTGCCCGCAGCGTGCCTGGAGGAAGGAGGAGGCTTTCTCCTGTGCTGGCCTGTAGGAAACACTTTCTCCCTGCTTCCCTTAAAGATTAACTGCTAGGGAAGATGAGTCTCTGCAGAGCTCAGCAGGATGTCTCTAGCAGTCCCAAACTGCATGCAGCTTGGGGGGATTTTGCTGTGCCTTGGTGCAAACTGGGCTGAGTTATTGCTGCCCTGGTGAACCATCCTGCTGGCCAAAAGCAAATTTTTTGCTTGCAAATTCTGGTTTCTGAAAGCCTTTGCTTGGAGCTGGTTTCTGGAGGAAGATTTATTTGCAGTGTGCGGGAACTGTAAGTGTCATTGTTGCTCTGCCCTGGGACAGGAAAAGGCTGGCTAGCTGATTACCTCTGCTGGGCATTTTTTCTTACTGCAGGGGATAATTTGTTTCTGAATTAACTTCCTTTCTTGCCCTGTTTAAAGAGCTTCTGTTTCTCCTGGGTCACCATAATTTGACTCTTTTATGATTTGTTTGAAAAACGTGTTATTACTCTGATAACATTTTGGGCGTAGGTCAGATCTTGTCACACACAGTGTGTGTGAGACTCGGTGTATCAGTGATTTTGGGGGAGCCCTGCCAGTTCTCACCATCTGAATGCCCCGGTGACTGTTCCTGGACGTGCAACCCATAGGAGGACACTGAAGTAGAAAACGTGCTATAATTGAAATGGCTTTTAATGAATTGAGTTATTGGAGGATCAGGATAAAACTGCTGAAAACGTAACCTGGCATCTCATTAAATCATAGCTCAGTACTTTCATACGTGACTGAGTAAAAATGGATTTCTTTAAGCTATGTGGCCAAACCAAGAGAGCTAAAAGTAGTACAACTCAAACCAAAAGAGAACTCTCTCAAAACAGTGCTTGAGTTCTAGGGTCAACTAAAAACGTCTTGTCCAAAGTTTCACTTTGGTTTTAGATAACTGGTTCTTTTTTCTTAAGTGGCAATTTAAGTGCTGCTTGAAGACTTTTGCTCCATTTGGAAAAGGAATTTGCCTCACTTAGGCTGTGTTCCTTCTCCAAGCTGTGCTCCTCCACTCCGTGCAGCCATGCCCGTATGCTTTGGAGCTGTTCTCAATGTCATTTCCTTGAATTTGTTGTTGTTCTGACCCTTCCTAAACAGACTCAGTCCATTTAATACCCATATAGGTTTAGACTGCATCCCTGAGTTGCCCTAGGGCAATCTTCAGTGGTCAACACTGTCCCTTCAGTGAGGGAATATTGGCTATCAACTCGATTTTGAAGAATAAGCGGGTGGCTTAATTATAGCCCTATAACTTTTTTTCCCAAATAACAGCTGTATTGCAGTAGAACTTTGCATACTGTAACAAGGGGAGAGGTCTTCCTGTGTGCTGGTATCAACACAAGTGTAAGCTTCTGTACTGCATGCCCTGGGGTCCGTTGTTCCTTCCAGCACCAGAGTACCTGCTAATGTGACCAGTGCTTGCTCTGTAATAATCTTTTTCTGACTGTACTTAGCAGTTCAGTAGAGGTCATATTTTAGGGTCTTGTTTCTTGCTGGATCATATGCTACCTGACCTGTAGAAAAGGTAGGGTCTGCAGAGTGTTAGTGTAGTGCTGGAGATACTCAATATCAGGTTCTGGCCATCTCCAGAACAGGAGTGATTCTCTAAATGACTAGGGAGGCCTCATTTTCAGAGCAAATAACTTGATCAGCCAGCTTAGAAGCTGAGGAATTAAAATGTTGACTTGAGATATAAGCAGAATACAAATGCATCTGTTTTCTCATGCCGTATTAACTATTCCCTGCCTTGTTCATGCATTTTATGCTTTATTTTGCCTTAATCCATATTCATAAAAGGTATTGGTCAACTTGGTGGATTTCCTGCAACAAAAGGTAACTTGCATGCTGCCCAGCCACAGCAGAACTGCTACCAAGAGGCTCTGAGAGTGCTCTTGACTCTGCTTATTTCGTCATTTGGGAGAGAAGGACAAGGGCTCTTGCAGGTCCTGAACTACACTGGGTGTTGATAGTGGTCTCAACTGCATTTTGGATGTCTCTAGAAGAGGTTAGCTTGGGTTGTATTTTTCAGTCATGTTAGATTTATTTCTATTTTAAGGATTTGCCTTTTTTTCCCCTCTTTTCCCTACAGAAATAAGCCCTGGAAGAGAGAAACTTTAAAAAAAAAAAAAAAAAAAAAAAAATCAAGAAGCCATGGTAGAGAGAAGTTAGGAAATGTATGAAGTTATGTCTTCCTCATAGTTTCATCGGCATGCTATAAATTATTTGGAAGTGCCCCTTTCCAACAAGTGCCTCTAATTTGTATGAATAAAATGATATCCTGATCATTTGTTGAAAAGAAACAATTTAAAAAGGAAGAGGTAATTTTATATGCGAGTTAAGGAGAACTAAGAATATCTTATGCCTCAATATCCTGTGCTCCTGAAGAACATCTCCTGCTAAAGAGCTTCAGGAGTCATTGCTGGAATGGCCTTCACGGCACATGTGCTTGAAAATGTTGGAAGGAAAGGGAGGTCATAATTTTGGAGAAGAAATGGAGTGACTTACTGTGATAGGTGTTTGGGTGAAAAGGAAATAACAAATAGTTTTAGGGATTTTTTTTTAACCACAGTTTGAAAGTTTGAGGCGGGGAAATGGGCACCTCTGTATCTCTGCATGTGACTATGCAGAGACCATGTATCTGTCTCTTCAGTGACTTCCTGAACAACTTTGCAGTATCAGGAGGGAATGAAAAGGCTGCTGTCTGGGTTGGCATTAACCTCCTGCTCTTGCCATGGCACTATGCAACTGTACCAAATTACTTTGCTGCTTTTTCTGAGTTTCCAGTAGGAAAAAATGATAGTTCCTTGATCACCACTTGAAATATCGCAGTGTGAAGTTCTTGGTCTTTCACAGCCTGCAAATGTGGCCTTAGTATCAAAGGACTGGTCACTGGTCTTGGTTATGGGAGTCTTGCTTAATCAAATGTCCTTTCCATGCCTAGCCCAGTTGCCTGAGTTGCAGTTGAACACTGGCTTTTGAGCAGCACTTGAGACTGCTCCAGCCTCCCCGGGCCTTAGGCGTGAAGGTCAACTTGGTCTCTGTAGCATGTCCTTAACCAAAAGGAAAAACAGCTGAGAGGGAAAAGGGAAAGTTATTGAAACATCTACTGATAGATCTCCCCAAGGCACAAGGAGAGATGGAGATGAGTTGGTTTGGTACCTTGCCTCACCTTTTTCTGTTTCATTTCACTTCATAGAACCATGGAATCCCTAAGTTTGGAAGGGACCTCTAGAGGTCATCTAGTCCAATCCGCCTCCCTCCCAGACTCACCTCCCAGAGTCCTTTTGGAGGTGTGAAGTGCTTACCATTTATTTAGGTGTTTGGTTTTTTAAGAGGACCCTTTAGCAAAAGCTTCTGTAGCACCGCAAATACAAGTCATGGTCTTGCCTTTTTTAATTAAAAAAAGCAGATGTGGAGGAGTGAGAATGAGCCTCTTAATCTTGAAAGCTATATCCCATAAAAGCATGGAGTTCAAATTCTACAAAAGTCCTAATCAGGGTAACAATTTGAAGTCATTGTTAAAGACATCATTGAGCCTTGTCACAACTAACTGCCTTGTGTTTCTCACCGCTGAAATGTCTCTTGGTAGATCTTGCCTACCAGAATAGGGCAGCATTTCCTAACGCCTGAGGGATAATCATGCTGTCTCCTTTGACAGTTGCACTATAAAGTCCCTTCAGCGACGTCACGTTTGCATCAGCCGCCTGGAGAGGCCTCAGAATTGGGGTGAGAATTCCTGCGAAGTGAGATTTGTGATATTAGTCCTGGCTCCTCCTAAAATGGTGAGTATTGCTCTCTTACTGTGGTGCTTGAGGGTTCTCCCAGGATTGCTTTTTCTTGACTTTTCTCCTTAGGTTAATAACTCCACTCTGCTGTAGGCACGGGGGATATGACAAAATTTGAAACCTTCCCAGCACTTGTCAAAACTGCTTTCCAACTGTGCATCAGGGATGGATTTTAATTAACTACATCCTTGTCCAGTGCTGCAGAAAGGTCTCTCTCCTGACATGGTGGAAATGCTGTGAGTCAAGTATTTGTAGTCTCCCTATGCTCAATTCTTGCTGTTTCCACAATCTGTGGTTACTACAAGTGGTAATCTACAGATACTTTTTCTTCCTCCAGCTTTATTGGCTTTTTGAGGCAAAGAAAGCTGTTAATGGCTAAAGTCGTCCTGGCAAAAGGGCTGTCTTTGGTCTGTATCTACATTGAAGTTCTGGGGGTTTTTATGCCAGCAAAAACTCTATGCTGCAGTGTAGATGCAGTTGTAGAAGCACCGACTTAGCTAACAGAAATGCAGTTTTGTGAGCTGTGCTGTGGTATGGGTGAGGCTAGTTGGGAGCCAGGGTGCTTGTAAGGTTAAAATATCTCAAGGTCCCTGTGGCTATGTCTTGAGGGCTGTTGCCACCTTGAACAACAAGGTTAAAGCTTGTTCAGGTGTGCTTGGTCGTTGTGCACAGATGTAATACCAAGAAATGACTTGGTAACACACTCATTCACTGTATCATAGGGCCCATTAAAAGCAATTGGGAATTGTTGTTTTGACTTCTAAAAAGCCCTGGGACACAGACTTGATCAGCCCATGTGTGTCCTGTCCTGCTGTCTTATGGCTGAGGAGTTCAAAGCTCAAGACCTTGTCATGCTCCAGCTGTCTGACTAAGCTCTTAGGCTGCTCTGTCTGTGCTCCTGGGAGGTGCTGGGGAGGTCGGAGACCTTGTCTGAAACRCGAGAGATCCGGATTGCATTTCCTGCTTCTCGATGCTATCTGTGTGACCCTGGGACCTCTTCGTCTTGTCTGTCTGTCTTCCTCCCTCCACCACCACCCTTGTTTAAATGGAAATACTGATGTTTCCTTATTTCCCAGGATTTTTGGCAGATCTTTCCAGACTGAGTGGTTCAGTGCTCTTGGCATAGATCTGAAACCCTACAGGCTGRAAACATATTGATGTCCCCTATGAAATGCACGAGCAAACAATTCGCCGGGCTTGCAGTTGCATTGATCTCTCTCTCATTGTGTGGCACTTCGCTTATCTCCAGCCAGCTACGTGCAGAGCACCCAACAAACAGCTCTGCATCCGCTTGTATCCTGAAAGTCTGCRGCTTTAATGGACAGCATCAAATTAAGGAAAGGGAGAGGAGGCCAAGCGAAGCTGCAGTTGCCAATATGCTTTACTTTAAATGAGTTGATTTAGCCAGCTCTAAGTACGCATTTCTGGTACAGCAGTTAAAATAATTAACCTGCTGACAGTAACAGATTAAATGAGCTTTGCTTGGAGGCGATGGGGGGAAAAAAAAAGCCCAGGAAATGGGCATCTGTTGTGCAAAGGAATACAGTTCTTTGGTCTTTAATGTAGAGAGTGGACAGAAAGACTTGAACAGTTCAGAGGAATAGCACAGACTTACAAACACTCATCTCTAGGAAAGATGAATTAGAGTGGGGGAGCAAAGAAAGTAGACAGTATTGAGCAACTTGAAGTAACTATTGACTGTGTTCAGCTCAAGGAGACTGCATCTCAGAGGTGAAATAAGAAGCCTTCACCCTTTCCCCTGCTGCGACAAATCCAGGCTGGTTTAATCTGGATGGATCAAGCTCAAAAGCCCTTAAAACAAGCTCCATAGACCCCAAATCCAGACCTTGTGGAAGCTAAAGTCAAAGGARCTCTAGTGAGCACATCTGAAGTGACATTAGCTGCAATAGAAGAGGGTGAAGGTGAGAAGGAGGCAGGTGATGAGCAATCAGTGTTTAAAGGATGACAGACACTAGTGTGGTGTCACCCACGTGTCCATGCCTCCACATCAGACGGCGCTGAATTAATTGGGTTGTGCTCATGAAGAGATGGCTCATCTGCTTTGTTGTGAATCACGAGAGTTAAGTCAGATCAATAACACACGCTAACTACTACTCTACAGTCATGCTACGAGCTTGGAGGCCTTCCAAAGGAGGGCGGCTGTTTGGGTGTCTCCAGCTGTAGAGAGGGAGCTGAGTGTAGCAAAGAGGATGCTTAAAACACTAGCATCAGAAACAGCTTTTAGTCTTGGCCCTGACTGCACATAGCTTAGGATCTTGTGTTCCAAGATGCCTTGTATCTTTCTGCACTGGCTAAAGTGATGCAGTAAGTTGAGCAGGTCGGGATTTATAGATGTGTCCGTCCCTGCACTAAATGGCCAAGTCCCTGCTCCTCTCCCTTAGTGTTGCCTTATCTAATTTACACTGTGCTTGAAGTAATGGGAAAAGTTTTTTGATGTTATTTAAACTGCATCCTCAAATACCAAGCCTGTAGCTCACAGAAATGTTAGTCTGTGAATAGACGGTTTTTCATGCTCTTAAGTCTCCTGCCCCTTCCAGGCATGGGTTAGAGAAGCATACAAGTATTTCAAGTTCAGCTGCTTGTTTTCTCTGCCTTTGCCTTGTGCCTTCCCTGTTATTTTAGCTGAGAGCTCTTAATGTCTACTTCTACTGGAACTGCCCTAGAGAAACCAACCAAATTGGGTTTTAATGCCTAGAAAATATAAAGATGGTGAAACAGCTGTACACAATAATCCTTGTCTCCTGGAAAACACAGCCAGGTACCTCCACCTGCAGGAGTCTTGACCACTGAATCTTTGCACCACAGTAGCAGGAAAGCAGGAGATGCTACAGAATAAGCAAGAATCCTTCTCTATTTAGTCCTAGCCTTGAAGGACTGGGGGATAAACTGTACATATGCTCAGCACGATTCAGTTTTGGCTTTTGTCCTGGTAAGCTGGCAGAGGAGCAGATCCATGTTTCTGCTGTTGGACTGTGCATCAACATGTGCACAGAGCTCCTGCTGTGGTTGGTATGTTCATGTCTGGAACAATTCCGTGTGTGTTATTCCCCATGGGGAATCCTTGGGGGTCCCAAATGCAAGTTAGCAGGATGGYATGTTCACCAGACAGTGGTGCTGGAAGGGCCAAACCAGTGGCTTGCTTCTGGCAGTAAAAGAAGAATGTTGGGAGTAGGGAGGGGAAAAAGATTAATTTGTTTTTGTCCTTTCTTCCCTACTGCATCCTCTCAGAAAAGTACCAAAACAGCCACAGAGGTGGGCCGGACCTTTGCCACAATGTTTTCAGACATAACCTTTCGGCAGAAACTTCTAGAGACCAAAACTGAAGAGGAGTTCAAGGAAGCCTTAGTCCACCAACGTCACTTRCTCACGGTGGTGAATCAGAGACCCTCAGCAGTGAGCGATGGGCATAAGCCGCACGGCCCTAAGCCGCTCAAGGTAAGGCTGCTCAACTTGTGTCTTCGTGTTGTGGTGGTGTCTAAATGCWTACATGTGAGGGATTAGGGTTAAGGGGAAAAAAGCAGTTATGCTGCTTGTCCATCGTGTCCCCTTAGCAAGCTCTGTGTACTGAAGTTTCTGCAAACAGGTGTATRCTCATGTTCAAATCCTGCCATAAACCCAAGGAAGACACTTAAGGTGCAAGGCTTGATGGGACCGAGACCAGTAGGGAGTTGATGGTCACAGGCTTTGCTTCCAMATACCTAGTTGAAAATAGGATTAATGGATGGCTGAGCTTTGTCAACACAAAATACTTAATCCTTACAATCAGAAGTTTCTGAAGATGCTGCTGCTTGTCTTTTCTACAGTCAGATTTCTTTAGCTTGCCCATACACAGTAATTTCACTTGAAAGTTATCTGCCAGTACATACTTTGCTTGATTTCTTGCTGTTTGATCTGTAGCTCTGTACTGAGCTGTCTTTCTACTCTGAAGTTTGAGGGAAATGCTGTAATTCTGCTTTCTTTTCTGGAATTTCCTGTGTATTGGTTACTGCATTTCTTTTCCGTTCATAAATTTCTCCTTTAACCACACAACATACCTGCAAAACAAACTTGTTTGCCATCTCTAGCCTGCTACTCTTGTCTATGAATTCCTAGTCATAAAGCTTTGTGTTGTCTATGMTGTGACAGTTTGACTTTATCACTTGTATTTTTTCTGGAGTGGGATTAAGTTTTTGAGCCGCACATCTGGAAATGAGCAAGTCCATGACTTCCGATAGAGTGCCCTCGTGTATAGATAGAAACTTGAAGTTTGTGTCAGTTACCATTCCTGCAAGTTTAAGAGCTAGTAGATCCAGTCTTAGCAATAGAACACGCTGTCCAGGGAGGTTTTGGAGTCTCCTTCTCTCRATATTCCAAACCCACCTGGATGTGACTGGGTGCCCCATGCTCTGGGTGTCCCTGCTGGAGCAGGGAGTTGGACTAGAYGATCTCTAGGGGTCCCTTTCAACCTCAACCATTCTGTGAGTCTTGAAATGTTCTTCAAACTCGGTCATTGAGTAGTGATATYTGGACTAACTTCTGTAGTGTTGCATGAGTGAATCAAGTTCAAGTCTTTGATCTCAGAACCTCAAAGGGATGGCTGGCAGGATACTAGCTCTGTGTCTTCAGGACAACTTGGTCTTCTGCTAAAAGTACCTTTTTAAAGTCTAYAGGGATTTCAGCCCTATGGCTCAGAATCAGAGAGCAGGATTCTGTTAGCAGTGCTGATCTGATAAATATTGGCCACAAGAAGTGGTATTCCTAGCATCTAGCTTGGCAAGAGCTATTGGCCAGGCAGACCATCAGCTGATGACAGTCCTGTAAATAGCTGTCCGTTTCCTTAATGCCTGTWCTTGGCAGTAGCCATTCTTAGTCTTACTGACTTGAGTTGTTTTTTAACATTTTCTTCATTTTTCTTGTCCTGCGTGTTCTGATGTCTCACAGATGAATGTGCTTATCTTGCCCTAAGTGGGTTTGCCAACATAGCCCTTAAGAGCTATCTTTCCATCTTCTTGACAAAGTTTTGCCTGGAGAAASAGAGTTAGTTTGGGGTCCTTATTCTGCCTTCATCACTTTGTGTGAGAACAGTCTCTACTAGACCTCTCTTTGCTTCCTCTGTATAATAGACTGCATGAAAGGGAGCRTTTAATGTGATAACTAACTTGTAATTGCACCCTAGTCTCGTACAATCTGTAGCCATTCCCAAGTTAAATACCCTAATCTGGAGCTCCTGTATTGCACATATAAACCCATGTGAAAAGGAGTTTGCTCTTTTACTTGGGGCCTGAGAGCAGGAGTCTGTGCACTTGGAGGATATTTTCTGTTTGCAAAACTAGTAAGGCTGATTAAGCCTCATGCTCTGACCCAAGCAGTGGCAGTTTATGGCAAGATACTTGAAGGAATTTGTAAAATGGGAAGTAGATGTCTCATAAATTGAGCAATTTTTTTTTAGGGGAGGCTCCTTTGTGCTGTCTTCTACTCCCACCTCTATGAGTGGGGGGAGCACAAAGTGCTAGAAGGACCTTTAGAAAAGAATAGGAGCTTGAGGGAGGTTGTGTAGGGTACTTGAGTGATGGTTTTCAAAGGCTTTTCGGACTCTAGCCTGGTGGGGTGGATGTAGTTCTGGGAAAGAGGCCTTCTGGAGCAAGCATGCCAGTACCAGCATGTTGCCTTGAGAGGACCACAGATGGGGCCATGAGAGGTGCTACCACTAAAGGAATGTAGAYCTAGGTCTTGGTCTTGAAGTTTGGGACAGAGACTTAAAATGCAAGTGTATTGGCAATTAGCTAATGGAAAGAGAACAGAGTCCAGGAGCTGAAACGAGATACRGCAACTGACATGAATTGGTTGTCTTAGCAATCTTCTGCACCTACAATTCTGATTGCTCTGACAGGGGGGGTGTATTGTCTCTAGTGGTTTTTTGTTTGTGTTTTCTGGTGTGAATTTGAGGTTTTACTTTGATATCACTCTGAACTTGCAGGCACTGTGAAACAGGTGAATTCTAGGAGGAAAGATGAAGCTGTAGTCTGTTAAATGAACACAATAGCATCAAGTCCTTCCTGAATCCGTCAGGCTTCACAGCACATAAGCCAGGCAAAAGACTTAGGTCTCTGCTGTGTTGAGTTGGTTTGTTGGCAAAGGTGTTGGACCTGTGACAACTTTCTACTTTCCTGTTGCACACTGTGGCAGAGGCTGTGCATATTCTGTGTTTAGGTCTGCAGGAAACATGTTGTGAGTTGACTTGGAGTAATCAGAGCTAAAAGGTCCATTTTTTAAGTAGCATTTAAGTAGTATTTATACTTAGAGTTCAAGATGAAAGGGGGGGAAAAAAAAAGGCAGGTGTCTTGTTTGCAAGTGTTGCTCRCTCTGATGCTTTCAGTGTGTTTTCCTTAAGGATTTAGTGGTGAGATTTGGGAGGCTCGAAGTCAATAACAGCCGTCATGTATTTCTAAGAATCTCTGTATTGCCTCTGGTGCACATCAGCTCTTGTAAACAAATACTTGTTAGCCTGTAGGTCCCCAGAGAAGAAACAGAGGGGAACACAACTAGATGATCTCTAGAGGTACCGTCCAACCTTAACCATCCCGTGATTCTGTAATGTCAGGTCTTTGGGACAGCATTTGTTCTGTTTATGGACAGAAGTTAGGATTTCTTCTGAGGTAATTCCAGCGTGTTCTCTTTCAATAGAACTTGAAGTGTAGACAGGTATCTTGCTATTGATTTGAAGTCTTCCTCCTTTGTGGAGGTGTTGAGGGAGAGAACGCTTTGTACAAAGAGGCCCTTCTAGAGGTTTTCCCATGAATTCAGGGTCCATCAGGCAAACTGCTCCCTAAAGAGGAAGATGTTGGTTGGAGGGGTGGAAGGGCTGCTCTGATCCAACACTGATGCTTTGCGTATTTAAGCATCACCCAGCAATTGGATTTCACCCTGGAATCTAATTGTGKTGTTGGCCAACAGTGTTTTTGGAGGGTCACTTCCATGTTCTGTATCTGTTCCCTCAGTCWTGAAGCAGGGATATGAGTGGGGAGGGGGAAGAGGGAGGGAGGGAAGGGAGGAAAATATGGTAATTTGGGAGTTTTTCTTACAATGCTTCTCAGGATATAAATCATTATTAAAACGCAAAGGGTTTATTTCCATTATCATTGTAAAATCTGATTTGAATGCCCTATTCAAAATGACCAGTTTTGCTCATATCAATATTGAATAAGGACAATTTAACAATGCGTGAGCCTTTAAACTGACACAGCACTTCCTTCCTTTCTTTAGTTGCATGAGTTTCTCAATGTTGGCAAGGGGATTTCTGATGACATTGCACGAAGATTTCCAGTGTACGCTTTGGACTTCACTGACGGTATGTTGGCCAATGTTTATRGAAGCATTGGCCTGACTTTGAATTTTTCTGATACAATGTCCTGTTTACAGTGTGCATTGAGTATGCTCTTTGATATGTGTAATAGCACTCTTTATTTCTCATTTGAAAACCTGTTGATAAAARCCTATAAACAGGCGACATGGCATGTTATAGATGAGAAGTTCTCAGTGTTCACTTAATGAAGACATTAGCTATATGTAGAAGGTGTTTTTATTTCTCATTAAGCAATGATGATTAAATGGATTGATTATTGTCATGTGCAGACAGTCAGCACCCTGCAACCCAGTYAGTCAGCACTTGTCCAGTGGGCTCTTCCTGATAGATTTGCAAGCCAATGGTGATTGTGGTGGTGCTGTGGGAGTTGGAAGTGCTCAAACAAGACCTAAGCTGTAGGAACATCAGCTTAGTGCCTCTTAAGAAGAGAATGTAGTTTGTCTGCTGTAGTGAGAGCCCAAAAGAAACAATACAGTACTTGTATTGAGCCTTGGGTTTTGTGCTTTGTATAGCTCCCACCGTGGCCATCTGAATTTTGAGTCACTTTCTCCATTTCCACTTAACCCTTAATTTTTGAAATCAAAAGTTTATGAAGAGTCTTCAGATCAAAGCATCAGACTGACATCAAAGCACAGATTGTCTTGGAGTTTGCTAGTGTATTAAAGTCCCTGGAATAAAAACCAAAAAGCTTGCCTGAAATAGTGGCGTGCAGGATAGGCAGGGATAATCCAGAACTGTTGAGCACATTCTTGCTGTTCCATTCTCCATACATGAAGGTGTGATCATCCTTGCACTCTCCCCATGCCCCTGGGAGGGGTTATCACCCTTCAAGTTGGCATGAGAAAACAGGATGTCTCCTTCCTTTACAGTGTAAACTCATGTGCCAAGCTGGGAGCCAGCATGGTAGGTGTGCAGATATGTCTTTAACTCATCTGTTTGGACACGAACCACTATGCCAGTGGAGGAGCATAGCAATCTGCTCTGTTGGAGATGCTTTGTCTGGGGAATTGCTGAGCTCTGTTCCRGGGTGGTCACTTTACACATCAAGCCAACTTTGGAAGTGCTGTGAGGTGGCAACTTCTCCCACTGTGATGTCTCTTGCAGTCAGTGGTCTGCAGTACTTGGTAGATATCGAACATCTACTCTGAGAAGAATAAAATGGGCCAAGCACATGGTRGGTTTCTAGATGGTTTCTCTGGGTGCTTTGTAACTGCTGGAATGAAGCAGCTTAAGATGCTTGGTGTGAAAAGGCAGGTTTCATTTGAGACTGAGCCCTTAAAGCTGGAATCTCTGGGGACTRTGAACCTGCCCTGTGAAGGAAAGGGGACAAACTGCTTTCAGGATAGCAGTGAAGAGCCTGATTGAAAGGCCCTCACCCCCCGAAAACAAATTCAGAGATTGTGCCTTGTTAACACTAGATCTGACATAGGACTTGAGCCCCTAACTTGCACACTTTTGGAATGGACTCAGGATGCCTCAGTTCCATCGCTATTGCTCTGTAGGGCTGTCAAAGTGTCAAACTGTTCATTTTAAAGAGGTAGTGAAGCAGTTCAGAAGGAATGTACTCCAGGCTTCCTTAGGGAGAATACTTTGGGGACCCACACGCACTTCCAGCCAGAGTAATGTCTGCTTGCTCTGCCTTGCTCCTTGTCATGCAGCATGTCGTGGTCCTGTCAGAGCTGGAAATGCCTGTTCYGGATCTGTAGACCGAGACTAAGCCATGTATGTAATGCCTAGCTAAACTGAGATATTCAGCTATGGCCAGGTTAGCAAGCTTTCCCCAAAGGGCTTCCAGTAACCAATGCATATAGCAGACCAGACTTGGCCTAAACAAGGTGTGTAGATTAGCTAACTTCTAGTTATTAAGTTCTAATGATGAAAGGCTGTCATTTGGGGAATCAATATGACAAATTCTGGAAAACTTGCTTGTGTAAAACATGAGAACCTTAAAAGGGGTCTGYGCATCACTGTACCATTTCTGGAGAACTGAAGACAAACTCAAGAACCACTGCAACTCRATGGGAAGTGCTCACCTTTTAGCAGTTATGCTTTCATGCAGAGTATGAGGAGAGGGCAATTAAAATAATGGAATATATTAATATGTGCTACTCCCAGCAAGTGGAAAGTGAGATGGATTCTTTGAGGATCTGTATGGAATGCAAACCACATGGAGGGCTAAGTGTCTGCTGTAAACCACCAAGAATGAAGGTGATCTGGAATATGAAATTCCTGGGCMGTCTCAAAGCAGCAGAGTACCAAACATTGGGGATTTGAGCCATCCAAATATGTGCTCTCCAGACAACCACATGCATCATCAGAGAGATCTGAGCTATAAAGATGCTTTTTGAAAAATATTTGGAGCCTCAAAGTTTTCAATCTGAGAATCATCCTGTGGCTTTGGTTTAGACAAACTGGTTAGGAGCAGGGAGATAAATAACRCAGTTTTTGTAGGGCCATGGAGTGTTTTGTCAGTTGGATGCTTGTGTGGCTGGGCTTGCACTGAGCAAAGCTATCTGGTTACTGATCCTCAGCCCTCATGACTTGGGAGGGGACAAGAATAATATCTAAAACATGTATGTGCTTGGGGGGTGGTTTGTTTCTTTTTGGTTGCTTTTCTGTCCAGGTTAAGAACTTTTGAAGTTTAGGTCTGACTTAGATTATGGAAGTGGGTTGTGATGTTGTGGTGTGTGGTTTTCAGGGTGTTGCTTTTGGCTGCAKTTTGGCTTCCATAATTGAATGTGCAAAGATAAGGAAGTGTTTTCTAAGCTTTTGCTACAAGACTTTAGTGTGGGTGCCTTGTAATAGGTGTCTTAGCAGGAACATCTGAAGATAAATTGGGTTGAATGTAAAAGCTTCTAACTCGCTTGAAGTTGGATTTAATTTGTGTAGTCTTTTATGAATGATTGCAACCCTTGCTCATAGAATTCTGCTTTTTTTTTTTGTGCAGCTCTTTATCCTGAGCCTATCAGTAGGCACAGGGTGCTTGCACACTTACATTCCTACTCTTCAAAATGAATACTGGGAGCTTCTTGAAACTTTGTTCTTCTCAGACTGGTTTGAGGGTGCAGAATCTGCCTGGGCTCTGCTCCAGATTGTCAGCAACTTAAAATTACTACCTTTACTCTCAGAATATTTCCTGCTGCAGCACAGAGGAATACACTATAAATGCTTATGTATGTAGTGTCAGGACTATCTGGGGGGATTTTTGAGGTCTGATATTTCGCTGAGCTTCAGCCCTATAGAAACCCTAGTTCAGGAGCCTTCACCCTCATGCCTTGAAGGAGAGTTGAAGTCTCTTCTGAGTCTTCCTTCACTTACCCTTGTCCTCAGCATATCTTGATGTATGAGCAGCTTGACTGGGAATGTGGATTCCTCCCTGTCCTTGGTCCTGCAGAGCGTCTGTAACCAGCTCATGACCACATCAGCTAGCAAAGGCCTCCAGCCTTGGTGCTACTGGTGGTTTGCTGTGGGGATGTCTCTGAGGYGTCCTGTGCTGTGGGTATGGCTAGAAGCAGGGGCTTAAAGCTGCTAGGATAAAGGTGATTTGCAAGCTTTGGCAAATCACATGTCGCAAAGGTAAGCTTTGATATTGGTCACTGGGGCTTAAACCTGCTGAAATGTTGTCTGYAGCTCTGCTGTAGGGTGTCCTGAACCTTTTCTGACCCATTTGTCTGGCTGCCTTGCTTAGCAGAGGTGTGTGTTTGTGGAGAAGAAATAGAAGGGTTTGGGGACACCCTTTTGYTCTTCCCTGGGGCCTCATTTGCCCTGGGCCATGTGGGGAGCTCTTGCACTGCCCTGTGGCCCTTCTTTCTTTGCTTGACGTCAGCTCAGYGTGAAGGTTTAAAGCCCATTTGAGGAATGATTTATTGGACGATTTGAGGGCATAATGACCTGGGTTCACACCTCTGTTCTAAGCCTTTTTTGCTRGGAAATTCACTGAAGAAGTATAAAAGCATCCTATATATGGATATGCTTTCAAGGGAATAGCAGTCCATAGGAAATGGACCAAAAGTGGCRAAGGAAGAGACAGAAGCTCTTGGCCTTTGTTTTCTGTTTGGTTATTTTTCTTCTCCTCAAACTTCCCAAATCTGAACATATGTCTGGCTTCTCTGCCCAAAAATCAGTAAGAGAGGTTTTGCTTTTCTGGCTAAGTTCTTTAGGTAGTCTTCTCTGCTGTACTTGAGGATTTATTTTTTGTAGACTTCATGGAAGATTAATCCTCTGTTCATCTGAAAATTGGGCAGAATTCAGCAGCTGCTAACATGTGCAAGGCCAGGTTGAAAGAAGTTTGTAACTCTTTGCATTTTTTGTGTTAAAACCTATGAACATCTATTCTTACTGTGAGGTTTTTATCACTGAAAGGTGTAAATATTTTTAATTTGAATTTTAATAGGTGTGGCCTTGACAGTGTAGTGCAAAACACTGGAATGAAACTTATTTCACATACRATATATCAGAGAATTAGGAAGGAACAGTAATAGTTGGATGTTTCACAGAATGTTTTCCTCAATTTTGAGGCAGTAAACCTAGAATTAGGCTGGAGGAACTCTTGCCCCAGCTGCTGTGTCTCTTGGTCGTTGACTTATTGGTGTAGAATGTCAAGCAAAGTTTGACCAGTAACGCCCAGTACTACCTATGACCAGTAACGCCCAGTACTACCTATGACCAGTAACGCCCAGTACTACCTATGACCAGTAACGCCCAG